>NW_026086604.1:56710321-57065985 GCF_022539395.1 Myiozetetes cayanensis | reverse complement strand
ATTTTAACACACCTAAAAGCTTTTTTTCCCAAGCTGACACCTGAAAACAGACGAAAGGGAGGAGAAATAAGGAAATACCGTGTTTTTTGTCCCTCATCCTTACCCTTTTTATTTTGTCTCATATATGGGTGATTTTTCAGCTGTCATTACTGTGTTCTGATTGTAAGGCTCTGTCAAGGGCTGACATCCAGTGCTCTAAGCAAAGGTCACTCAGTGGCAGGGATTGAGAAGTATTAGAGAGCTTACAAGGAGGCAGAGATAATGACAAAAATCCAGTGTTTTAAGCCCCTTCCCATACCCCCTCCCTCAAAATCCTCATAATGAACTTTCTATGCTAATGAGGTTTGGGGTTTTTAATCAATACTCTGTTGTAAGTTTCACTGAAAATAAATTATATATTTTGCTACATCTCTTCATAACCTGGTTCAACCTTTTGGATTTTAGCTACCCATGTACAGAACAGATTAAAAAATAAGCAAGTCCCAATCTCTAAAATAATCTCTATACAGCCCTCTTGATTCACAAACACTTCTTATCCTCAGAATGCAAAATCAGGTCAATAGTGAATTATGTTTTAACCTATTAACGTCTCAACACACCTAATAACCAACAGAGTATCAAATGAGCCTATAGCCATGTGTTTAGATAAGAAGTCAAGACAGTTTCTCACAGTGCATTGCAACAAGAATGATTAACGGCCTCTCAAAAGGAAGAAAGCATGAGGCAAAGGGGCAAGAACCAAATTATAAGCTTGAAACCTCCAAAATTCAATGTGTTAGAAAAGAAACTACAGCACCATTTGATAAGCTAACTTCGTTGAATCAATAGATTAATTATTGTGGAAATTATTCAGGTGGTGTACATTTAATTTGATATACTTCCCACCTATAATGTATCAGTTGTCTGATGTAAGGCTCTACAGTTATTATACTAGTGACAAGTAAATGCAATTATTATATTAGTCACAAATAATTTTGCATGTGGCTAGTTATACAAGGTATTACCAAGGTCAATATATAATATATAATATATTATTATTATTACTTTCAAGGTGTTAGGCCACCACTGTTCTGCTTGCTTCTGAGAAGTGTTTAAAAGTATTGTAAAGGTGGAAGCTGTTCTATCAAATGTAATACATTTATGTGAAGAACTTTGTAATTTTATTTTTCTGTGTTCTTTTTCACCCTAGAAAAGACAAAACTGAGGGGAGACCTCATTGCAATCTCCAACTTTCTCATGAGGGGAATAGGAGACTTTAACACTGATCTTTTCTCTCTGGTGACCAGTGACAGAGTTGAAAGAAGTGGATTGAAGTTGTGTCAGAGAAGGTTTGGGTTAGATATTGGGAAAACGTTCTTCACCCAGAGGGTGGCTGGGTGCTGGAACAGGCTCCCCAGGGAAGCTGTCACAGAATCAAGCCTGACAGAGTTCAAGAAGCATTTGGACAATACTCTCAGGCACAGGGTGTGATTTTTGGGGCTGTTCTGTGCAGGGCCAGGAGCTGGACCTCCACGATCCCTGTGGATCATCCTTTCAACTCAGGATATTCTGTGATTCTATATTTCAAATTAAATTAACTCTTTGTTTTAGATTATTTGCCTGATTTTGAGATTTTGATGACTTTGCTTTTTTACCAAGGTCAACTTGAAATCCGAGGAGGCCTATTTTCACTGAGTGAGGTACACAGGCAATTGCTAGATCACTTAAGTGGTGATTTGAATGCAGTGAAAGAAATGCACAAGAGGCACGGTAGATAATAACTACAGAAAATATTCAGAAAGAGCGATGTGGTGGCCTGACTCCAGGCAGCAGCAAAACTCCTATCCCAGCTCTCTCTCCCTCCTGTCTCAAATATGTGTAATGATTTTTTGGGAAGAGAAATGCCATAATGAATGTGGCCATGTCCTGTCTATTTCCCTGAGATTTTATTGCTAAGCACAGTGTTGTATGGAAGGGAATATCCCTTTTGTCAGTAGGGGGCAGCTGTTTCAGCTGTGTACCCTGCCAGCCTTTTGCCCATCTCCAACCTATTGGCCTCTGTGTGTGAGAGAGGTTGGAGAGAAAGCCTTGGAGCTGTTCAGCAACAGTCAAAATATTGGTGTGGCATCAATACTGTTTTAGCTACAAATGCAAAGAACAGATTATACAGGCCTTTCTGAAGAAAGTTAACTTCATCCTAAGCAAACTCGGTAAAATCAAACAGATTTTAGAAAACTTTATTTTATATGCATGAATCAGTATTTGCATCTTGGCAGTATAAAAGATAACCATCAGAGAAGAAAAAAGATGTACTAGGTCATCTCCAAATTCCATGCTGAGTTTAATTAGTATACTGCTGTCTGCAAATGAATGAAATGATACACTAATGACTGAAATATTTCCTAGAATGCATAGATTTTTACATGACAGAAAGTGTTTGAACTTTAATTACAAGATTAAAAGATAACTTCATAAGTTTCTCAGGACAATATGTCCCTTGAGTTATTAATTTCTAATTATTAGTGACAGTAGTTCAGAAAAAATATTACCCAAATTACAGTAGGATACCATCTGGGATCTCAGTTCAATGTAAGCAGTGCTCAGTGAGGCTTCTCACTAAGTAGCAAAGTGGAAGAAAGGTTTGAAATACAAAAATCCATTCATGACTCTGGGAAAGCTTTTAATTTCTGTTTCAGGAACAGCTGATCCTGGTTTGATACAGTTGTAATTAAACTTGGATGAAGAATAGTGTATTTAATTGGATATTTATTAATTTAGTTCACTGTGGCTGGTCACAGTTGTACATGTTATTTGTACTGCCAGAGCTCTAGTGCCAACTTCTTAGTCTCCTGGAGAAGCAGAGAAAGGTGGAAAGAACAATAGAGATTCTGAATGTTCTCCATATATTTGTCCTGTTTGTGTTATTCATTGCTAAAACCATAAACCTTTGCTCAGAGATGGAGAGTGTAAGTACATGAGAGTGTAATCAGTACACGGGCAAGGAACCTGACAGTTTGCACTTGCTGAAATGAATGATCCTTTGCAGGATCTGTAGCTGTCAGAGCTGCTGCAATACCATTTTGCTTTTTCCTGGTCTGTTGCCCTTGTGAAAACAGTCCACAACTGTTGTTTTCATTTTAGTCCACGTAGATTTTGAGCACACTCTGTAAAGTTTTGTCTTTACTATGTCACTCTGACTGAGGCTGGTTGTTTATTTAGACATTTTTAAACAATTAAAGTGAAACAAATCCAAGATGCAGTCTTCCTCTTACACTTAAGCAAAAAGATGCCTTCCTATTTATTTTGGTATTTCTTGTCTGGACATCTTCCTTCTGAGTTTGAAGTACCTATGGTCCTTAGGCAGTGATTTTCCTTAGGTTCTGGGTGCCTCTGATAAAAACTTCTCCTTATCTGTCTTTTTATTGTTAGGACCTTTCTACAAATGGAAGTACTCTGTTTACAGACAGATAGACGTATTTGTACCACAGTGAGGATTTCTTATTTTGAAGTTATGCCTAATTACCTAAAGGGCACAGGAATTATGTAAATAGCTTTGAGTGTTTGGGAAATCAAGGCTATTTGCCTTTTGTTCCTGGTTAGCAGCTGATAAACGGCCATTTCTCCAGTTTGGGCTGTTGAAGCAGAGGCTGCTAGTATATTCATTTGGAAAATCGGACCAAATATTTATATGCACATTTTGATAAGCTCTTGATATCTTTCGCACTGTCAGTTCTCTATAGTGCAGGGACACATAATGCAGTATTAATGAAGATGGTGCAATTAGTAACGTGCTACTTCGCTTGGATACATCCTCCCTGTGTATGTATCAATGAATGCCAATAAAGGGAGAAGTGACAGGGGGCTGAAGTGGTTGAGTGGGTTTTGGCTCAATCATCTCTGCATGAGGCCCAAATAGCTTGTTTTAGGCTCTGGATTGTCATGAATATGGTTTAATAAAGAGAAAAGAGCAGTAAAATATGCTTCTGCATATAAGTAGGTTGGCATTGAGCTGACTTTTATTTACTGGATATGCACACAGACACATGCAAAAAACATGTATGTGATCTCTATATGTATAGAAATATTAGATATCAGCTCCTTTGGATTCAACTAGTAGGATATTGGGTGTTTAAAATCTCCAAAAATTTCTTTCTGGTTTTTAAGGCAGGAAACTAAAACAGGTATCACATATTTAATTTTGAATCCATAGAGTAGGATCTACCGACTGGGGACTTGGAAGACTAATTTAATGTAAGTACCCCATACTGATGTTTTGGGTAGAAGTTCAGGATTTTGGAAAATAAGGTTTTGCAAAATATGTTAAAACTGAGAAGCAGATACCCAGTCACTCAGAATTTAGAAGGAGCTGAAATGCAGTCATAAATTTGATGAAGTTATACAAGTTAGCAGAAGCAATTTCCATGCCAGAGAAACCTTGATATTTGCATTGCATCTAGTGGATTCTATTAATTCATGGTTTTTTTCAGATAGAAAATCCTCCTGGTAGTAGCAGCGCCTTCATCAAGCACTTCGGTGTTCCACAGGGATAATGAATTGGTAAGAGGCTTAATGGACTTATCATTCTACTGTAATGGTTGTTTTGTTTCTTTATTTTTATAGAATTTACTATGGTAACTAACCTGCTGTCAGCAGACCAGTAGCCTTTCTGTGATCAGCTCATTGTAGATAACTATGAAGAGATGTGACCCAGCATGATTCCTCTTAGAGTTCTTATTGTGATTTTGGTTTATTTTCCCTAATTTAAAAGGGTCCCAGTGGCTGTATAGGTATTTTCTGCCTTTCATATGGAGAAATCTGATTCTTGACATGGAATAAACAACATGCTGTTCAGTGCTGAAAATGCAGATGGATGCAACAATGCTTCTCAGTCCTTCCCTGTGCCAGAAATAGCAGAAGGCATTTAAATTTTCCTCAACTGGCTTTTTCTTGGCGGAGAATTAGATGGCACCAGAAGCACAGAGTGATCAGTGTGGGGTTCCCAGGGACAGCTGCAGCTCAGCTTTGTGGCCCAGCTGTGCCCGGATAGATCAGCAGAGCCACTGCACCTTCCTTTATGCAGACCTTGGTAAATGTTGAGCTGACCTGCAGAAGGCTGTGGATCAAAATGTCCTGGCTCTCAAAAGGATTGGTTGAAATGCTGTGAAGAACACCGGATGAAAGGTGATAATAGCTCACTGATTTTTTTCACAGCTCCAAACTCTCTGTAGTGAAGGCTATACTTGAAACAAGATACCAGTGTCTGGTGCCTGTAAAAGAAAGATGAACAAAGCAAATCCTTCACTCTCCAAGTGAGGGGTTCTCACTTGTGTACTGTTTGGTAACATTAATCTCTGTATGGAAGGTTTGAGTAAGACTAAGTTGTACAAAACGTACGCCACATATACTGAACCTCAGAAAAAGGGGTGTAGTCTACACTTACAATGAGGAAAAAATAGAGCAAGCATTTAAATATTAAGTCTTTATTGTAGAACAACACTTATTTGGTGTTTTTCTGCATAGAAAAAGATCTTGTATTTAATAGCCATAGAAATGTTATGTTCTTTTTCACTCAGGCAGGCTAAGACTTACAGCATGAATGATTTCAATAATAGTGAATGTTGGTTTTAAATGCAGTTCTGTAAAACATATCCTGAGGTAAACCCAGACACTTCAGTGTGCTATATCTGAATTACAAAACAGCAGGACCTGAGTTGAACTACAAAACAACAGGATCTAAGTGGGAACCTTTTAAGGAAAAGCTAATATAGGTGATGTACAGTGGGGCAATCAACACTAATTCCCATTGAGTCAGCACTAGGCCATGCCCCTGGAGTGGTGCAAGTGATTACTGATTGTAAGGCTGCATGGAGAGAAAAGGAATATAAAAATGTTTGTAATAGCACATTAAAAAAGTGTGATTTTGGAAATGTCTCCATAGGATTTTCAATCCAGTAAGTTTCAGATGATGAAATCATCTTCTGCAACCCGGTCTCCTCATTACAATGGAGCACAGGTCTTGCTGTGGTGGTGGTGTTCAGGTGATGATACTGCCTGCCTACCGTTTGTTGCTGTAGCATCATTATACGGGGGCAGTCTTTCATCTAGATACTTCAGTCTGAAATGCCTCAGAACAAAGTAGCTCAAAGATGAGATGGGTGATGGGTCTGTAAGATAAAACACTGGATTGCTTCCAGGTAGAGTGGTGTTTTGTTGTTCAAAGGGAGTGTTAATCAGTGTTTTGAATAGAAGCCTTTGTTTAGAAAGGAAACAAAGAGGGATGTTCTGTGAAAATCTTTGAACAAAGCTTTTACTCACCATAGTGGAAGAAAGCTGGGATGCATATATGGTACCAAAAGCTTGAGCCACTGCATAAAGTGGTGGGCAGATTGGCAATACTCCACGTTCTGAACATTTTAATTTTTGTTTGTTTGTTTGTTTGTTTTTGGTTTTGTTTTTTTTTCATAGTGGAGTTAGATAAAGTTTTCAGAGGTTCTGTGAGTTACATCAGGAGGTTTCAGTTTTGATGTGGTTTTCTTTCACATGAGCATAGAGCCAGTACACAGTGATTCTCTTCCCATAAACTTGACTGGAATCAGTGCATCCATGAGTAAGTCCTGGCTTTCACAACGGTGCATTTCTTAGCACAAACAGTGGACTTCATCAGGTCATTGGTACTTCTCCAGCACTCCTAACAAGCCAAATTATGCTCAATTACAATGCAAATAAATTTGAATCCTTTTGCCTTGTCTAAAATAACACTGAATCCTATACAACCTGCTATCCTCTCAGTTCATAGGACTGCATAAGGAGTGAAACCAGACTGTCCTCTTTGCCCTGGCAAAATGGGAAGGGAAATATGACTTCATCAACTTAGCTCACCTCTGCTTTCTCTTTTCCAGACAGTGTTGATGAACTGCATCAAAAATCAGGTTGAGACTGTGCCAACAACTGTGCAGTTTCATGACAGCATCCGTATTATAGTCCTGTCTGTGCACTGATGGCATGCAGCATCAGGATGTTGAAGAGGTTGGGCTGGTTTTGATCTGTCTCCCCTCTTTCATGTCGGACCAAAATAATGTGAGTTCAACGATCACAGGAGGAGATCTCCCTTTATGCTCAAAGGGCAGTGGTTATATCGATGTACAGGTCCCTGTGGTGGTGCTCAAGGGTGGGAGGTTACAGTGCAAGCTCAGGTACAACTTGTGTGTAATCCTTCCTGTGTGAGAGAGATCAAAAGCCATCTTATCTAATTGTATGTCTTACAATTAATCAAAATATTTCTTTCATTTGTGAAGCTGAATACAGATAGATTCATAAAGACTTATTTAAAGAGCCACACTGTATCTGATTTAATAATAACCTATTTTTAGTAAAACTCTGCGATGTTTAGTTGAATCAGTTAGTGGGAGAATCACAAGCAAATAGCAGCCCTATTTGTTACAAGACCTATATTTCTGGCTAAGTTTCTTTAACTGCAAAGAGTGTTGCTATACAATTCTGCCTTTGGCAAGGTCTATGCATCACCATGATGCATCTATAAACAGACTGTGAAGCGGCTGTGCTTTGTTGGTTGCAGCCAGTAATTCACTGGGCACTCAGACCTGCACTGAGCTCTCCTTCAGGATGCAGACTGTGTGCTGCTGATGTTCAGGTCAAGGGAAGCAGAGGGCATTGAGTACCCCAAACTGCCCAAACAAACAAACAAAAAGAAAATGTAGCACTAATACATGCTAATTTGTGTAAGTGGATGTGGCTTCTCTCCACATACTGTACTCTGGGGTATTTTCGTCGTGTTTGTTGTAAACTACTTGTACTGCTCAGCAGGTGCTCTGTCCTCCTGAAAAGTGTAAACAAACTTGTGTGGTTAATGATTATAGCTGCTAAGCGTTTGTTTCTGATAATTTCTGTGATATGTTGGGCTCTTGCAAAATAGATACACTTAAAAAAAGAAGTAAGAGATTAACTTCTCATTCAAAAACCATTTTAACTTGTCAAGATTTTTATCTTAGGTCCAACTTTGCTTCAGGCTGGATGTGGCTAATAGGGGATACAATTTTGGCAGGCAGGAGTCTGAACAGCCAATTTCTGTTGAAGTAATCTTTGCAACCTTGGGCACCTTTCAAAAATGATGTTCTGATTGTTTCAGCCTGGAGAGATCTTTTCAGATAACATCTTTGAATGAGTGCAAAAAACCACACAATGTTTTCTGTACTCTTACAACTTTATAATCTTGTTTAATACACAGAAAAACTCTACATTAATACTTTGTAAAGTATTAGAATGCAGCCTAAACAAAGCCTTATGTCTTGACATAGAAGGATTCCTCTCCGAAACGGAATGCTGTAGTATTTAGACTCATTTAAAAACTCTCTGTGCTAGTGAAATAGTTATTTTTGGAAATCACATTAAGATTTTTGACATAGTTAGCATGCATTCTAATTAGCATATTTCCATGCCTAAAAGAGTTATGATATTATTGTACCAGGTTTTTTTTCTGAGTAAAAAACCACCATATCTTTCTTTTGGCAGGACGGATTCTTCTTTTATGAGGAATCTGAAATAATGACAGAATGAAAAGCACTGTGGTTTTGTTCTTAGTTCTCTCCTTCATTCACTATGAAGAAGCAAGGTGTGCTCTATCTATTGTCTAATTTCTCATACCTTTTCATAATCCAAAACTTAGTTTCATTCTACATCCACTTATCTTTTTATTTTTGTTGCAAAATATTTAAGGTATTTTTTGTTTGTTCTAGGGTGAAACACACTACGTGTTTTTAATGTTACTCCTATGTTATGTTCCTCAGTTAACTGATCTCCTAGGTTGAATTTACATGCCTGGCAATGTCACATGCTCTACTCTATTTTAAGGCTAGAGGGCAAAAAATAATGTTTATCATCAATTTCTTTTTTTCAAATTACAGGCATTTCCTATTTTGCATGAAGAAACTAAATCCACAGTTTATTAACTTTTTGGCTACATCATTGTGAAAAATTTGAAAACAACTTCAACTAGAGAGAGAGAGAGAGGTTACCATCTTCCCAGAGTGTATTGTGTTATTAACCTGTCCTTTATGTAACAGACATCAGCAGTGGTTGCTTGATAAGACTGTAAGCAAAGGTCACTATGTGGGTCAGTAGCCATCATTTCGTTGAGCCCCATTCCCTGCTGGTAAACTGCAGTTCACTGTGTGGCATCTTCTGTTCCACGTGAATTTATGAGTTTTTCTAAAAGAGAGTGTGTAAACTTAAAGTTTACCTTGTGTAAATGATCAACTCTAGATTAAATATACATTTACGGAGGAGTGTCTCTTTATTTCTGCCAGATGTAGAGGATTAATTATAGCCATTTAAAAAGATTTATTGATCAGAAACTGCTGTTTTGCTTTAGAACACTGGAATACCTTTTGCCTTCAAATGCAAAGAATATTGCTAACTTTGTTTAAATACCACGTATCAGTAGTTTGTTCAGGTTTTTAACCTCTACCTGAGAAAAAGGCTTTTCTCTTGAAGAGTCTCCAGAGCACGTTCCGAACAGTACACAAATGTGACTAGACTCCCTTGAAGTCAAAAGCAATACTTTTAATTGACATAAATGAAACCAGACTGACAAATGTATGTACAAGGTTTGTTTCTCCCACCAGTGAACTGGAACCCCTTCAGGGGGTGAGGGCCAGTCTCTGTTTCACCAATTTTCTGGTTGTGTAACTTCATTGATTTCCATTGCACAACCACGACATGTGAAATGGAGTGGACAATAAGGCCCTAGGGATGTTGGTTGCACAGTCAGCTCTGCCTTGTGCTTTGGGGTGAGAAGTGTAAAAGGAACTACATGCTCTCCTCACAAACACCTCTACAAGCTGGGCACTGTCATGACTGGATGTATCTCCTCTCCTCCTGTGTGCCACACAGAGGCAATGTATGTTGTTAAGGGGTACACAGGAGAGATCTGGGCACCTGCTACAGAAATCCAACCAAAGAGGGGGAGGGGAGTGGATCTAGACAGTAGGACGTAGCTTTCCTCTGCTCAGGAAACCCAGCTTAATCTTTCTTCTGTAGCTGGAAGAAAGCAATATTCTTTAATAAAACTTCACTCAGCTAGGAGCGTATCGTCTCATCCTCTCACATAGGGTGTTTTCTGCATCATACCTTGTGTCCATAGATGCATCCTATAAGTAATAATGAAAAAAACTCTTTATTAACATATCTTAGGATATACCAAACAAGTAAATTTGCAATTTTTTGTCTTTGTAACTAAGTTAATATAAAAAAGAATAATCTTGCCTTTTGAAAATATCTCATCCTAGAAAAGATCTATCTATGGTTTCACTGCCCATTTGATTTTCTAAATCATACATTTGATCAATATATACTATAATATAGAGAGAAAAAATTTGCCTAGAAGAAATTGGTTTTACTGATGGCAGTACACACAGAATAATGGGAACATCCTCAATATATCTTGAAATAACATGGTAGCATGTAGCAGGAAATCCTACTTGAAAAATTCAAATTAGCTTGAATAAGAGAGTAGCATCACATGGGATGTAGGCTGTGTTATGTCTTCTATAGAAAGACCCTGAAATGCAGGCAAGGTTTCTAGGCTGAAAGGACAACTCACTTCTGCAGAAGTGTGCCAATATTAATGTTAACTGCAGTCTTCCTCATTCTTTTCTTTGTCAAGAGATGAAAATGATCTTATTATATATGGAGTTAGAGATGTAGCTTGCCCTGGGACAGCAGGCAAACAACAGATCTGTGTTGTGCTTGCCCATGGCTGACTGCAGCCATGGCAAGCTACCACTATAGATAACTCTGTGTCACAGGGTGGGGTGCCTTTCTTTCAGGTCAAAACCTCAGCAGAGCTGGTGCAAGAAGCAGAGGCCAGAAGCATGACAATGTGCTATCCTCCCTCCTCCAGGGAGGGGGGCTGTCCCTGCTCCCCTTGGGTTTGGTCGCACACAAGGCTTCCTTATGCGCTACAACACGACAGCCAGAGCAGCTGCCAGCCCGGTGGCAGTGCCAAATGCCACTAAAGGAACCAAGCTGGGGTGAGCATTTGGTCTGCAGCCTGTGCTGACAGCTTTGTGTCACTGCTGTTAAGCTGCAACTGTTGTCGATCATTTTGTAATCGTGCAAATGACTCTGTAATGTTTTGCAGCTGTAGAACCCACCTACCAAGGTCTTGATGCGTGCTACAAGTCAGATATTGAAAGGGGCAGTATTTGCCTCCAACTGTCAATACACTCAAAGTTTGGTGCTAATGAGTGATTTTTGGTGTAGGTATTGACTTAGGTCAGAATGAGATCTTTCCTTGCTGTTCCTGCCATAATTTATAGTCTCCCTATAACATATTAATCTATTGTTTAGATATACTGCATCTTTTTTCAAAATGGCTATTTATAACCATACAAAAAGTGAAGAATTGAGTTCATTTGCTCTCCATGGTATGCAGTGGTAGCAGCAGGTGTGCTAACACACCCTCAGCTTTTCCACATGTTAGTATTTCTCATCTCATAGCATCCTTGTGCTCCTTTGGGTATTGGCTGAATAACAGTGGAAATGATGAAAAGGAAATCTTGATTTATAGCAGCTAGATGCAGCATCTCAAGCCAGCTCCTAAACATCCAAGTCTTCGTGAGTGGGAGAGAAAAGTAATTTTTTTGAGCTGAGGATCCTAGGGTGGTTTTGCTTGTTTGTGCATTTAGTTCTGTGAAAGAAGACAAATGTAGGGGCATGAAAATCAAAAGGAGTGTGAAGGCAGGCTGAGCTGATTCAGCATGTACTGGGTTCAGCTGGGGCTGGAAAAGTTGGCTAATTTTCCTCATAGCAGTCCGTACAGTGCTCTGTTTTAGACTGGTAAGCAACAGTGTTGGTAACACTGTTCAGCAATAGCTGAACAGCCCTTGCAACAACATCAATGCTTTCTCTGTTTCTCACTCTGCCAACTCAGTGAGTAGATTGAGGAAGGGAGGGGATGCAGCTGGGACAGCTGATCCCAACTGACCAAATGAATATCTCATAGCATACAATGAATTTTATGCTTAGCAATGAAATGTGGTGGTGGTGGTGTGTAAAGCAGGGGAGAGTTTTTCCCAAGGTAGCTACTGCTGGGGCATCACTCAGGCTGGGTAACAGTCTGCTGGTGGCAAGAGGTTGCTTTACTTCTTTTCTTTTTCATCACTTATTGAACTGTCTGTACCTTGACCTGTGAGTTTATGTAGTTTTTGCCCTTCCAGTTCTCTCCCCTGTTCTGCTTGGGGGCTAAGTGATTTACCTGCCAGCTGTGGTCAATCTACCACAAGCACTGTGGTTTGAGAATGAGATTAGTGAGGATTCTTTTATATTTAATGCTCAGTGGTCAGTATCACCTTATGAATCCTTCATTTTTCTTTCTTATAACTTTATTATTAGCTATAGTATCACAGACTCAGCTTATCTTTTGACTGGTAAGGTCAAGCTTAGTTAGCTCTTGGCCTCATACAGGCCTAAGTAAGATCAAGCATTTGTTGACAGCAGACCATGATATGTTCATTCAATTGAATGAGATTCTGCAGATAGCCTGGGTGAAGGGGTTGAGGTATTCTCCCAAGAGAACATCCTTATCCCCAGGGGAGAGGGTCATACTCATGCAATGAGTCAGTCCTCTTTCTGGTCCAGTAAATCATGAATCACAGTTTGCTAAGTGGTGTGCCTTCAACAGGAAGGTGAATTATGTCACACCAGACACCCAGTGTATGCTGAGGATGTACTTTCTGCAAGGAAATATATATATTTCAACCTCGTCAGGCTGAAGAGACTACATTGTGTAGTGCTTTCCTGAATAAGCGATTTAGCCACTGGGCTATTGGACAAAAGAAGTACTCCAGCCACTGAGAAGCTGTATTGTTTGTGTCTGTAATATTTTTAAATGCTTAATTCTAGAAGTGTGTGTGAACTATGCATTGTGCATGACTCTCAGATTAAGTCCTTCTAGAGAGCTGTGAAGAGCATTTAGTCCTGCATGAACACTGGAACTGTGTTGCCCAAAACTCCAGGGTTCATATTCCTGCTTTTTAGTGTCAGCTGAGAATAATTAAAACCAGAATGATATGCATTAATTTACATAGAAACAGAATTTACAGGGTTCTTCTAACACATTTCTATAAGTTGTGGGAGTAACTACCTAAAGAGTTACTATTACTTGATTCTTACTTCACCTTTTGGTTAGGAAGTTTACACAGAAGTGAGAATCTGGCTCCCCAGTTCCAGATAACTGCCTTAAGAAACTGGACAGGACTTAACTGTTAAGGAACTTAACTGTCTTAGTCTAAGGACTAGGAAATTGGTTTAAATGTATGGGTGAAAAATGAGAGAATAAGCTGGGAAACAGAGCTCTGGTCAAAGAGTTTGTCTTAAACTGGAACTAGAAAATGTGAAAAACGGATCAACCATTCAGAGATATGTGCTTGTATTTTGCTTGTAATTTTTTAGCTGGAGAGATGTGAAACGGACCTTATTTTGTCTTGCATTTTTGCAACAAAATGAATGTTTATGTCCATACATTTAAAAAAAAAAATAAAATCTTTTAACATGTCAGATTATTTATAGAAAAATATACATCTCAAATTTGTGATTCTAAATTCTCCATTTTTATGAGATTTAGCTGTACTGGAACACTTTTCTATTTGGAATAAATGATTTTAGTAACAGGATTGCTTCCTAGGCTTTGTGCAATACTGAGGGTTTGAAATTTTGGCATGACCATGGGAAAGACCACTGTCAGTGAGTTTGTTCAACACTCTTTTGTCAACACTCTTTCTTTTGTCAACACTCTTTCTTTTGTCAACGCTCTTCTCCCCAGCAGTATTAGCAAATAAATGTTTGCTCCTTCCTTTATACAGCTAGATCTGTAAGAAAAAATGGCAATCTCTTTTAGAATAAAAATAGACTTGCTATGTCTTTTTAAGTTTATTGAATTGGTATTTTGTATTAATCATAACTTCAGTGTACAAGATAAAATTCTACAGAAATCCTTCTTACCAAGTATGCTGTTGAATGTAGCGTGACGTCTAAATTTGTTGCAGAAAAAGAAAACTCTGAAGAAACTTCCAAATGCAAAGATAAATATGTACATACACAATTAGCCAGTACTCCTGTGCATGCTTAAATGTGGAAACTTAGCCTTATTTTGCATAACTAGTTTTTTAAATGACTTTTATATGTGATTCAGACAAGACAATTTTGCACATTAGGCGACTTTTAACTTTGCTTACTAAACAATTTGTTCTTATTGCTCATGTAAGTATGCTTTATTTATTTATTTAATTATTTTGTATTACTGTCATCAGGGATATATATATATGGGAGAAGGATCATTTGTTCTCAAGATTGCATTTGCTAGGAGTGAGTTGGATGTATTCAATTTTATCTTTTTGTGTTGATGGTGGCTAAAAGCATGAGATATCTATCTTCAATGGCAAGTTTAGGAGAAGTAAAAGGAGATTTTTTCTTCGAGAATCTGCTGGTAAATATCAAATAATGTTTACCAAACAGGATGTTCCATATCATCACAGGGTCAACAACTGCAGGAGCAGGCTTATTTTTTATAACACTTTAGGTAGCAATTATCTTACCCTTTTTCCCCCTCTCTAACCCTTCCTTTTGGCTTAACTTTTTGGTTTTGTCTTCTCTTCCTCCAATTTTTACTCCATCCTATTACCCTGTTTCATTAAGTCAAATTAAGTAAAAATATTAACTTTTGCCTTGGAAGCATGCTGGTAGTTAATATACAATTTTCTCAGTTAGAAATCTTGCTAGCCTGTTTATGTGATACCCGGGACATACTGTTGTATGACAAATTTAAAAGTTCATGGAAACAGTTGCTTTCTCCTAATGCTGAACAGGAATTCTATTATGCAAAACAACACCTTATACCAATGCAAAATATATTTACTGTTTGTGCAGTGCTGCTGCTTTATGTTTCACAATTTTTCTCTACTGCCTTTTGCAATAGGGCTTCAAAGAAATATATTCCTGTTTCCTCCATAAACCAGGAATGAGTGATAGAAACAGATGTCAGTGTTTTAACCAGTCATCGTACCAAACTAGTCATCTGAAGCCTCGAAGAAACTTTTGTATGACTTTTTTATTTTGACAAACATGAAAAATACAGGCTTAATGGGTGAAAGATGATAATTCCAAATGCATTGTGGGCCAGGTAGGTATTAGTCTATCTAGAAGACTTTTACCTCAAACTGTTAATGGTTCTTACTGGAGTGAAGGGAAAGCAACCAGCTGGATGAACAGTTGCTTCTCCAGGAGGAAACTCTGAAATTTTATGGGTTTAATTATACTCTAGGAATTAATTCTTGTTATTCTGTTTACTTACCTTGTTTTCTAGTTTTTTTCTTTAAAAATTGAAATGTTCAACTGTTTTATTTAAATCTGTAGAAGGGTTATGAGGGGGTTTCTATGTAATATAAATAGTATAAATAATATAATTTTCCCAGCTGTCTGGATGGGTCTTCAAGCAAGTGTTTACCTAGGAAGTCCCTTAAATTTGAATGCAGCTTTATTCTTGTCAGATGAATTGTGGCAGGAAGGTTACACTGAGAAGTGACTTGAAAGTTTGGCTAGCTGAAGCAGTAACATTGATTCCCAGGAATAATAACACAAACAATGCATATAAGTGAATCAAATCCAATGCTGAATTAAGGCTCAGTTTCTGCTTGTGATGTTGAAGGAAGGAGAGGTAACCTGGATTTCAAAGGCATACATATTTCCATGTGCATTTCTAAACACTAGATGAGCCGGGACTCATATGTTTATATTCTTGCTAAGGGAAAATTAACACTAGATAAACATGTAGTGAAAGACATTCTTACCATTTTTTTTTTTCTAATCCTGGGCAAATATATTTGTGATCCTTTCTGTCCTGAAACACCAGGTGATTGTGAGAACCTTTTAAAAATAAGTATCTGAAGAACCTCGTGCTTTCAACATGTACAGCCCTTACCCTGATACCTAAGCAAGTAGTGCCTGTAATAACAAAGCTGTCTTGCTAGCCAAGAATTTAGGAGATGCTTTAAGCATTGCTGCACTCAGAGAAGGTCCTTTCAGTGCAGTGGGTTATAAAGCCAGTTGCTGAGGAATGTTGTCAGCAACACATTTTAGGTGATGACATTTTGACTGTTGTTTTAACATACATGATTTAGCCTTTCTCAGCACAGAGTAACTGTTCCAGTTCTGCTGTCATCTCAGTTTTATTAAGCCAAACCCCAAAGAGCCACAGAAATGGAGTTTTTTTATTTTTGTTTCTCTGTTTATGTTTATTATTACCCTCTGTTTATTGGCTGAGAAGTGGATTTAAATCCATCATGTTTAAAGTTTGACCTCTTAATTTATTTTTTACCTTTCTGACACAAGCACTACTCCTGCTGCTCCTACTATTGCTTTGTCTTGAGGAAATCTGCTCATTTTCTTTTGGAAGGCTTTAGAAATTCTTGAAATCTGGCTGACAGCAGTAGTGTTTCTCAGAAAGACTGCTGAAATTGTCGGCTTGGCTCTCCTAGGGTTGTGAATCATTTAGCAGCAGCTTCTACGGATCTGTCAAAACTCATGCGTTATACATAGGACTCATTCATTTTGTCCCTGTCTCTGGCTCATGTATTTTCAACAGTTCTGCAGCTTCTCTTCTACTCTTCGAGCACTGACATTACGGCAATTGTTGACCGTACAGAGAGTCAGGGGAAAGTTTGTTTCTGCAGAGGCAATGACAAAAATATTGCTTCCCATAAAGCTGATGGTGCCGTCTATAGTGGGAAAAAGTGATTGTCTTTCCCTTATTGTTTGACTGATCTTCCCCAGGGCTTGCGGAGTTATTACTTTTTTTGCAACAGAGAGGATCATACACAATGTATAGACAGACAAATGCATACATAGGGACACAGACTGCTCTTGAGCATCATCAAATTGGATTTGTTGCATACTTTCTTTCTACCCTGTCCCTCCCACTTACCTTCTCATGCCTTGTCACTTGGAGCCTTAACATTCAGTGCAAGCTATACTTGTGCTCCTCTCTGAAGACCATCTAGGTGGAGGTTTACATGGTTGACTTCACTTTCTCTCCAGCTTTACTCAGTTGGAGAATTGACCCAAATGTCTCAGTTCTCCGCTAGCATTATTTTGAGACAAAATGTAATGTGCTGCTCTGTAAATATGGTGCTTTGCAGCAAGAAAAATATCAACCCATTCTTAATTCCCTACGATGGCATCTTGTTCTTTGGGATTTCTCGGTTGGAAATAAGTATGCATTCGTATTTTTACGATACCATTCTTATGATACCATTTTTACGATACCAGTGTTACCATCATGTCTCAAGTTGAACACAGATGTAATATATGGAGTAGAAATATCCAAGTCCAAATATGTGTCAGACCCTTCATAAGTGTGATAGTAAGCTTTAAGACTGCTGAATAAATCAGTAAAAGAAAAATAAGGGGCAACTCAATCCATAGCTTGCATTTTATATTGGGTAGGTAGAGGAGGAAGGAATAACTTCTCGGTTTCTGAGGAACAGTACATGAACTAACTTAATCCTATCTGTTGATGTTACAGAAAATGTAAGGTGGGTGTTGGAGTATTAGTTTTGTGTCATGTTTTGAGTATGGTTGTGTTTTTTTGTTTTTTGAGGGACCTTTTATTTTCCCAGATCATTAGCTGAAAAAATTTGAGGACTTAACTTTTGTTTTTCTGAATAAAGGCTAAAATGCAAGTTAATCTGTGACAACTTAGGGAACTATTATTTCTGATGCTTTTTTTCATTGCTAGTGTCTTCTGTATTCTTCCTGCAACACATTTCTTGAGCTACTTCCTTGCTGTCCTGAATAGCTCATTATGCGGTGGCATGCAGATGTAAGAAGCTGTTAAAAAGGAGTCAAAATGACATTTTGAGTAATTTGGGTCATTGCTGGATGGAAAGACAGTCTAATGTTTTACATCTGAGTCATGGATGTAGTAGAGTTTGTCAGATCTTGTAATCTCACAGTAGTGTTCTTTAACTGTTATTTGGATTCATATTGCATGCAACAAAACTTGTTGTGGTATGAGAATTCCATCATCATATTATCAAATTAACACAATCTTCAGCGTGACTTTTTTTTCTTGAAACTTTTAATTTAGTCGCAGTTGTGATACAATTTCCCCAAACATGGATTCACTATTAGAGCTGTGGTTATAAATCCAGCCAATGCCCGTACTATGCAGTGATTAGTTAGTTCCTGCAATGGCATAGATCTCTATGGAGACCTGTAGCCTGCAAGGTGAGGCGATTGCTCATAACTACTGAACACATACCCCCATACATCACTTCATAAAGACATCAATCCTTTTCAAGGTTAAAAGGAGATCTCTCAAAAGCAGCCATTGCTGCAATTTACAAAGGCAATAGTACAAGCAAGTTTTCACTCTTGAGCACTTTCGTTGCAGTTAGAATTTCTTTCAGAGTGATAGGCATTTTAAGTGTGCTAGCCAGCACAAAGATTATGGGGTATAGTTGCAGAGTACATGACCTTAAGGGCTCATCTTCTCTTAATTTCTCAAGTTGTCAACAGCAGAAAGCTATACCTGATGGGAAATGCAAACGTGGCTTCCCCTTCCACCTTTTTTTCCCTCTTTTGGGCTAAGCCTCTATGTCAAATGGCAGTGAAATATCTTTTTTGCTGTATATACTCCTTAGGAGTTTTTTTTCTCATGAAATTATACTACAAAATGCATAAATGCAATCATTTTGTAAATGCTTTTCCATGTTAGAGATTCAAGTTTTCAGGAAGTTTGTTTCCAGTTCTGCTGGTGATTTAAGTACTTGGCTGGGTGTGGATTAGACCTTTTTTGAGGCCGTTCCTTTCCTATTACTGAGACTTAATGCATGTAAAGTGTTGATTATTACATCAGTTAGTGTCACATCCATCCTTACGAGGAAGAACAACTGACTTAATAAATGAACTGTGTACATCTGAATGTGGCTTCAGTTTCCAGTGTTGCCCAAAGTATTTTTGAGTGATTTTGGGTGAAGGAAGTAATATTTGTATTCTCTGTAAAGGGGAACTTTATATTTCTCTCTTGGAGCTATTTGGGGAGAACAAATCCATTAATATATGTAAGAAGCTCAGAAACTGCACTGACAAGAATCTCAAAAATCTAGACAAATAGCAAGTTTTCCTGGATGACAGAAACAGGAAAGTTACAGGATTTTGTTCCTTTTTTCTCCTCTCTTCTGCTTGTCTTTTTGTAGTCCTATATCGTCTACATAAATTTCATAATTTCAAACCAGAATCTGGCATTACCATAATATTGAGGAGAGTAAAACAAAACTAAATAATTTTGTTGTAATAATGTAATTCACAGTCTTGTAATACAAAACTCTAACCTCCTTTAAGCACGAATTCAATTCTTTCACATTCAAAGAATGTACCATTTCCTTCTCAAGATCACATAGTGCACTCTTAGATTCACTAGGAGTTTTCCTAGAATGTACAAGAAAAATAATTTATTATTTTGACTTAAAATCAATTTAAACACAATCTGTTTTGGAACATTAGTATTTGTCAGGCTGTTTTTATGTCCCTAGTGATCTTAATGGAGTATCAGAAACTCTTTAAACAGGCTAGATCTTTGTTCAGCTTCATTTGCAGATGATTATTTTTTATATAGGAAAAATTCTATCCTTTTAAAATTTTTCTGCATAACTCACAAATTGCCCTTGATAGAGGAAGAAAGTATTCTTTCCTTGGGAACTTCAGTGGCAGATAACATAACATTATAGAGACACATTAACAACACATTTTCACAACTAACATATCTAGAATCCAGCAAACTTAGCACTTGTTTACAGAGATGTAATTAATACTCTAAAAAAACCTATTCCTATTTAGTGTGCAGAGTTGATATCAACTTTAATGCAATTTTGATTTGGAGGTGTATTTAGATCCATAGTTGTGATAGTGTGTGTGAGTCAGTTCCGCTAATTTTCAGTACATCTGCAAGAGGTGTGACAAAAATGTCATGTACACTGTGGGCTAGTTATGTAGTGGCTTAATGTGAAGCCTTCAAAACTCAAAGGCTTTACAGCCCTTCAGAGGGCTGTAGGTCAAGTGCTAAATGACCAAGTTAAACCAAAGGTATCAAAGACTAACCTCTTTCTTTGTTATTTGCATGTGCGTGGATTCTTTGGTAGATGTGGGTGTGTGTCTACCTGGGTGCGTAGACAGAATACACCGTGAAGAACATTGGTGCCACTTGTTTGCACAGTGCCAGTGGATGCAAAGGGAGAATGGGATATTTAGCACAATCTGGTATTAATATCAATGTTTCCAGGTTCCCCTACCCCTTACAGTCAGCTCCCTACAACATTTCATTCCAATATTACCTTTGATGTCAATTTTAGGCATTTTGATATAAGAGTGTAACAAGCACATTTTCATCCTTTGTGAGCATTGAGCATTAGGTATTTACGTCATTCTGGCTCAGTACGCACAAAATATTTTGTGACATGCTAATATGGTAACTTTTGAGAACCAAAAATACACTTGAGAATGCAATCACAGTTTTGACAGTAACAGTTTATTTTTAGTATTTTGTCCATATTATGTCTTTCCGTATTAACCTGTCACCAGACTTGATGCGTATAGTAAGGCACCCATCTTGCTGTTTGCAGGTGTTATGTGAATTTGAGATGTGAATATATAAATAAATATTTATTTTCTCTTGGTCTTTGGGGTTTAAGAGACCAAGAATCAGTTATCTGGCAACAATTGACTATAGATTTTTATAGACATAAAGGAACAAATTTGACTTGCTCTGTAGCGTGTGTCTGGAAACCAAGACCAGGTCATCTGTCTAAAAGTTCTTTTCCCCTTAACAGCCAATTTAAAATACCAATGTAAATAAATTTAGTCTAGCATAACCTATATACATCTTTTAACTCTAAGATTAAAGAAATTTGCATGAATTTATTTGTTTTCTTCAAACAAAATGACTGTGAGAATTGTATGAAAATAATAAGTTGAAGAGCTGGCTGCAGCAAAAAGGTAATTGATTTTAAGTGCAGGAAAACAGAATCCATGTTTTTAATCTGAAGGCAAGAAGAAATGGCAATGCAAAAATACATTCTGTGTTAATTTTAAACTATAAGCTTCTGTGTATGTGTGAGAACATAGTGGAAGGGAAGAAAGGTCTCATAATGAAAGTAAGTTTCTCTTCAGCTTAAGGTCATGGCCTCTGCTGTGTGTTCCTCTGAGAATTACACTGTGCTTGTACCTTCTGAGGCACACAGTGGCTAACCCCCATGTAAATACTTTGAAAATATCTTCAAGTACTTCTTGGTCCATTGAAACAAAGCCCTCTATAAGCAGGCTGATTTTGGGAGAAAGCTGAGTATTGCACAATGAGTATGAAAAAAAGAGGTGGCACTTGGCATGTCTAAAATCTTTCATCCCTTTACTGGAGTTAGTATTGGTAGAATAACGGATTAGAATAGCAGCATCCACAAAGAGGCTCCTTCAGGTCACAGGTATTTCTTCATGATCTTGTTATTGTACAATTTATTAAAATATTAAACTGTTGCTTTGATTTAACAAAAACTATTTTTGTTTTCAATGGTTTAGGTTTTTGATGAAAATGTCTTGAGGTCACTGTGTAATATATGGGAGTTTTTAAATGTTATGTTATGTGATGTTATTTTGTGAAAAAGAAAATATTTAATTGGATTAAATGAATAAAAATGTTTGGAATTGAAAGCTCTAGGTCATTTGAATTATCATTGGATAAATAATTTGCTTTCATTTAAAGAAAGGTGATGAATCTAGAATTTTTCTTAGCTTTCAACAATCCAGTAATATATCAGAGAGCCTGTGTAGTCACTGCTGGCACTCACCAAGCTGATTTAGAACTGCCTGAGGAGGCACCCTTTTGCTTGTGATTCTTCTTTGGTTTCACTGACTCTTGGAACACAAACACTTCAACTCCATTCCGAGTGCTACCGATGGGAAACTGTTCAGTAACATCTAAAAATATTAGACCAAGGATGTTCTTACAGCTCTCCTTTGTCTCTTCAACTTAATAGTCTCAATTTTCTTCTGCATTTTCCAAATTGTGTTAAAAATAGCCTTGAAATACCATCAAGACAAAACATATTTTGCTGAGTAATTTGTTACACCTTCAGCTGACCTTATCACATTTCTTTTCCTATTCCTCCTGTCCTGCAGTCAGCTGCACACCTCTGCTTTGACCGAGAAAATGTGGTGTTAAGGTTTTGACTGCTTAAGCAGAAACACCCTGAGAATCTCATGTGGGATAGTAGATTAGGAGATTAAGTAACACCCAGTGCATTCTATCAGGATAGTTTATAATTTACATCAGGAAATGAACTTAGCTGGTAGGTTAACAGGCAGCATTTGTTATTCATACTTTACTAATTAGTTTGAGAACTCACCCAGTGAGAATGAGTGGAAGATTTGGGAAGCACATTCTTAAAATGCTTGTCTTCCTAAACAAAGTAATACAGCTTTCATGAACATTTTATGAACATTTCTATTAGCAAAGTTGGTAATAATTTATTGTAATTTATTAATGAAACTAAATACAGAAGTTACAAAGAGTGTAATTGAAATATGAGTCTGAGTGTTCAGGAAATATTACTCTCTATGCAGAGTCCTGAATTTGAACACTACTGCAGAGACTGTAAATCAAGTATACCCAAAGTGCTTGGCATGTGATCGTATTGCAACATAAGGAGAAACTGAAAATTTTGACCAAGATAAAAATTTCAACCATGCTTTTGGTTATGCCCAGGGAAGCCTGCTCTGAAGAGAGGAAGATAGACAGAAAGTTAGGAGGGAAAAGCTCCTGTGAAGTATTTGCCTGTACCGACTTCTACCCAATAAGATGTGCAGGGACATCTATAGCCTTAATGACACCAGAATTTTGCTTTTCTTCTCACTGATTAAAACATGGCATACAATTTTATGCTGCAGACATATGATAGAACAGCTACGATGAAGGGACATTTCAATATTTTGACATTAAAATTATTTTGGGGCTTTTTGATTACCTTAAGGTAATGAATTACAAGTGCAGAAAATGTGTAGCATTAACATTAAAATGGCCAAAGTTTGTGTGAAAGTTCTGAGTTTTTGATGAATCAAACATTTGCATGTGTTTAATTTTGCCATAACTAATAGTATGGTTTCAATTAAAGCATTCTGATAACAGTAATCTGAGATAAGGTTAAGATGGCTTCTAGAATGAATTGGCTTCCTTTTTTATTGACATGTGATTTGAGATGTATGGAGAATTCTTTTTCTTGCCTGCTAACTGGCACATACTCTGGTGAGGAAGTGGCTGAGATAGGGAATGTCTTCTAAGAAAATCCTGGAAGCAATCAAGCTTGGTCCATATCTGTCTTTCACACCTTGATTTTCTAAAAGTGTGTTAAATCCTTGCTGGTGGCTGGATGTGGAATGTGAGCTGGCCCTCTGACTCATCCTGATGCTCCAGGTTGGTGATATGGACTACAGGCAGGAACTTTGGAGGCTCCAGCTCTGCACTCTGTTACTGCTTATTACAATTATCTTCACCAGGATGATTCAGCAGTTTTTCCCAAGAACATCACCAAGGTGCAGGTTTTTCTTATTTCTTTTATTAACTGACCTTGGTAATACCTTGTATAACTAGCCACACGCAAAATTATTTGTGACTAATATAATAATTGCATTTACTTGTCACTAGTATAGTAACTGTAGAGCCTTACATCAGACAACTAAGACATTATAGGTGGGAAGTATATCAAATTAAATGTACACCACCTGAATAATTTTGTACAATAGTTAATCTATTGATTCAACGAAGTTAGCTTATCAAATGGTGCTGTAGTTTCTTTTCTAACACATTGAATTTTGGAGGTTTCAAGCTTATAATTTGGTTCTTGCCCCTTTGCCTCATGCTTTCTTCCTTTTGAGAGGCTGTTAATCATTCTTGTTGCAATGCACTGTGAGAAACTGTCTTGACTTCTTATCTAAACACATGGCTATAGGCTCATTTGATACTCTGTTGGTTATTAGGTGTGTTGGGACGTTAATAGGTTAAAACATAATTCACTATTGACCTGATTTTGCATTCTGAGGATAAGAAGTGTTTGTGAATCAAGAGGGCTGTATAGAGATTATTTTAGAGATTGGGAGCTTGCTTATTTTTTAATCTGTTCTGTACATGGGTAGCTAAAATCCAAAAGGTTGAACCAGGTTATGAAGAGATGTAGCAAAATATATAATTTATTTTCAGTGAAACTTACAACAGAGTATTGATTAAAAAACCCCAAAACCTCATAGCATAGAAAGTTCATTATGAGGATTTTGAGGGAGGGGTATGGGAAGGGGCTTAAAACACTGGATTTTTGTCATTATCTCTGCCTCCTTGTAAGCTCTCTAATACTTCCCAATCCCTGCCACTGAGTGACCTTTGCTTAGAGCACTGGATGTCAGCCCTTGACAGAGCCTTACAACCAGAACACAGTAATGACAGCTGAAAAATCACCCATATATGAGACAAAATAAAAAGGGTAAGGATGAGGGAGAAGAAACACGGTATTTCCTTATTTCTCCTCCCTTTCGTCTGTTTTCAGGTGTCAGCTTGGGAAAAAAAGCTTTTAGGTGTGTTAAAATATAGAAGTAGGAAAAACAGACCTAATTTTTTAAAGGCTACATCTGGTCTTTGCATGTTTTCAAACAGACTTTTCCCACTGTCCTGTAAATCTGTTCCAAATACATAAAGGCAGCATAGAGGTAGTGACATTTGGGTTACTCATAAAATTAGAAACAATCTTGATTTAGGCCTTTACTTAGTAATTTTTTCTTAACTTTAGAAAGTACATCAAAAGTAGACAGCAATTGCTTTCACTTCATGAAGGCTGTTCAGCCTTTCTGAAAGCTGAGTGCCTGTGTAGGGGATTACACATTTGGCTTTTTCAGTGGGGGCAGAAAGAAGTTCCCAAATTCAGTGAACTGCAATGACAAGTAGGCATTTAATTTACTTTAATATTTTCCAAAATTCTTCTTTAGGACTTCAGCTTAAAGCATTTTAACTGTGTTTCTTTGTCTTAACTTCTTGAAAGCTTTAGAAGTAATTTTGCATGCATTTTTTTTGTGGTTATTCAAGTAAATCAGTTCCCAATCAGTTGAAGAGTCCCAGAGTAGGCATCTAGTAAGGGATAGATCTTGCTGTATAGAACCAGCAAAATAGGTGCAATAATAAATATATGCTGGTTGTTTTTGATGGTACATCACACCTCGTATTGACTTAGCTTAACATTTTAATTTTGACAGCCACAAAACTGAAAAAAAAAGAAAGCAAATTAAAAATACATTTCACATTTCAGCGGTGTCAGTTGTAACTACTCAGTATCTTGTTGCACTTGCAAAAATCACCAAGCCTTAGATAAGCTTTTGGGAGACTTGGATTAAAGAACACATGTGAAAATTATCTATTGTATCTATAGACATATATATTCATATGCATACTAAGAAGATAGATATATTTGTTACATTGATATAGAGCTCCTGAATTTAAAAATCTGTGTTGTTAAGTAGATGGATGTAGATGGATGTTGAAATACACTGTAGTTAAGACTTTGATCTAAGAGGAAACACACTTTTTCTAAAAAATAAGAATATTTAGTGATTTTAACCCTTGCTTCTATTTAATAACAGTAGCTTAAAGAAAGAGTAGTATGAAACTATAATGACTTTGAAAACTAGTATGAAGTGATTTAGATGAAAATCAGATGCTTCTAGTGAGATTTAAGTCTTTCAGACATAAGGGAAAACTCATCTACATCAAAATTCTCATGAAACATTCTTAACAATTGCTTCTTCTGAGACTGTGGTATGGTACAGGAGCATCCTTGGTGAGAGAGATGGTATCCAGTTCCTGCCCCAACACCAATTCAGGCAAGTAGTATCTTGTATATCCTCATTCCAGGTAGGCCCAGAGAATATGTGATCATTTAATGTTATTTGAGAAGATCTAGTCATCTAGGTTTCCCAGTATAAAAGTATCTCTATATAAGAGGATGAAGCATCCTCTGGGATGATAATCTTAATTGACTATGAAAAGATACTAAATGTCTGAGTGATTTACACCCTTGATTCTGTTGCTCGAAAACAAGAGAAAACAATTTTACTGTTAAAACTGCTACGAGTTGCATAAATTAAAATAGCCCTTGAAGGTGCTATATCTTAAAACAGAGTTCAGGGTATTAAAAATTCAGAACACAACAGAGAAGTCAAGGTTTTTTTTCCTTAATACTGTCTGATGGAAACAAGGTTATTAGAGTTTGAAATGCATTTTCTATGAGTAACTGTTTCTATGCTGGGAACATATACAATTTGAGATTCTTGTGATGAGAGTTTTGCCATTTAAGCCAAATAGGCAAATAGCATTCACAGGAAATACCAATACCAATAAGACAATGTTTAGAAGCCAGGTTTAGAAGTAAGAGACCACAGCAATAGGATAATAATTCTATCGTTCCCCCTCCTGGAACCTGTCACAGGTTCATGATGACATTCATACACACCTTTGGAATTAAAAATGGACTGCATTTAGTTGGAAAAGTATCAAATACTCTTTTTTTTTCCTCTGCAACCTCAATTTCACATTGAAGTCTTCATTAAACAGGACTTCTTTTTTTTTTCTCTAGTGTTTTCATTAAAAGGAAAAGCATCTTGTAGATGTGTGGCAGAAGACAGTACAACCTAAATACAGACTTTGAAAAATATCTGGAAAAGTTTTAAGTGACATCAAAAGTAATATGGTCATGAATACAGATGCATTTGACACAAATTAGGTAACTTGATTTTTTTCCCATTATAAAATGATTACTGTTTTTAACCAAAGCTTTCTACCTGTATTCTTATGCCAGATTTTCATACATATGAATAAGACTGCAGGGAGTGATTTGATTTCAGAGACTTCTTTAGTATTCATAGGATAATTTAAGTTGGAAGGCACAAAGCAGGGTCAAATTTTATTAGGTTGTTTGATGCTCTGTCCAATAGTATGCTGAATATTTCTGAGGATGGAAATAACACCTCTGCTCTTCTGGACTTCTGTTCAGTATTGGAGCACTTCTATGGTTTAAACTTTACCTGAATCCTGATTGGAATTTTCCATGTTGCAGCTTAAATGTATTGCCTCTCGTTTTGTTACTATGCACTTCTAAGACGAGTCTGGATCCATGTGTCTTCAGCTATACTCTTCATTAGGATGTGTTTGAAAAGGGAAGTAAGATACACACACCCCTCTCACCCTCACACCCGTAGCAGTGGTTTTTTTCAGACTGAATAATCCCAGCTCTGTCAGCCCCTTCTTGCAAATAGTGTACTCCTGTCGGAGGATGCTGCAAGGCCGCAGTGCCTAGCAACATGGAAAAGAATGTATTTAATAAGAAGTGAACATCCAATCATACATGAAGGCTAGTGGTAAATATAGATAATAGAGCTAAGAATAGTGTTAGTATGTAAGATTCTACAGAAGGAGATGGTGTGTGAGTGCAGCTGTGTGAAGAACAAGATGTAACATTCTGGATGAAGCGAATAAAGCTGAATTTAGGCCATCATCATAGAATGCCCAGTTTTGTTTACGTGGTCGTCCTCACAAACAACGACATACTCCAGCCTCCTAATCATGGTGGCTGTCCTCTAGATGTCCTCAGCGTTTGTTGGACATGCTACAGTATGCCAATGACTTTCTTGACTGGAAGTCCACAAGTGGACACAATGCTCTAAATGCAGCATCAGAGCTGCTGAACGGAGAGGAATTCCACTGACTTGCTGGCTAGATTCATCCTAAGGCAGTTTAGTATGTGTTTGATCCTCTTTGCTGCAAAGCGATGATGTAGACCCATGCTCAGCTTTTTGTGTGCCAAGACACCTAGGTCTTTTTCTACAAAGCTGCTCTGCAGGCAGATATCCTCAGCCTGTTCTATTGCTTCCGGATGTAGGATTTTGCATTTGTCAAACTTCATTTTTCTGTAGGGTCACCTTTTCAGCATTTGTGTCTCTGAAAGACATTTCTGCCTTCCAGTATGTCAACTGCTCTTCTCAATTTAGTACAACTTACAAACTTGATCTTGAATGAGGAGATTTTTTTTAAGAACTACAGTTTGGTTTAGTATCATTCTGAGGAAGTGAAGATCTCTAAATAGCTCATGATGGACTTTATTCTTTCTTTCAAGGCTTCAGTGTGAAAAGAGTGACATTGATTCTCAGGGGAGTCTTATGATTGAAGTAGAAGTTTCATGTTGTGATTAGACTAAGGTTCAGGTGAAAGGATAATGCAAATATGCATGAGAATGTTACTGTTGGTATAAAGAAAGAATGAACTGGAAAGTGTGAGTATGAAAGCTTCAGAGGAAATGATGAAAGGAGAGATAAAAGAGATGTGTTGGTAGCATCTAGATAAGGATTTTAATAAAATCACAGCATATCTGCACACAGTTTCTCAGTAATGTTCAGTTTAGGGAAACAAAAGCAAACCCGAAACAAAAGCAAACCCAAAACAGAAGACAGGCATAGGTAGCAAAGAAGATACAAAGGGTGAATGCATATTGTTTCATGAGTCATAGAGTTGGCACAGGATTAAAAGCTTACTGTCACTGCCAGGTCATAAACTGCAGAGAAGTTACATCCAAAAGCCAGCGTACTGCCAATCTATGAGGGACACGAAAAGAATTCAGTGGCTGTTGATATTCCTTGGCTTCTGTGTTCATCACAAGTGATCTTACATGATGTACTGGGATACATGTATGTTTTTGTTCTTGTGAGCATTTGACTATGAAGGACTGAGTCTGTGAGTGAATTTAATTTCTTAAATTAAAACATCTCAGCTGGTATGGTCTTGCACTGAATGGTGATATGTTGGTTAAATTCTACACGTTTCAGTGCTATTCACTACAAACTTAGAGATAAAGCAAAAGCTAACAGTAGGAGCACCTTGAAAACTTCACATGCATTTTTTCCTCTTTGAAAGTGGAAGAAGAGAAGGAAGAAGGGTATCCATTGGACAGGTAGCAGTTGCCTCTGCTGGTGCAAAGCTGAAAGAGGCTTACATATATAATGTATAAAAAGAATACAGAGACAACTGTATGTAGGAACTTAAAAGTTGTAGTTGTAAACGTTTTGCTTATTTTTCAACCCCTCAGCTTTACTGTAATGTCTGAAGAGAATTACAAAAATATACCAAATTCACCTATTGGTTTAAAAATTCTGACAATATCAAAAAGTGAGAATCTATTATTACAGCTAAATGAGGGAAAACATCTATCTACAACTACTTATTTGGATGCTGCTGTCATTTCTGCTACAAATTATTTAAATATGTATCTAATAAAGTCTTCATGGCAAGAGAATTGGATACATCATTTGTTGTAAGTTATTTATTTGGCTTTGTTGTTCGATGAGGTTTCTGTCCCTTGAAATATTTGTTAGTTCATCTGTTGGGAAAAGAGAAACAGGAGAGCCTTTACATATTTTGATAGAGACTCTGTGAAATAAGGATGTGAATAATTTTTTTTTCCTGGTTCCTGACCATTCCACAGTAAATTTTAAAGTGTAGTTAGGATTTATTGATGCCCTTGGTCTAGACTACCTTTACCAAATCTAAAGAGCCTGCTCTCCTGAAGCTCCTACATCCAGTATGCCATGTGGGTTGTAATAAACAAGTACTTTTGAGGTTCACCTTCATGTAGTTCAGTACTAAGGAGGGAAAGAAGTGATTCACCAAGTTCTTCCCTCAGGTCTTGGTTCTTTGCTGACTGTGGCTCCATTTACCTTCCCGCTGTTCTACTTAGCACTCCATTCATGTCCCAGCTGCTCTATTTCTGCTGTCCTTAAGATATATGACAGGAAAAAAAAAAGGAATGAATCCTAGGAATCTACAGAATGAGCTTCCTGTCAATGGAAAGGGACAGAAAGTTGTGGCAATCAGAAATGAAGGCCTCATGGACACAAGTAGCAGATCTGTAAAATCTGTCTGATATCTGAGGAAACAGGCAAGGTAGTGCATTTCAGAAAGTGCTCGTTCATTTTAGTCACCAACAAATACACTTTTCCTCTCTTACCATGTGTTTTGTCTTACTCCATAAATACCCTGAGAGAAGGGGCTCTTGTTCAGTGAAGTACTACACAAAAATAAAGGACAATAAAATTTGTATCTATGTAGTTTTGAGTACTCCTAGTGATTCCCAAGCTAACCAAAATCAATTGTTAAGAAACTCACAAGTGGGTTGTTTGTTTTTATTTTTTTTCTTCTGTGTGTTGTTTTTATTGTTGTTGTTTGTATAACCTTATTAGAAGCCAGCAAAACCCAAAGCTTTCACTGTTCCTCCGAGAGCTGCATATTGCAACTTGTTTGGCAGCTCTGTTGCTTGCCTGTCTAAAGTAAGCAACATGACAGAAACATTTTCTGAAAGCTTTGTTTTGAAAGGCTATCACCTTAACAAAAACTCCTTCTGTGATTCCAGGACAAGCAGATGCAATAATTTTCAAGGAGGTTTTTGCAGCTGGTTAGCTGTCACTGTGTTGACAAAAGAATGGGAGGGAAGACTGCTCCTGTGCATTTCTGTGGCTGCTTATTTTTTCTGTCCTTACCACATAAGGACTAGCAGTACACAAGCCATTATAAATATTATTTTTATATAGTGTAGATGAACATGGATGAAGATGATTGTAACAGCATATCTGTGGAAAAGTTCCCCCCAATAACTTAATTAGGAAGATTCTCCTCTTTTTCTAACATGTGATGTTGACTTCTGTGTCTCAAGGAGCATTGCTCTTTATCTTAAAATGTCTCTGCACCCGTTGATTTCTACTTTGTAGATTTATTCAAACATTTATGCACACATTGATAACCCTTGATTTTTAGATACGGGTAAAAACAGTAAACTTGTGAGTCCAAGTTTACATTTGGAAACCCCTTGAACCTTTCAAAAAGCATGCTTTGACCTTTGAAAGAATAAATCTGACAGTTATAAATGTGTTCCAACAAAAGATTCTGTAAAAGAAAGCAACTGTAAAGTACAGCGATGTATCTGCTTCCACACTGTAAAATTACAATGAACAAGCAGTGGATCCTTGCCTGCCATTCTGGTCAGTTTGATAAGAACCATGGCCAAATGGAGAGTTCTCAGACAGAAACAGGAAGGCTTGAGTTATATTATGTGTGACTGACACAATAGGTAATAGGTCACAAAAAATTTCTGGTGTGATGCTATGAGATGGGGAAAATAAGCCTATCCCCTATTTAGCCCTTGAACTGAGATGGGCCTATTTTTCCTCACAGCGAGGATTCCCAAAAACTAGCTATGCCATTCCAAGCTGAATTGTATGATTTTAAGAATAACTTTTAGGGAAGGTTTTCTTAGGAGGAAAAATTTGATGACTAAATTTAAAATAAAAGAATAGGAAAAAAACCCCAAAATGTTTATAAATAACTTTCCCTCTGTCCTGTCTTCTGTGTCTGGACTTACCTGTGAGGTTTAATGTCTTTTGTATTGCAGCAAAGTCAGCAAAATCTGTGTGTCCCTCTGATGTATATTCTGCCAGGAAGGACTGGTTGTGTGTTTCCTTCCTGTTCCACTCAGAAATGTCTCAGTTTCTTTATGTTATTGCAGACTTTTTCCATCTTCAGTTTTATACTCTGCCTCTTCCCATCTCAAACTCCATGTGCCTCATCCCAATCTAAAAAGCTTTTGCCTCTCAGCATACTCTATGGGGCAGAAGTAACCTGCTCCTCCATCCTGAACATTCCCTGTGATACTGTCAGTCCAATTTTTGTGAATAATAGTTTCAAGCTGAGAAACAAAACGGATGATGTCCATTGTATTGGTATTTCTATACTCTAAAGACAGATGTAAAATTAAATTTTACAGTTTTTTTCCATATGTAGGAAGCCTTAATTGGCCTTTGTAGCATTTGTTAGAATGCACAAGATGCAGCTCATTATATATCATAAATGTATTAAAAGATCTTCAAATGTCACAAGAGGTGCAGAGGAAAAACTTGATATTAAGTGAAGTGTTGCAATACAGATGGTCTCAGTCCTAGAAGTACATGATATGTATTATGCTGTTTCATCCTGTTTCTTTTCTTTTACCCTAGGTACATCTTCTCCAGCTTGCTTCAGGTTTCTTTTCCAACTCGCTTCAGAATATTCTCTCTGTCTCAGCTGGTGGGTGAACATGGTTTTCATCGCAAGGGATGGGGCAGTAGGGAAAAGCCTAAATTTGCAAAACATCTTTTCATTTTAATGAATTGTGCTGTCTGCTCTTTACTGGACAGAGGAATCTAGATGCTACCAGTAGGCATTTTTGGACTCAGATCAGAGTTCTGTGCCTGATATTTGCTACAAAAGCAAAACTTAATTTTAACTATAGATGCACAACTGAGTGCCTGTAATAGTGACGCATATGTAATAAGAATGAGGTTGTTTGGAATTACATTTAATGCAATTGAGATATTTAACCTTGCATTACAGGCAATTTTTAAAGGGTCTAGGGTAATGGTGCTTGCAAAAGCTTCTGGACAATAATGGACACACTGGGCAAGAACATAACTAACTGTAGGAAAGTAATGTAATTGCATCTCCTGCCTTGCTGTTGTATTTGCTTAAATGGGTAATTTTTGCCAAAGGCTTTAACTGTTGGCAGCTGAAATCAAGTGGATTCTGGGGAATCCTGCACCACCTCATAAAACGAATATTTAAAGTCAGTGACAAGTAGGCCTGCAAGGTTAATAAAAGCAGGGATTGCTACAGAGCCAGCCTTCAGATTAAATATTATTCTCTAGGTTTAATATTTTGATTTCTCCTGGGTAATCAGCTCCTGAATAAGCACCACATCTTGGTGTTCTGTTAGGAGTCCTTTAAGTTGGCACTGGTTTTCATACCATAATATAATTGATAGACTTCTGTGTCAGAAATCACTAGGCAGCCAAATAAACAATATGTCCTTCTGTCTGTTCAGGAGTAATGTAATGTTCAGAAATATTGATCCCCTGTGCCAGCTAAAGCTATAATGAGGATAATATCAAATGAACCAAAAGCTGCTTCAACATGTCTCATCTATTACCCCAAAAATTATAAAGTTAGTACCATATTGACCTTGTTGTGACATGCTAAAAATTACTGCTGCTAGTGCTGCTTAGTATTTTCAAATGACTGCTCTTCATGGGAAAAAGAAAAAAGCAAATATTTAGCTTGTCCATGACTGGTTTACTTTTTATTGATCTGTTCCCCACTGCTGATTTAAATGTGAATACTCAGCAATAAGGCATCAAAGTCATCTTAACAGAGGATGGCAAAAACACAGCCAAAATTTTCCTATTATGGAGAATTTGGCAGCTTTTGTTTTGTCTCCTCTCCTCTTTCCTCCTTTTCAGCCTCTGCTTAATTCCAGAATTAGGTGATGTTGTGGTTTTGTCTAGCCGGCCAGCGCCTGGGGCTGAGAATGGTTTTGTCCAGGTGAATTTCTGGACAAGAAGCCAATTAAAACTCTCAGTAACACCTTTGCTAATTACATCTTTAAGAAAATGGAAGAGAAGGTGGATTGTGCAGTTGAAATTAGGAGCGGCAGCCATGTAGGAAAGGCGAGTGGACCCGAGGAGGGCCAAGGCCCCCTCCTCCTCCGGCTAGGGCCAGGGGGTAGGTGTGGCACTGAAACCTCCCTTCTCTCTTGTAAGAGAGTGAAGAAAAAAAAAGTTTAAAAGACTAACTACTTGGACAGAAACCGCGGCAGAAGAAATTCCAACAAAGAGATAACGGAGTGTCTAAGGTCAAAGCTGGCAGCTGAAGCTGCAGTAGGAAAAGAAGTGCAAAGGGAGGGGGAGGTTTGCTTCTTCCCTCTTTCGCTCTTTCGCTTCAGCAGGGTAAAGACTGAAAAATAAATCCCTGGCACCTATGGAAATTTGTTAGGGTGAGAAGACCCCCTGTGCTGCTCGTGGAAGAGCCTACACTGGAGTAAGTTGATGCATGAAGAAGCTGAGACTTCATGAGAGACCTGAAGTAAGGCAGAGACCTGCTGAAGATTTTGTAATCTTAAAGAAAACCTATACTGGAGCAAGATGGCCCAGGTGGGATGTTGGAATCCGTGTGTGGGATCCATGCTGCTATTGAAGATTAGTGACCATGAGAGAGAGCCTTACGCTGGAGCAGAAAATGACTTGGGTAAGGATGTTAGAATCCAAGTGAAGAATCCATGCTAGACCCATGCTGGAAAGGTCTATCAAGGACTATTCTTCCATGGGAAAGGACCTCACAGGAAAACAGGGGTGGACTCATAAATCATTATCTCCTGTAATCCTGTGGTGAAGATCCATGGTAGGCAAGTGTCTCCTTGCAAGCCCCATGGAAGAGAAAACCTTCAGAGCCTGGGTAACCCCCCAGCCTCCAGTCTTAGCCCAGGAGGGGTTAGGCCTAGCCCTGGAGGCCGACACAGAGCAAGAGAGAAAGAGAAAGAGTTCCAGCTGCGATGAGAATACTGCAGAGTTACTGGAGAGAGAGAGCTGGAACTCTGAGAATGGAAAAAAGAACTGCTTCTCCTCCTTGGACTGATATAAAGGGGGGAGAAGTATTTCTGTAAATACATAGTACTTTTACCTAAGTAGCATTATTATAAATATAATTCTTTAGTAACTTTTAGTTTTTATTTTGCTAGTAATAAATATTCATATTATTTTCCTAAATCCAGTCTCTGTTGTCTGCATAAACCTTCTCTCAACTAATAGTAATTGTGTGAGAAATGTGAGCCAGTTGACCCAGAGCAAAACCATGACAGGTGAATGCTTCACCTATGGTGTTGTCCTAGACTTAATGCAGGAGCCTGTCAGAAATAATGCAGTGCCAGTCCTCTGAGTTCACCACTCTTCCTTAAAATCTCTGCCACATAACTTCGATTTTCATTGAAATTCTATTCAGTTATAGAGAATTTATTCCATGCTAATTAAGAATTTAAAAAATTCCATCTGGAGAGGATAATATAGAATGACTGATTAAAAGTGAAAAGATTAAAAGACTCTCCATGAAATAAGTACATTTAAAGATTAAAATATATCGTCATCTGGATTTTGACTGTGCCAAAAGAACATCTAATAAAACTAGTAAAATGTAGTTTGGTATATTTTTTTAAACATAAAGAAACCTGAAGAAAATAAGTAGATGAATAAGCTGTTAATGGACATTATTCTCAACTCATTGCATTGATTGTATTAGCATTATCTGGAGTCTTGCACTAATACTGAATGCTGCAAAGAATCTTTAATTACGCCTTTGCTGGTAAAGAAAAGAATGGTTTTGGAGGACCAGCGCATACACTGTTCATCAGCGTGGTTGCTTCCTGCCAACTCCTACAGCTGCTGCCTGGGCACAGTTCTTCTGAGTTATTTCTAGTGGGAAGATGTGCTGTGGCTATATTTTGAGCAGAGGACAGTGAGCTATGTAGGTATACACTGGTTTCTAAGACAAGAGGAGTCCAATACCTGTTACAGTTAGTACTATATCAATAATATTTGTGTAAAAAGATTTTCTCCATAAGCTTCTTAAAAACTTATTGGAGTTAATTGGTAAAGTGAATTTTTTTTTTTAAATTTAAATGCTTAGTAAGTTACAGGCAGAAAAATAACGTAGCACCACTAAGTATTCAGATTTTAAAAGCTTCTTTACTTTGAACTGTATTTTTTGTTTTCAAATTTTACTTGGGTTTAAGCTGATTTTATAAAAGTATCCAAAGGTGATTCTATAAAAAATTCTTTATTTGAATCTTTAAGACTCTTGATTCTTTGCTGTCACTAATCCTTTTCCCCATATCCTCACATATCCCCACCTTTCTCAAAACCCACCACCATTAATACACATGTGCAGGGCCCTACAAACTGAGTTCTGAAAAGACTGAAACCAGTGAGATGGACAACATAAAGTTTCGGCTCAGATTACGAAGCTGTTTATTAAATGTGTTCCTTTTTAACTTAGTGTTTGCACTGAGACATGAGCCATTACCATTTTTAAAGCTGTCTGATTTCTCCAATAAACTGTCTTTTGAACAGGCCAAGGTTATGAACTGTCAGTACAATGGGAGTCCATTGTAGTGTTTCTGAAGTTGCGCAGCTAGGAATAGTTTTTCTTGTCAATACCATTAATAAAAACCCATGGAGCCAAGCTGGCACACAACATTACCTTCAAATTTGAAATAACTAATTGTTAAAGTGTGAGAATATACCTCATCTTCTCTGCAGTTCATTTGGCTTGTAAGTAAAGATTGTTCTGCTGCACATATTGAACTAGCATCTAAGAAATGGAACATCTTTAGATCTTCCTACTTCTGGCTTTTTGTGAGGTTTATATATATATTATTTTTTTTTAATTCTGCTTATCCCTTTAGCCCTTGCAGGTTCTGGTATATTTTCAATTGTAGGTTTTCAGCTGGATGTATTTGCATGGGAATGTTACTAGAACTAATTCTGAATGATATAGTCTGGCATCTAGTCTCAAGTAGATCTAAAAGAATAGCATGGATGTGGCCGTTACTGATGTCAGAATTTTGGCTGAGCTATTTAACACATTCATACACATAAGTGCATAAGCTCTGAGATTAAGATTTTTTTAACTTTTTTTCTTTTTTAAACTACAGTGAAACTCTTTGTGTTTAAATTCTTTGTTTTTGCGGTGGTATCTCCAAAGAATCCAACTGCGTGATACCAAAAGTAGTAAACCAGAGAATGATTGTGTGTTGCAGAATATTTTGATTTTGAGAAAAGCTGATCTGTACTGTGCTTTGTAGATAAACCTTGGAATAAAAACTCTTACAGTAGCTTCTTGATAAAATTCTCATTGGTGTATGTGTTATTCTCTGACTTTTTTTTTTTCAGAAGGAACAAATGCATCAAACTGAGCTTTCCGTATTAAACTTCAGTGCAGTCGGCTGTGCAGTTTGTATTTTACCATAAATTTGACTCAAATAACAGATTGTGTAGACAGAAAAGGTGTTTCAGAATACAACTATTACAACTATTGCTTGCAATGAAACATAAACATCTCAGCTACAATGATATAGACTTTAATCCTGCATAGGAAATGTGGGCATACTTTGTTTTATTCATATCTACCAATAAGACTCTCTATTCCAATAATTATTGTGATAGTTACAAGTAGATGACTTGCAAAATATTTGTGTGAATATGCTGTCAGGTAAAATGTTATCTAGTCAGTGAAATAAAGTCCATTACTTTTAAACAGGAGCTTTATTTGTGGCTTTGAGTTGGAACTAATGGGCTGTTCAGGCTAGTTATTTTTGTGAATTAATACGCCCTAAATATCAGTAATACTTACTTCAGTTGAACCAGAAAGACACCTCTAGACAACTTTCTACGAAGTTGATCTTCTTTATAATAACTCTCCTGTGTTAATCTCAGCAATTCCATACTGATTTTCCTATTGTAACTTAGCAAAGAAACCAGTAACAAGTGACTGTCTTCTACAGCACTGATGGAAAAACACGTCTTGATATGCCAAAGTAATTCTATCCCTCACTTTTACCAGGGAACTTGAGATTGTAATAGAACAGAACAGAATCACATAAAAAGGATTACATTAAATGGAATGTTTTAGAATACCCTTAAGGACCTGGGACCATTTGAGAGAGACAGTTTTCAAAGGTGTGTTGGAGGGTAGGAGTCAGACTAATTTTTTTTCTGTGTTGAAATTTCATATAAATATCATGTCATTCATATGCAGTGCAAGTTTGTAGGGAAAAGGCACCGTCTTCTGACATATCTTCAGGAATACTAAATTAAACCATGGTTTCTTCTTGATATTACCCAATGAGAGCTGTGTATTGAAGGTAAAGCAGAAGTTTAAATCATCTTTTCAGAGAATACACCATCTCTGCTGAAATCAAAACACTCTTTCAAGAGGTATAATGAGAAAAGAACTGTGAAACTTGGAGGCCTTTTTTTTCCTCTGCTTTTCTGAACTTGCTTTGCTTTAAAGATGAAGGATGAGTTTAGTTCACTCTGATGTGAGAGGAAGCCAAGTTTAAAAACTTATTATAAAGGGACACCTCCACTCCTGCCCCATGATCCTCTAAACTGGGTTTTTACTTCAGTGACAGTTGTACATTTTTAATAATTCTGAGAATGAGATCTTAACATTTTGACTTCTAAATTGAAAGATGCTTTTGTCCCAATTGCTAGTTTACTAGATAAAAACCCAAGCAAGCCACTTTTCATAGAATTTAGACCATTTGATCTTCAGAGTTATCTAAATATAGACATGAGCAGCTATCTTTCAGCAATCACATCTGAGACACCCAGTTCCTTTTCATAGTGATGAGATGGTAAGAAGTTCAGGCTTCCTTTTCAGTCAAGAAAATCATATTTGTAATACTTCAGAGCATTTCAGAGTCTAATGAAAAGCTGGTGAAAATTAGGTGCCAGTCCTTGTATCTGACAATTTCCTGTGTAAGGAGTTATGTTGCTGTTTAGCTAGTTTTTTCTTTATTGAATTGTACTTTACCTCAGGCACAGAGATAAAGTTTACATGTACTGTTAAATGCTTGATCATCTTTCTTTCTACAGAGCATCATCCAACAGTGGTGAGTGTTATAGTTGTCATTATATTTTAATATCTGTTGATAGTACTAAGGAGATGGCATTTCTCAGGATGAAAAGTGCCGTGTAGGTAGTATTTCTTTAACCATAGTCCCAGGAGGTTGTTTTCACTTTATGTTAATTCTAATGATATACAAATAGCTAACTTTCTGTTGACACAAGGAGTGTCTACATTTCTTCTGCAAATTGCAATGGTGTTGGTTTTTGTTGGTCTATGTATATATAAATGTTTTTTGTAGTTGAAGTGGATCAGTAGATACTTTCTCCCGTCACCCACAAAAGCCTATTTCAAAGCCTCTTGTTTCAGTTTATGGAAAAAAAGCAGAAGTGTATGTGAAGGGAAAGAAATCTTACTTCCAAATCATTAGGTATTTGTCAGTTCTTGAATTTTGGGCTTTGACATTGTCAGTGTCACTAAAACTAAGAAAAATGTTCCTATTAAATACTGACCTCCCTCATAGTGAAACCTATCCACACACTCATTTTTCACTATCAGCAGGTGAGGTACTAGTACAAGAGAATCTGAAACAGGAACACTCACATCAGCCAGGCGCAAGATAAGGGAGGGAGTGATGATAGAGGGAATGTAGATAAGAATATTTCACTGGTGCCTCTTTACATCCTCAGAAGTCACCTGTAAAATTGGGGTCTCAGAGCTTGGAAGCTGTGATGATAAAGAAGGGGAAAGGAGGTAGTGGCACCTAAGAAGCAACAGAAGTGAGTAAGAACTGGCCCAACATGAGAGGACATGAGCAGCATGCAGACTCTAGGAGAGCAGATGTTGTTGGGAGCAGGAGAGCTTCAGAAAGTGCCTGGGGTCTCTAATCTCAAGCTCACTGGTCACCCTTTTCTGCAGTAGTTGGCCATAAACACCACTTGGCTTACGGCATAGGAAAGAGTTGGGGGAGAAACAGGCTACCTGGGAAAAGCAGTAAACATTTTCCTAGCTCTGAGATCAAAAGATTTTAAACTTCTGGACGAGAGGAGGAAGGGAAAGACTTGGCTTTGCTGCTGGGAGGTTTGATAGATCAGGCTACCTCTTATCAGCAATAGCAGCTTCTTGACTTGTTTACTGAGGAAAGAACCCTTGCAAAGAAACTAGCTGCCACTTGAGCATTTTCTCTGCAGACCCCTAGCAGTTCTGAAAATTCATGTACTGTGACCTCTAACTATGCAAATGAGCCTGAATATAAAATTCAGGTGTTTTAATAAACAGTGTAATTACCATATACATATTAATTTCTGTGCAAAGGCACTATAATTTTCTAGAAAGTTGTGCATTTAATTGACAAAAACCAGATGAATATACATCTCCACACTCATGTCCTATGACTGCTTGATATTTCTCTCCTACAAAATGCTTTTCTTCTACTGGTTTTATACAGGTTTGTTTATTGAAGCCATTTGCACATTAACTTATTTTTTAAGAGGTTCTGCTTTGATATTGGTAAGAGTGTGTACAGAATTTGGTACAAATATTAACTTATGTATACTTGTTCCCTTACATTTGTTTGTTATGTTTTGTTTGTTTGGTTGTTGTTGTGTGTGGGGTTGTTTGTTTGTTTTTTCTATTGGGACACATAAGAAACAACAGCAGTGAGTAATAACTTGGGCAATGTATGAGGCCATAACAGATACATGAAATGTAAGAGACCAGATGCAGCTGTAAGCAGGAAAAATTCAGTTTCTACTGAGGGGTAGTTTAAGGAATTATACAAGTAAGTAAGACTTGCAGGATTGGATCTGTATCTTAGTTCTGTTTCTACAGTGTAATGTTGTAGAACTCCTTGAAAGATGGCCAAACAGATGCACAAGAAAGCATTAAGAAAAAATATTTTGACAGGTTTTTGAAAAATTTCTACCACTCCAATTTGGGAGCTGTGGAAATATGACCACCATATTGCAGAGTCTAATGACATACAACTGCAAGAATACAAGAACAGGTTTTTCATCTTTGGAATTGTTCTGCAAAAATAGATTGTCTTATTCTGTTCTGTGCTTGGTAATGACAATAACAGTCCCCTGTTAGTAAGTTAGACTCTAGTCAGAACAGCTCTTTACAGAACTAATTCCTTGGTAAAGTAAAGAATTCAAGACCTATGTTTAAGTCAAGGATTTGCTGATGATTCTGGTGAATCATGCTTTCCTGCATCCTGCATGTCCTTCCTTATCTGTCTTCTGTTCTGAAGATGGGAACCTGGTATGCCATTAGTTCTTTTGGGTACATTCAGAAAGTCTTATTTTTATATGTTGCAACTTGGCTAAGTGTTCTGTACTGCTTTATTTAAGAGGAGAGAAACAGATTTGCAAAAGGCACTGTGTGCTGTGCTGGGTTACAGAGTAAGCGATAAAAATAGTTTTATCCTAAATTCAGAATTTTTTAGTTATTCAGTTATAGACAAAAGTGTGAATTTTCCTGATGAAAAGGTTAATGAGATGAAGGTATGACTTGCATGCCTGGTTTTGAAGCAGTGCTTTGTATCAGAGGAATAGTTCATTACCCTGTAAAACTTGGAATGTGGAAAATCTTCTAAGAGCTGTAAAGTTTCAAAGTTTTCATTGCTTTTTCTTGTCTGTGTTATACCTTGATTTCTGACATACAGGCATGGTGCAATGTTTTCGTAGAAAGCTTGGGAATACTTAGCAGGGAGAGAACAAGATCTCTATGTGTATTGGCTGCAATAAGGATGTATTGGCCTTGATAAGGACACATCTGAAGATTTGCTCAGTTATGTTCCTGGTACTTTTTGGCATAAGATATGCAGGAGAGTGAGTGTAACAGATCCTTGAATGAATGCCATGGTGTTGCTGTGTTGCAGCCCTTCAGCTTTTTGCAGATGTTCTCTTGCATTTGCCACACCTAGGCTGTTTCTTCAGCTGTATGTTTGTCAGCAAATAACAGGGCAAAGATATATGTGAGGAAAACATGGGCAAATGACACTGCTGTAGAGCTGCTGAACAAATTGTCTTGTCATTCACTTGAATGTGCATGAACATATACATTCACTGCCTTCCCAATTACTTTAAGGTGCACCCCCCTCTTGCAGAGCTTACATCGTTCTGCATACATCAGATGACTATGCCTGAAATACCTCTGCAAACTATTGCTATCCTGACTTTGCAGGGGGATGTAATCCCACTTTCCAGAATGTCTGTGTTGTCCTAAGGCACAATGTATGAAGTCTGTAAACGAAAGGGGAAGTGGAAACATATCTCTGCATCCCACCTTTGTACCTCAGCCATTTAGCATACAAACTGAATAGCTGGATTTTTCCTAATAATTGTACTGTATGTATGTGTAGTGTAGTATATGGTGTTACTGTTTGCCTTCTAAGAATTTTGCATATGGGTCAATGTAAAAAAATAGTAATAAAAAGAGTTAATAGCATGTGGATAACTTACTCTGCCAGCTGCCTCAGTCAAACCCAACACCTATACCGCAGCTTTTTGCAACAACCTTACAAGTTGTACTGGGTTTGTGTGGCAAGGTTTTGGGGCAGGTGAGGCTTTTTTTAGAAGCTACTAGAAGTTTCCCTGATGTCCAACAGAGCCAATCCCAGATGGCTCCGAGACAGACCTGCTGCAGGCTAAGGCTAAGCCCATCAGTGATGGTGGTAATGCCTCTGGGATAATGTATTTAAGAAATAAAAAAAGGTTATTCCACTGAAATAAGTGTGGCCAGAGCAGAGTGGAGTGAGAATATATGAGTGAAACAGCTATGCAGACACCAAGGTCAGTGAAGAAGGAGGGGGGAGGAGGTGCTCCTAGTGCCAGAGCTGAGATGCCCTTGCAGCCCATGGGGCAGCAGGCTGTCCCTCTGCAGCCCATCATAGCCCACAGGGAAGCAGAGATCCACCTGCAGCCTGTGGAGCACCCCATGCCAGAGCAGGTGGATGCACAAAGGAGGCTGTGACACTGTGGGAAGCCCATGCTGGAACACATTTCCTGGCAGGATGTGTAGACCCATGTAGAGAGAGCACACTCTAGAGCAGGTTTGCTGGCAGGGCTTATGATCCCGTGTGGGACCCATGCTAGAGCAGCCTGTTCCTGAAAGACTGCATCCCATGGAAAAGGGACCCAAGCTGGAGTGATTCATGAAGAACTATAGCCTATGGGAAGGACTCATGTTGGAGAAGTCCATGGAGGACTGTGTCCCATGGGAGGGACCCCATGCTGAAGCAGGGGAAGAACTCCTCCCCCTGAGGAAGAAGCAGTGGCAACAAAATATGATGAACTGATGGTAACCCCCGTTCCCTGTCTCCCTGTGCTGTGAAGGAGGGGAGGTAGAGAAATGCAAATACAGTTAAGCCTGGGAAGGAGGGAGGGGTAGGGGGAAAGTTTTTGTGTTTTGTGGTGTGTTTTATTTTGTTTTTTTTTTTTTTTTTTTTTTTTTTTTTTTTGTGTGTGTGTGTGTTTGGTGGTTTTTTTTTTATTTTTGGTGGTTTTTTTTAAGTTTTTCTTTTTTTACATCTCATTATCCTCCTCTGAGTTTGGTTTGTAATAAATTCAGGTTATTTTCCCAAGCTGAGTCTGTTTTGCCCGTGGCAATAATCAGTGGGTCACCTCTCCCCATCCTTATCTTAACTCATGAGCTTTCATTATATTTTCTCTCTCCTGTCCAATGATAGGAAGGGGAATGATAGAGCAACTTTGGTGAGTGCTTCACATCCAGACAGGGCCAAAGCACCATCCTTTCCGCACTTGTTCTGCTTCTGAGTTTTGTACCATGGGCATGTTATGACCTAACCTACGCAGGTAGGTCACAGTCATCTTGTGATGCAGAATTTCTGTTATTTTATACCAGCACCATTTAGCAGAAAACTGTCCATGAGACAGCCCAAGATGCCAGCTGACAACCTTCAGCATACTTTCCAAGTACCTATATTTACTGTCAAATCTAACAATTCGAATAGACCATGCTGATCAGCCCTTTTTCCGAGCTCCTTTGTTCGTGTGAAAGCTTTCACAGAGCAAGATGGCCCTTTTCCAACACTTAGGACTAAGGCATACTATTATCTCTGCCTGTTTGTCCCCCATCTCAGAACTTCTTTATGTTGACAGTCTGCATTCCTGCTATATAAAGAGAGCTTTGAGACTTCTTGACAAAGTTCACTGGTTTCTAGTTACATGACATAAAGTGCCTGGAAGTGAGTATGGACCCCTCCTGAAGTTCATGGATATGTCTGAAAGTGTGTAGGGTTAGACTTCTTCTCAAGGCACAGGGAGGAACACGGGTCAGAAGGTATGGTCAGCAGTTGCTTATTTGTCCTTCAACACATTGCCTCTGTCTGAACTGAGAGATTTAGGCAGAAAGATAAGGTCAGCTTAGTTCAGAGCTTTGAGAAAGAAGACAGATATCTCCTTCTAGGGCAGCTGTCAGGTAAAGAGAGAGATCCAACAGCTGACTGTGAGGAAAAAACTGTATGGAGCACCAAAAGGGAAGCTGCAAAGAGACAGCAATGTATGCAGGCTCTCCTTGTGGATCCACCTTCCTGGTTCTGATGTGGGTCTGTGCTCAGTACAGCAGTCATTTCAGTCATCTCCAAACCTCTGAACTTAAACTGCCTTCCAGCAAACTTCATCCAGTATCAGATTTAGCTCCTGAGTGACAAGTAGGTGAGATGCTGGTAGACTGGCAACTGTTTATATGCAGTGTGGCAGTTGCTGCTGTCTTTGGATGGAATTTGGATGAATATAAAGCAGGTTTGGGTCCATTGTTGATGTTGATCTCTATCACTTACAATGTCAGATGAGAGTTGAAAAGCAATATTTTTATGTGAAAACCAGAGGAAACATTAGTATGGGAATGGACTGCATATGTCCTTTTGAAATTCTGATGTCTTGGTTTAGTGTGGGGTGATTTTTTTTTTAAGGTATTACAGACAGGACTCTGTGAGGGTACTTCAAAGAGCTTCTAAAGATCAGACACTGGATGAGTAGCTGCCGGATGAACAGAGACCTAATTTGGATGGGAACTGTATCAAGATTTGACAGTTAAAGGTAGGAGGAGAACTGATCCACTTAGTTTCAAGATCTAGGTTTTTTAGAAATTTCTCACTTTCATTACAGTGGTATACACATTTACACCCATGTGTTGTCTTTATTTTCTTTCTTCAAGTCATGCAAATCTCGTCACTTTCTTTGCACCTTGAAGCTGTTTTGAATATATCCATCAAAACTCCATCATCAGAATGTTAAACTGGGGTGTCTGAAGTGAAGCCTGATTGTAAGAGCTGTTTGTTACTTTCTATGTCTCATTCTGACTATTGTTGTTCCAACTTTGTAGTAAATTCTTCCCATTCTAAATTAAGAATATGCAACAGTTAAATTAATGTCCTTGGTGGTTTGAGACTACATGCCTCTTTTTTTTTTTTTTTTTTTAGTGCTGATGTTCTCCATTGGTGTTTATTTCAGAAGCTGGAGTAGCATGAAAAGTATAGTGTAAAGAAAATATGCTTGGAAGGGTGTGTCTTGTCAGGACAGAATGAGAGAAACTGCCCTGCGTGAATATTACTTTTGATTATCCTCTGACAGTGGAATTTGCTTACCTGGCTGGCTGGACAACTCTTGAATAGGGTTCTGCCTGTAAGCAGTGCACCACTTATACCAATCATTATAGCTGTAGTTTGGTAATTGCACCCTCAATAACTGTTAATTATGAGGGATTTTTGGAAAAGTTTATGATCATTCATAGCACAGCTGTGGAAAGGAGAAAGTGAGATGTCCAGCAGAAGGAGGTAGATTTAAAAAGATGCACTGAAGGGATATAGACAAAACTAGCTGATCCTTTATAATGAAAAGGCAGCTCTTGGCCACTATATGACAAATGTATTTTCAGTTACCTGTTAATCTTAACCTGAAACAACTGAGCTCAGAGTCAAGTAATCTTTCTTATGTGGGCATGCAGACATGATTATGTCACTTATTCTAACTCTTTTGTGTCATTACCTTTCCTATCTGGATTCTTGCTAACCTTATAAGCATGCAAAGTAAGGACTTTGAACAATTGCTTCAGATTTTCCCAATGACCTTTGGTTTGTAAAGCCCTGTTCTTGAGTGTACTGAGAAGTGGCTGCCATAAACCCTACCTATTTAATTTCTAAACTTCATCAGAAACAAGCAACTAGCCTCCAACCTACCTGTGTAATCTAATGAAAATTTAGAGATGTGGCTGGACTTCGGGCTGTCTCATCTCTTCTTTGATTTTAGTGTAACTATACGAATAAAGCAACTGGAGTTTGGCCTTGCATTAATTTGGAAGTAATGAAAACTAGGAGTATGAAGGTGACAGATGCAGGTAGTAACACTGGAAGTCACTCATATCACACAGTTTGGATATGCATTCCCGCTTGTGAACAGTGTACTTATGGATGTACCTTCTGAGCCCTGTGAAAATGACAAGATATGGAAACTTTAAGTTTTCATTACTTGATCTTTCATTCCTTCCATCTTACATTCCAAATTACTGTGTACTCAAAACATGGAATTTAAAATTAAGAAATGGCTGCATGCACTTACGTCAATTAACCATGACTTTGGCAGAAAATAACATAGGATAGATACTGCGGAACCAAGTGATAGATGAAGGCAACAGCCTAATATATTTAATACTTCAGCACAGAGTATTTTGATTGTTAGCTTCTTGGGAGATTGGTTAATTGCATGTTTATCTTCTATGTAATTTGTTCCTAAATAAGCTTTTAAAAGCATAATTCTGGAAGGGAGCCAGTCTGAATCCGATCCATGTTGACAGCATAAAGCCTACTTCAGTTATGCATTAATGCCTAACCTTGTTTGCTGTGCTTCAATGGAATTGTGTAGAATGGCTTGGATCGAACCCAAATAGGAACAAATTTTACCAAGAGTTGCTGAGCCTTTTTCTGGAGTTTCTAACAGCTTACAATGGGGAAAGGGCTGGGAAGCAATTTTACTCATACTGACTAATTAGTAGAATTAACATAATTACTCTGCATGCATATAAAGATACTAATAGGAGCTTTGTGGATCTGGTAGGAGAGCAGGATTTTTTAAGTTAGGCATGGTAAAACCTTATATTCTTTACATTTTCAAAATTGTTGAGGGCCTGGATTCAAGGAGTTAAAATGGTGATGATGAGGCTGTGGCTTGACCATAATGTGACTTAATTTGGCTTTAAGGCCTCCCTGATCAGATCAAAACCCCCCATCACTGTATGACGTGAAGTGCTGAAAAACTGATAAGCTTACTGTGATAGCTCACATTTGTTGCAAACACTTAGATAAGCTAATTATGCACTGAAGGCATTACAATGGATCTGCTATAATTTTTCCATGTGTCTTGTCCTTTATGGCATATCAAGTGTCATAATTTTTTTCTGTAGATGAGATAAGAGAACATGAAAATTCCATGAATAACATGGGTTATAGCAGCCTTATCAGGTAGAATCCAGGAACACTGTATTTAATTTTTCAGTATGTTGTCCCAAGTCATGTTTTAAGGTATATTCCTATTTGGGTACATGGAGCAGAGGCTGCTATGTAATCGAAGTAGCATGTTTCTTTAACCACGCCTCAGTCATTCCAAACTCCAGAAGCTCAATAATTCTTGCAATTTGTTTTCTGTTTTGTAGCTGATAGCTAGATAAGAATGTTCTTTTCCACCTAGTGCTTGCATAATTCAAAAAGAAAGAGATAATTAGAATGACCCTTTTAAAGTACAGTATATATAAGTATACAGCTGAGCATTTTCCATTTTTATTTCAAAGTATATAATTTTCTACATTTGCACCATAGATTTTTCTCTGTATTCACTTTAAAAACTGTATGATAGAGAGACAAAGTGATAATGTCTCTTGTATGGGGTTTTTATATACTTTGGATGGAAAAAACAAAAGCAATTTTTATTTCCTTGCAATATCTATGAGTGTATACTGTCTCCCAAATGGCAAAGTTTGGAGGCAGGGGAATGGAGAAAACAACAATTATAATCTTAAAACATCCTGAGCAACTTTTTTTTTTTTTAAACATTATTTAAAAAAAGGCATCCCAGTCAGATGGCAACCTTTAGAGTTTGGTTGAATTTTCTAGAGTGTGCAGATAGGTGTGAGAAGTAAAACTGGATATGTTTTATTTCTGTGAAATCTTGGCTACTACACTCGGTCTCCCTCCTCATATTGTGGGCAGTGTGAGGGAGAAGGACACTTGCTGAGGCAGAGGCTGGTGCTAGCATGTTCTTTCCAGAATCAGTATTGGCTGGATGAAACTCTTGGAGCTCTGCATCTAACTGCTGCTCTGTTTTCTGCCTTCTCATGTTTTCTCTAAAGCTGGTGAACATAAAGACATCCTCAAAAGTGTATAAGCAGCTTTACTTTTCAAACTATACTAGTTTCTCCCAGCTTTACACCTTATCAAATTCCTCTCAAATTGAATCTATTTGTACCAGCTAAAAATAGAGACTGCTGTCAAATAACTTCCACGTTGGTATCCTATTAGTGCGATAAGGAAGGAAATGTGGTGGACAGAGCATTCTTTAGCCAAAGTTTCCATTGGCTTAAATGAAATCACGTGTTGATCTCGGCCTATTTCTGGTGTTGTTACTGTGGTCAGTACAGCAGCCACAGAAGGAAACTGCAGAGCATGGAGTGATCTGTTCACTGCAGGAGGTGACTCTTTACAGAACAGAGTTATTGGGCTATGAGACACTGGTACAGTCATATAGAATGCAGTTCACACCTCCACTTATTATTGCTATTTATTACTGTGTTGAGCAAGTGACAAGGGATCTTACTTGGCTATTCCTAGAAAGGACACAAATGTTACAGACACTTTTTGGTTTGTTGAGTTGACACTGTCCATTTTAGAACTGCAATTTTTTCACTGTAATAAGATGACAGAAATAACATTTCCTTTTTTAGCCAGGATCTGTAATGCATGGATGGGATGAAGAAACTGGAACATGGGCAAAACCATTCCCAGATGTGTCAGGTTGTTTGCAGATATTTCAAAATTATCTGTTTTGGTGGAGATTCAAGTTACCAATCTGCCTACTAGTAATCTGTGAAATTGAGTGGTATTTGGTACTTGTCAGAATTGGACAGGCTGTCAAGCACTTCATCAGAAAGTCATTATCACTTTCCTGTTTCTTTATATCATTTTCCAATGTTCTCTTCTAGTCTCCAATATCAATTCTTGGACTTTTTTTTTTTTGAGAGTTTTTTGAACTGCAGGCACAGTGTATCTGTCTAATCTCTAGAATTTCATAAATAGGCCTTACTGGTCAATACTGATCTTTACTGAAAAGAATTGGGTGGCTATTTAAATAATGCCTTTTGCATAAAACCCCTCCATATGAGCAGCTTTTTCACAAGAAGAGTTTGGGTTTAGTAATGTAACAAGCAGAGAAATACAGTTTAATGATTAGGCAATTTTCAAAAAAACCTGTATTTTACTTCCATTGTCAAAATCTAGTTTTCTGCCTAAGTGCTTCTTTTGGTAAGCCTCTGATGTGGTAGAGATTTTCAAGCATTTTCATTGCAATACTAATTTACTTTGAGCTGATGTGATTGATAAGTCTAAATTCTTCTGGGTTAAATAAGTTTTCCCTTTTATTAGCATAATGAGATGAGGAACAAAATTGCTCCTGAAATTGAGAGTCAGAAGAATGAGATTAGTGGATTTTAGGATAATAGAGAGGACACTTGATTTAAATGAATCTGATGGGTTCTGTATACTTAAATATAAAGAAATTACTAGAAAGAGCTGCCTGAAGAAATTCTTGACTTGATTCTCCCCAGTGCAGTTGAGAATAAGACGTGTCCTCAAGAACATCTTCAGGGAAAATGTGAAAATTGGAAGTAAATTCAAGCATACTCCAAGGACTAAATCTGAGAATATTACTTTTTTACCCAAAGCAGGGATATGTTTCACCAGGTTGTCTTTTTCCTTGCATAGTGGTAAACATTCTCACTTAGAAATAATGTGCCTTTTAACTTCCAGCCACTAGCTGGTCTTGCTAGATTAAATGGTCAGCTCCAGAGTATATACTCAAGTGCTTTTCTGGATCCAGGCCTATATGATAAGTCTTCTTAATCACTGACAATGTACAGAATAAACATTAAAGGCAATGTGAAAAATCTACAAAACCCTCTATATAGCTCATCTGTGACCTTGAAAAGGTCATTCACTTTAAATTGCAACTCACTCACTTGCAACTGAGATAGGAGCAGAGCCTGTGTGATGTCTTGAAAAGCTCAGGAAAGGAAATACCTAGGAGTGATGCTAATAATTCTAATGCAATTAAAGTGAGTTAAATTATTTCAGTAATGCTAAGCCCAGGCTACAGTCCCCAGGCATGCTATGCTCCCTGCCTCTGTGCATTGCTCAGCTGCTCAACTCAGCAGCTACAGACGTGTTAATGTGGTGAACAGTTCCTGCCTAAGTTAGTTCTGAGGAGATGTGCTTCAAGCTGTTTGCTGGGTGCTGGTGCATCTCAGTAGGGAACATATTGTGAAAATGTACGAAAAAAAGGAACACACACCTCCATCTGTGTTCATTTTATACTGAGAAACTTCATGAAGTTGTCCATGTTGTTTTTTGTTTTTTTGTACCAAGATCAGAATAACAATTGCTCCCATTCCTAAAAAAGGAGTAAACATGGAATTGTTTACTATTTTGAGGTAACTCTGAACCAGAATCAGAGTTCTATGCTTCTTAGGACTTTAAACTGGATGTAAAAATGCATTTTCCTGCCCTAGGTTTGCTTCATATTATTCAGGTTTCCCATTAAAAAGGTAGCACAGCACAGACCGAGAGAGCTACTTGGGGAGAGAAGCTCAAGTGCACAAAAAGGCTTATGCAAATAGTGGTTTGCAGAAGAACCACATTTGTTTGGCACTGTTTGATAGGAGATCTGCATTACTTCACTTGCTCAAAAGTGAAGGGAAAAAAAGGAGGATGTGAAAAAGATCTAATCCCCTAAACATCTCTGTTATGGTAGTCTTTACTAAATTATTTTGATATATGGCCTCCTTACACACAGACTTCACTGTGTGTGTTACAGGAAATGCTGCAATCTCAAGTTCTCTCAGGAAGTAATTTTATTCTAAACAAAATAGATACATTCTTAGGCATATATTTGTCTAATTACTAAATCCAAATACAATAAAGCTAATTAAAGCTTCTCTCTTTTGGGGTTTTCTGCTTAGTCCATGAAGGAGAAAATACTGAAACAAGAGTTTGGACATCAAAGCTTTACCCTTTTACTCTATGTAAATTTCATTAAAATATGTAAAACCGTTTTAAAACCTGGCAATGAATGTGCTGAATCATTTTTTTGCATTTTTTCTGCAGACTCTTACCAGTGTGAGGACTGTTTATATACAATCACTTATTTTGTTGTCTTTATGACCAGAGTATATCAAACTGGCATGACATCTGCTTAAAGGCTGCAGCCCTAATTTCCCTACAAATATATTTTCTCCTTTGGAAAACAACCTCCCATGTTTCTGTTTGCTAAGCAGTGAAAAAGTTCAAAACAAGAAAATAAATGAAGTCATAGGTTGACCAATGGTATTTTCCTTTAGAATTATTATTTCTTTTCTGCTCATTTTCTTTGACTTCTTTAGGCCTAAAATTTCTTGTCTTCTAACGTGTTAGAGGACTATAATGTTGTAATTCCACTCTGTATTGCAAACATATTTTTCCTTGCTCTGAGATTTACTGGTCAGTGCAAGAAGGGATAGAGCAAAGAAATTGCTGTTACATGGAAAATAAAAATATCATGCAGCACATGAGCTAAACACAGAGCTTGAACATGATTTGTTCATTATAGAGATGGATCTGACCCCATAAGTTTTTACCAAGTTGAACTGCTGGGATGTTTGATATGTTAGCAAGGTTTTAATCTGAGGTACAAATCCCTTTGAGAGAAAGGTGAGTGGAACACCAAGTCTGGAAAGCTTTCTGTCTTCCCCCCTCTTTTCTATCTATTTTCTATCTATTTCTTTCTACCTTTTATCCCTTTCCTTTCTATAATCAAGGATAATCTATAATAATTTCCCTCTGCTTTTTTCTTTTGTGAAGCTGTCTATGGAATTCAAATTTCCCTTTCCTCCCATTTGTTTCCAGGGCAGGGGAAAGAAAGGCTGTTTGTCCTGTTGCAAGACACGCTGTCATTTCCTTCTGATTTGCAAATTGTTCTGGTTAATTTTAGTGTGAATAGGAAGCAAAGAAGATATGCCATATACAACAAAACTTTAGCTGTGGGCCTAAAACATAGTGATAAAATTTCGCTCTTATCTCTTCAGTAGCAGTTGTTTGACTGGTTTTGATTATCTGGGCAAGGTCTTTCTTCTTGAAAGGATATTTAGAAGTGCTCCATAATTATTATTTTTTAATATTTTTTCCATAAATGATAAAGCTATTTTCATGTGAATCCAGCAGAAAGTGAGGATTTTTGAAAATATAGTTTATGACCTTATAGAGAAGTAGTGAATAATATAGCTATTAGACCAAAACTGCAAAGTGTCTTGAGAATACTCTGAATCAGTCACTGCACCTTAAGTTTTCTGGTCTTAGAATTATGGTATTTTTCATCATTTAAAAAAATGTAGATGGATCTGCACAACAATTTTGCACCAAAGTAAACCATCACACACAATCAAAAAAGAATAGTTAGCAAAGGGAGTAGGTTTCACAAAATAGATCTATAGTCTCTTGCTCTTGACCTTCAAAGACTGAACACTATCCAAAACCAAGAATGGAACGTGCAATTAATGAATCTGTTGGACCCTAAATTTTGTATCAGAGTATACTCCTCTTCACCTACTGTGTTTTGTGTGTCCCATGGAGTTTAAGAATTAATTGACCATGGCATGAGTTTGCTGTGTTTATTGTGTCCAATTGCTTTTCTCTGAGGTGGTTTGACTGTGACTCTGGAGAATCTACAGAATTAAGCTTAAATTGTATTTGGTTTTGGACTTCGCTGCTTCTGTTTTGGATTTACAGAGCTCACGTGTCCAAAAGCTTGTCTTCCCCTCCCAAATACGCTATTTAACTTAAACAAACAAACAAAAATTAACCAAATGAAAACCAAGCACACACATAGTACTACTTCTACTTACAAATCCAGTCTTGTAGAAACAACAAAGATTTTGGTGGCTTAATTTGTTATATTTTCTTTTTCTTTATGTCTTCACAGGTTTGGAAGAAAAGGAGTGAATACTTTAGTTGCATTTGTTAAAACAAGTATGCTCTGACAATGGACCAGTGACTGAATTGTGTGTTAAATTCAGAAACTGACCATTCATTCTCTGTGTTGTCAGTGCTGAGCATCCTTAAGAAGAAAAATCTGGTATTTAATAGCGCTTGGAAGACAATACCTGTCATAAATGCCAAATTTCAAAACTTCTCCCCTATTATGGGGGATATTTAAACACCAGACACTCCAAATAAACTTTGGCATTTAAGTGCTGAATGACTTTGTCAAAACTAATAGATTTAAAATCATACCAGTTATGAAGACAACTTAAAGCTGTGTTACTAAATGAAGTTTTAGGAATCTTTTAGCTAAATCAGGACTTGAAGCGAAAAAGTCTGAGGAAAACCTGAAGTTCATCACACACTTGTCATAGGTGAAAGGAATTTCAAGCCTGTGAAAAAAAATTAATGAATTATACTGATTTTAAATATGTAATTAATCTCCAAACACTCACTTTGTTTTTTACATGCTTCCAGAATTATGCTGTGAAAATGGCTACTTTGCATGTATCACCTGTAAATTAGCTTGCAAATGTTATTATGAAAAGAAACAGAAAAAAATGAACGTGAGGATTTAGCATAAATAATTTCTGAAGATCAGACTAGATTTGTGTCACCACAAAAGAGGCATGATACAGGGTATGCCTGTGGTTCTGATCCTTAGGTCAACATTTTCTAACACCACTTGGACTCGATGATCTTAGAGGTCTTTTCCAATCTTAAAGATTCGATGATTTTTACTTCCTTTTGATTCCTGGGACAAAACTCATGCAATTACTATTCTTTTTAAGGAAAAATTTTAGGAAAAAACCCACAGTATGATCTAATAAGGAAAGAGTGCCTTTTTTTTTTTTTTTTTTTTGATGCTGGGTTATTTTCAAGACAGTTGCAGGACTTTTTAGTTATCTGATATAGGGGAAAAAAGTAACTCAGTGGTCCCCCTCCTCTGTAGCACATCTGATATTTTTTCTTGCTAACGACATGGAAGATACATCACTTTGACTAAACTCCTCTGCTGCGTGAGGACCTAATGTGCTGACGCCTGCTCATTTTTCACCAAACTGAGCCAACAATTAGCAGTGTGTATATTGGCATGACTTGTTTGTGCAACTAAATATGCATATTTTAGTGTTCATAGTTTTTATATGGGACAGATCTTTAAATGTCTATATGCACCATTATGTGAATTTATAACAGTGGAAGAATTTAGAATGCAACTTGAATGTTACAAACAGGTCAGTAAAACCCAATTTTATTGTAATTTTAAATCAATATTTTATGAAAAATATTAAGTGATAACTGGGCTTTGTATTGTTTTTACTTCTCATTTTAGAATCATTATTTTCTAGTGACATTCATGATAAGCTAATAAATTTAGAGCCTATATATAATGAAACTGTAGTTTTCATAGGGGAGTTATTTGAAACTGCTGATGATAACAATTGATAGCACTTAACATATGAAAGAGAATGCACTGGTACAGAGAGAGGCAGAAGATGAATATTCAATCCCTATGTGGAGGAAAGTGGTTCCTTTGGAGACCAGCTCACAAAACAGAATGACTTAAATGATGGTAATAAACAAAAGATAAACGGGATAAATATTATTCCCTAAAAGCACTGCTTTGAGATCAGAGTTTTTGTTGCTGACCTTGCATTAGGTCTGTAAACTGTTCTCCTGGGTCTTTCTGTGCCTTGCTTGGAGGTGAATTGCTGTGAACACAAGAAACGTGTGGAATATAAGTAGTTCTGTGACAGCAAAAAAAAGAAAAGTGCATGGAAAACACATTATCTCTGCAGTCAGTTGCCTATTTTCTTCAGTGGTGGGTATGAAAAATAATTCCAATTGAACCTGGGTGTATTTTCTTCAGAGACTTATAATGTCATTAACACTTTCAAGATTTGTAGTTCTCGTGAGATGCTTTGGACCCAAAGATTATGAGAGCCTGTTCTTGAATGTCCAGACTCCATGTATAGGAGCTGTTGCAAAGATGGTCTGAGATCTTCTGTCTGGAAAGAAAACTATTTCATCAGGTCTGTGAGAGTCAAAAAATATGAAACAAAGAATAGGTGTCTGACTAAGAGAAAGAGTTGGTAAAAGTACTGGAATAATAACAGTATTGAATAATAAGAAAGAAATCAAACCGCTTTCATGACCTTGATGCTCTATCATTGCAGGAGGGTGTGTTAACACTGAGTCTTGACAGTTAACCCTGGCCAGGTCTGCCAGCAAACAGGTATGCATCACAGCATCTGCACTGGAGGATTTGCAGGAAGAGCAGCATGGCTTCTTGCCTGCTTGATTTCTTTTTGTTGGAGAAAAGCCCAAGTCATATGGCATTGTTGTCTTTATGTCTGGTGAAGTATTTAACCAGAGACTAAGACTGTGTGGGAGGCTGGGATACATCATTCTATAATGTATGTCCTGTAATACATCCCTCTGGAATGCAGGCACAGGTATGGGAGTCAGAGGTATATTCTGCTTTTGGGATCTGAGTCTAGGAAGTTTTTTGCCTTTTTTTTAACCTCTCTCTTCTCTTCTTCTCCAGTGCTAGAAGATACAGTCTCCTGATATTTATTAGCTTGCATTCTCAAAACCTATTTTGGGCTTTATAAATAGAGCTGGTATACTGGAAGAGTTAACACAAGGATGAATGGTTTCCACAGATAAATCAGTATTGTTCATGTTCTTTCCTATAAGGACTCTGCAGAAAATTCCTGAGGTGCTTGGTTGTGCCATACGTTTCTTTACTCTAGAGTGGTGCTTAGGATTTTAGTAATATTTATTTCAACCTTGGGGAGAACTGTTTATCAGCTATATTTACTTGTAAATATTGTTCTGGTAGGGTGTGTGTATGTAATGTGAGGGGTAATGATTCTGGACAGAAAGAGATTCCAATATCCAAAAAAACAGTGCCAAACACTCTAGAAATATACAAAAAATAAGAGAGTATTTGATATTTGTGTTCCTTCTATTTCCTTAGTCCCAGCATTTGGATTAAGATGTTATTCAGTGTTTTTTCTTTAGGAAAATAAAAGACCCTTCATCTCTGAAATGCTCTGTGAGTTGTGTGATGATAACAGGTTCAAATATACATCCTCCTCTAGGATAAACATCATCATTGAGGAACTTGTATTTTTACTTACAATTTAATTATAGATACTTGCTGCCTGATTTCTGAACTTTCTCCTGCAAACCTCAATTTGGCTTCTTGATTAGAAGACAGCAGTAGAATCAAAGTAAATTCAGGCTAGACAGCTACTGGCCTGTAAGAAATTGGCCTTGACATTGTAACAACAGCATAATTACAAAAAGCCATGCAATAAATGTACAGTGGTATAGCTCTTTTCAAAAATGTTCCATTTACATTTTTACAGAGTAGAAACAAGATTTTAGCACAGTTCCAAGTAAATTTATGGTTTGTGATGACAGCAAGATAATACTTTTTGTTACTGCAAAGGTGTCTTCATCACACATCCTACTTTGTAAGTGAAGCATTTGCTTCATACATATAAGAATCATACATATAAACTTGAAATTTGCCTCAATGACCCCAGATTTCTCTTAATACATTCTGCTTGTGTTTTGGTGAAAGCATCTATGTGCGTGTTCAAAGACTGTATTACGAATGGATCAGTCACTTAAATGCAACCTAGTCAGTAGTCTTAAGTCTTCCTCAAAAAAAATTGAACATAAACAAAACTTACCTTAAATGGAAAAACAAAAATCAAAAATTCTTACCAGTCAAGCAATGGAAACTCAAATGGAGGGAAAAAGCCTGAACTTGGAATATTTATGGTCCAAACAAAGCAAAGAATAGGGAAGAAATCTCAGATGATATCCCATTTTTCTTAGATATCCAGCTGTGTCTGTCTACTCGTGAGGTTTTGTAGGTTACAGTTTTTCTGCATTCCAGATGTCTTGGCCATGCCACCTCACTATGAGCAATCATAACTTTTAATATTAATGTTTTCTGTACTACCTCTATCTGGGAAATCAGCTTCACAAACCTGAATGAGTAAAATGGCTCAGCCACCACATATTTATGTATTTGATGTAGGTTAATGCACAGAGACTGAGGCACAGGTGGTTTGACCGACTTCAACAAGATTAACAGCCAGTGAGTTCTACAGAAAGAGAACTCAGGATTTCCATTTTCAGGGATTCATTGCTTAAATTGGTCATGGGATTACTAAAAAATTCATGTGTTCATGATAGATGGTTTTATTTTCCTATTGCTGCAGTTATTCACTGAAAAGGACAGTTTTCTACACAGAACAATAAATCTCTGCTTGAAATGCAGAATTAAAATTTTCAAGCATCTGACCTTAGCTGTGTTTTTCAGGTAGGGAAACCACTAGTCTGTAAAAGTCTTTATGCTAATAGGCCTGGGTCCTTAAAACAAGGCATCACTAAGTTAAAAACATTGGTCAAGCCTTTGCATCCCATATAATGCTCTGAGTTTGGTTCCCATGGTTACCCTGAAGGAAGTGCTTGTGTATTATCCAGCAGAGAATCCCAGGAAGAGGCAACAAGGGAATCAGGGTGTTGGAAAGACCAGGCTGTAACAAGCGTAGTTGCTGTTAGGGAGATCCCTTGGGAGATCTTCCAATAGTACTGCTACTTACTGGTACTGAACCAATTAATAGGTGGTGTCATAATGATAAAGGTTAAAATGCCTCTCAGGACAGAAGGCAGTTGATATAGGAACCATTAGAAAAACCTTGTTACTTGCTATGATTCAGGTGATGTGAATTAGTTTTCATCCATTACTCACTATATAACTTCACTACTTTACTTAACATAACAGATTGATGCCACTATAAGTCAAATGAGAATTTTACAGCAACTTACAAATAGGGCCTTCTTTCTATTTCTGTCCCAGGACAAAATTTATAGAACAAAATTACCAAATGGAGTGAGTTAAACTGCTAAAAATGCAAAACAGATGGATGAATATTAGGTCAAATGCCCAGTGACCTTTTTTGTTTTGATAGCTGAATACTGGTATGAAAGGGCATGAGATGAAGGGGTCGAGTTCACCAAGATAGTGATGACTGGGCTGTTCTGAGAATACAGCTGATGTAGCTGAGCTTGATCTGATGAAACATGAGAACAATTTTAAACAAACTCAGACACCACTACCCCATACTTCAATAAGTGAAGAAAAGCCTCCCTCTGCTCAGAAGCAATGGAAGCATCTGCCTAAGGTTACAGGTGAGTGACAGCTTCATTCACAGGAAAATCTAGGCTTTCTCTTTGCCTTAACTCACATTCTAAATATAATCCCCAAAAATCTACAGATCCCTGGAATCCATGGCTTTGATGCAAACTTCTCCCAGGACTGGTCCTTTTGCAGCCTGCTCTTTGCCTGGGCTGCTGCTTCTGAGCCCCAATGCACTTGCTGATCTATCATTTTTCTTCTCTGCCTTAATAGTAATCACAAATTTTCTGCTGGAAAAAAGGTTTTTGAAGTTTTCACTAAATTTTGGCAGGCCCTTGCTGGGGCTGCTGCAGCTGAAGATCATGGCTTTCTCTTGCTGTCTATTTGAACCCTCTCCCTAATATTCTGATTAAACCCCTAAAAGGCACCAAAACATTGGCCTGATTCAAAATTTCTCCCAGACCATGTTTACCAATGGTAGTCTTAAAAAGTACATTTCACTTTTTTAGTAGTTTAACTTTTACAATTTGATCTTCCGATTGTAATAGTAAGCCTTAAATAAAATGATGTGGGCAGAGTTACTTTTACAGTTGAAGTCACCAGGGTAATCCTTTAGAACACTTAGCTGAATTTTATTTTATTAATTCAATTTTTAAATGCTATATTTTTATCACCAATAGTTTTTTAAGAAGCCATAGTGAAAACTTTTTTTAAATTAAAAATTATTAACTCTGTAAATAAGCTATGATGTAGAAGAATATTTTTAAAGCTAAATTGGCTGTAACATTGAACATCAGTATTGTTGGGTATGAAACTGAAATTTTAAGTTTTTTTTTTTTTTAAAGTGCAGCAGTATTATGTTCACGACTTTGAATCTGGCAGTAAATTTACCTACTATTAAAGTACTTTACCTCCTCCTCCCATCCTGCTTATGAAAAATATAATAGAAGCCTCATTTCTGCCTCCAAGATGAAAATACTCAGAATTTTTACAGTTGAAATTTCTTATTCTCCCTGGCATGCTTATTTTAACTTTGCTTCTGGATTTTAGCTAGTATATGATTTGGGCTTTTGATATAATGATGATTTCTTAGACTATGTATGCTGCTATCTTAAATGCTTATCTGGAGTGGAGGGGAGGGAACGGATTAAATTTGTTTGTTTTTAAGGAAGTAGACAAAATCCTGCTTGTATGGCAGTGACTTTAACTCATTTTTAGTAAATATTTTAATGTATAATTAAATCATGGCAAAGATCCTCACGTGTATGAGAGGGCTTTCATTATCCCTGTGTGACATGTCAAACTGTTTCTACGTTAAATACATCTCAAGTGCCACCACGGGAGGGAAAGAAGATAGTTTTAAAATGAAATTAAAATCAATAATGAACCTCTGGGAATAATACAAACTTCATCCAAATGCAGCTCTAATACATACTGGTTGCACCTTTTATGCTGAATTTGATCATGTTCCCAATGGCTCAGGGTAAGGGATGGTTTCTGAGTACTCACCACATGACTGAACTTATAGGAAACAGTATAAGATAAATCTCACTCTAGGTGGAAGTCTCCAGTGAATGTAATCATAAGATGAATATAAAGTACCTGCCTTCCTAAGAGGCATATGGTTAGGATATGTTTAGTATGAAAAGTGGAAGAAGTTCCTCTAAATGTTGGGTTTTTCTTCATGTCAGTGCTTACTAGCTCCCAGGAGCAAGGTATGGTCAAGGTCCACAAAGGCATTTGGTGGTTGTGTATTGTTTCATTTGCAGGTTCTTGTAGGCTGACAGCAAAATGTGCACGTGATAAATGGAAAACTGCACTTTAAGAGCCCCCTTGAATCCCTAATGATTGTTGTGCTAGTAAATTATGCAAGTTGATTTCTGAACACAAAATTATATATGAAAGAAAAAACAAACCACTCAGGTTTTCATTCTGACAGTTAATTCTATACTGCTTTCAAGTTTCAGCTGTTTTCATTGTTTACATGTTTATTGTTACTTTCTCATTTCTAGATCCAAATACATGAGAAAAATCTAAGCCCAGAAATGCAAGTGAAAATGCAATTTCTGAGGCATGTGATGATGCATTTTGTCCTATTTAGTTCTCTGAGAGTTGACTTATGTTAATCCTTGTACGTTGGCATTTCAATATTTTCTACAAACAAGCATTCACAAATTAATTAATAAGATTTAAAAAAAAAAAAAAGTCAAAGGTCTGTGGTATTAGGGACTTCAGGATCATGTGAAACTGGCTTTGTCCCAAAAAACTAGTAAAAGACTGAAAGTGTGTTTCCCACTTAGAATTTATATATACTGCTTTAGTTCTCTATTCATCAATAAAATAGCATGTTAAAAATGACGATTTATTTTTTGTATCAATTTTCAATTTTCTGATGTGACTTTCTTTTTCCCTTCACCCGGTCAGATGACAGAAGCCATAATTTAAGAGATCTCTAGTAGCAAGGAGAATGGTATGGCAAAAGATCAGCTGGAGCTTGTTCTGGCAACGTGACTACAGCAGGAAAGGAAAATTCCTGTTCTTTACAGCTAGCTCTTTACATCTGGCCTGAATTTGGTATTTTGGGTTTTTTTCATTCGAGTGGAGTGTAAACAGAAGTCATGTGCCTCTCAGTTGATAATGGCAGTCATGGGAAATGGGCATGAATGTAATAAAAACTTGACTCAAGCTCTAAAATGGTACAGGGTTGGTATCTAGATGACAGGTAGATACAGGCAAGATATCTATATTGCCTATCATAGAATCATAGAATCAGCTGGGTTGGAAAGGACCTCTGAGATCACCAAGTCCAACCCTTGATCCAACACTGCCATGGTTACTAGATCATAGCACTAAATGCCACATCCAGTCTCATCTTAAAACCTCCAGGGATGGAGAATCCACCACTTCCCTGGGCAGCCCATTCCAATGCCTGATTACCCTCTCTGTAAAGAACTTCTTCCTAATATCCAACCTAAAACTCACCTGGCAGACCTTAAGACCATACTCCCTTGTCTTATTGATAGTTGCCTGGGAGAAGAGACTGATGCCCACCTGGCTACAACCTCCTTTCAGTAGCTCAGATGGCCATTTTACTTTATTTCCTAATTATTTCTAGTTAACACAAACTTTTAATCACTGATTACAAGAGGCACAAAACAAACAATCAAACACCTTGGGAAAGAAAAACTCCTCCCTGAGCTCAATTTTAGTCCAACATCTCTCCTCCCCAGCATGATCTCACTTCCTCTTTTGCTGGGTCTTACCCTTGGTCCCTTCCAAACCTTTGGTGCAGGAGTCTGGGGAGCCTGTGTAACACTTTATCTCTGTTGTTCCTCTGCTATTCTTACAGGTTTTCCTTTACTCCACATGTACATCGTCCCTGGCTGCAGTCCCTTGATCTTTATGTCCCTGCCCCAGTTGTGAGTTGCTCAAGGCCACTGTACCTCAGAAGGGGAAAAAAATTCTTATTTCATATCTAATATCTGGCACCATTGTTCATCACCCTGCACTTTTTTTTGTGCTCCATTGATAAGTTTTTATTAGTAAAATACTAAACAAAATAACAAAACAGAGCTCCCACACACTGTTGAAACAATGATTTAAGCTGAGTTTACTGCAGCATTTGGTCTGATTTGCATAGCCAGTACTTTATCAGAATTTTTTTTTTCTGGATAGTTAATTTTCTGTTTAGTTATGCTTAGGACACAGATGTAATATTGCCCAGAGAGTTGACATTTACATTGATGGTGTGAAGGTAAATTGCCAGTTCTTCTATTCTGACTCCAACAGAAGCTCAGTTATTGAAAAGTCAGTAATTCAGGTAAAGGCAGCAATGGATGAAATTGCCACCTGTTGGTGGGACAGTGGATAGAAACAACATATGTTGAAATCAACACCCTTTTCCAGCAGGGGCAATGGCAAACATGCTACTCTATAAAAATTTTATCATTTTATGTTTGGGAAAAAAAAAAGAACAAAAATGCGTGAGAGATGAAAAAAACCACCAAGCTAATCAAATAATATTTCTTTTTATTCCCTAAAGGTGATGCTGATCATAAGTAAGTTTAGGAACTAATTATACTTGTATTATGAAATATATGAATGTAGCTCTCTAAATAGAAGGCGATAACAGGTGATAATGACAGGAACCTTTATTTGTTTGACACAAAGCTCATTAGCGTTACTAAAAAGACACTGACTGATGTGAGCTCATTTAATGTTTAGTGGGTGATAAAGTATTTTGAAGTCTAGAGAAGGAATAGCACTGGTTTTTAGCTTATTGCAAAAAGATAAATGTTTTGTATGCATTTTTTAACAAGTTGTCTCTAAGACAAATGGAAGCATGTAATACAAAACCCTGAGCTTAGTGTCAGTGTATAGGCTTGTGGTGAGATAGTTTTAATCTGTAAAATCTTCCTATTTTCTGAGACATTTATTTCTTTCCTCTGGCTCTGTATCTTTTCAGCTGTGCAGATGCAGCTATGTGTGGATTCCACTGGTAAACGTGATCATTGATAGGAACCTGGATTAAAGGAAACCCAACACCTCTCCTTAGAGAAAACCTGTGTGCTACATCCTGAGTTTGCTCTGTGTTTGGAGGTATCTAATTTAGGCTCATAATGAAGAGTTCTATTTAAGTTGCAGTTTAAGAGAAATTCTGAGTCCATGGCCAGGGTAAGAATTTTGCCAGTGACGATTCCATCTAAGTGCATATTTTTACACTTGACTGAATATCACTGTCTAGAAAATTTTCAAAAAGGAAATACTTTCATGTGTCAAAATATTAAAGCTAACTCCAGCTCCTTAGTGCTGGAAAATCAAATACTTTTTCTTTGTGGTGGTGGAGTCATTAATGGGAAAGATCACAGAATCACAGAATATGCTGAGTTGGAAGGGACTCACAAGGATCACTGAGCCTAACCTTTAGCCCTGCACAGGACCATTCCCAAGAGCCACACCATGTCCCTAAGAGCATTGTCCAAATGCTTCCTGAACTCTGTCAGGCTTGGTGTTGTGACCACTTCCCTGGGGAGCCTGTTCCAGCAACCAACCACCCTCTGGGTGAAAAACCTTTTTCTAATATCCAACCTAAACCTCCCCTGACACAAATTCAGGCCATTCCCTTGGGTCCTATCACTGGTCATCACAGAGAAGAGATCAGTATCTGCCCCTCCTCTTCCTGTCACGAGGAGGTTCTAGATGTCAATGAGGTCTCCCCTCAGTCTCCTCTTCTCCAGACTGAATTAGACCAAGTGACCTCAGCCGCTTCTCATACAGCTTTCCCTCAAGGCCCTTCACTATCTTTGTTGCCCACCTTTGGATGCTTTCAAATAGCTTTATATCCTTCTTATGTTGAGACACCCAAAACTGCACACAGTATTCAAGGTGAGGTGGCCCCAGTGCAGAGCAGAGCAGGACAATCCCCTACCTCTACCAGCTGGTGATGCTTTGCCTGATGCCCCCCAGGGCATGGTTGGCCTTCCTGGCTGTCAGGACACTGCTGATTCAGATTCAATTTGCCATCTACCAGGACCCCCAGGTCTCTTTCTACAGCACTGCTTTCCAGCTTCTCATTCCTCAGTCTGTACAAAAATCCAGGGTTGAACTGTCCCAGGCGCAGAATCTGGTACTTCCCTGTTTTGAACTTCATGTTGTTGGTGACTGCCCAGTCCTCTAATTTGTTGAGGTCTCTCTGCAGGGCCTCCCTGCCTTTAAGGCAGTGAACAGCTCCTCCAGTTTTGTGTCATCTGCAAACTTGACGAGTATCCCTCCCAGTTCTGTGTCCAAGTCATTTAGGAAGATGTTGAAGAGCAGAGGGCCCAAGATAGAGCCCTGTGGAACGCCCCTAGTGACAGGTCACCAGTCTGATGTTCCCCCATTCACTGTTACCCGCTGTGCTTGGCCCGTGAGCCAATTGCTCACCAACCACATGATGTGTTTGTCCAACTGTGTGCTGGACATTTTGTCCAGAAGGATCCTGTGAGAGACAGTATTGAAATCTTTACTGAAATCCAAAAGATTACATCAGCTGGCTTCCCATGATCAACTAGGTGGGTTACCTTGTCATAAAAGGAAATCAGGTTTGATAAACAGGACTTTCCTCTCATGAAGCTGTGCTGGCTGTGACCAATGACAATGTTGTCTTTCAGGTGTTTTTCAATAACTTTCAGAATAATCTTCACTGTAACTTTACCAGGCACTGAAGGAAGACTGACAGGCCTGTAGTTTCCAGGGTCCTCCTTCTTACTCTTATAAATATTGGGAAAATGTTCACTAGCTTCCAGTCAGCTGGTACCTCTACAAATTCCCCAGACCTCTCAAAAATCATTGAGAGAGGTTTTGCAATAACATCAGCCAGCTCTCTGAGGATTCTAGGATGAATCCCATCAGAGCCAACAGGTTTGTAGGGATCCAGCTGGAGCAGCAGATCTCACACAATTTCCCTGTTGACTGGGAGTTGATCATTCTTGCAGTCATGGTCCTCCAGCTCAGGGCACTGATACCCCCTTGGTCCATCATCCATGGTAAATACAAAGGAAAAGGAAGCATTAAACACCTCTGCCTTGCCTCTGTCCCTGTTTGTGAGGTGACCATCCTCACCCTATAATGGTCCAATGATGTTTCTATACTGCCTATTGCCATTAATGTATTTGATAAACTCTTTTTGTTGTTCCCCACATTTCTGGCCAGCTGCAACTGCAGCTGAGCTTTGGCCACATGAATTTTCTCCCTACAGTGGCAAGATGATGTTAGAAATATTAGTTGTATAGTCACATTTCAATATTGATGTTGGAAAGTATGTCTTCCTGAGCCTTGTCTTTGGTAGAGATCCCTGCACATATTTTCAGAGTTTTTCCTCCAAAATAAAGTTAACCTCTTAGGCTCTGTTAGAGAGCAAGGAGAATACTGTTAGTAGCACAAAACTTCTTAATACCTGTTCAGTAGCTAAAAAAAAAAAAAAAAGGATACCAATGAGTTCTTCTGCCCTGGTTGGAATGAAAACTCTAAAGCCCCACGTGAAAAAACCCTCCAGAACAGCAGTTGCCTTCTATCCAGTGTAGGATGTTTTGCTGTACTAGAGGCAGAGAAAGCATGTGTAAAAAAATAAAATGCAGAAATGTACCTGCTTAACATAGACAGGAGTATGTTATCATAGTAAGTGCAACTTATTGTGCAACAGGACAGCTATCACAAAATAACCACCCCCACACTATATGAGGCAAAATTTCTGTCTTCTCGTAGAAAAGCAAAGGTATGACAGAATATACTGATGGTAATTTTGTGGACAAAAAGTATCAAAGCTTCAGTATTGTTTATAGATACCCCAGATAGGCTTTACGTTAGCTTAGAGACTGCCAGCTATCTAGCTTCAGCAGCTCAAAGCTCAGCACTGTTTGTGACGTGTCTTTGGAAACTAGAAAAACCAGCACACTGAGCATGTCTTGAAGTGGTTCCATGCTGCTGTGTCTGAGTTCCTCCAAACCTGGAGTCTTGTGCTCTAGAAATCAGATAAGGCATTTTTTAGTACTAGTCTTCATTCTATTGGAGTTCTAAATTGCTGTGTTATTATTTTCAGTTTCCAGAAATTGCACTGGAGCATCTGGTTCAGCTGCCTGACTACCAAAGCTGTCTATCCTTTAAAAAAAACCTGTTGGCAGAAGCATAGGTGGTTCTCAGTAAGCTGTTCACAAGCTGAAGAGTAGCAAAAGTAAAAGCACTGAGCTCCAGTTCCAGCATTCTAGCTGGGGTTCAAAATGTGATTTGGAAAATGAAAAAAGGTAACTATAGTCAAGCTAGAAAACTCATGACCATGTCCCTCTGGAAATTTCCAGCACCTCTTGTTTTTGTTTGTGGTATTTTCAGCCTTTCCCTGATTAAATTCCAGGAAGAGATCTGTGACACTAGATGGGTATGTTTTGCTATAGCTCCACTGAGAGAAAACATTATTAGTCCTTTGACATGGTTTTGGTTTATCTGTCTTATTTAATACAAGATGTAACTTATCCAAGCATTCTTAAAAGTATAAATAAACTTGAGCTAGGGGGAAAAAAGGTGTATACAAGGAAATTCTGAAACTTTGAAGTGTTTATCTTCAGAGTAAACAAATTAAGATTCACCATTTTAGGATGCTGAATGAAAATTTGATATTATTTTATGGCTTTGGTGTTTGATTTTACAGTATTAAGAATGAAAAGGACCAAAGAGATACAACGTTATGAAGTATTCAAATAACATATCCAAAAAGATAGGATGTTGTGATACATTATTACACAAGGAACTGTCAGAAATCTCTTATACCTTGACACCTTAATGGTGGGAGGAAAAGAAAATGGCACTCGCCACCTAGCACAGTCTGAATACCAACCATTGCATAAGCTAGTCTTTGACAATAACAAAAAGGATTCTGCATCTACACTTATATGTTTAATTTATTCCCAGGAAGGTTACTGGGCACTGGAGTGCATCACTCTGAAAAAGTACCTGGCATAAACAGAGTAAAAAATGTGTCAGGGCCCACTCCTGACAGCTGTTAGCGTGTAACCAGTTCGGGTCAGAGGCTAAAAGATTTAACCAGCACAAACGCAGGCTAATCCTTCTCAGCTGGCTTCAAGGATTGGCATGGTACTGATTTAATTTAGTAGTCTAGATATAGCCTGAAAGTTCAGTTAGGATTCTGCTAACAATCCCTTAGGTTACAGCTGCAGTGGTTTAAGACTTCATTGTCCTCACCAGTGGACGATTTCCATCTTTCTCCTTAAAGCTACAAAGTCAACAGAACAAAACATATTTGTACCTCAGCTGCTTCTGGGTAAAGACCAGTACTGAGTCAGGGCTGCTGGTACAAGTCCTAAGCAAGGTGTTATTGGGAGAGATTCATTGCTTTCAGTCTGTTAGTTGTGTCTCAAGACCTGTGACTGTCAGAAAGATGGGGAAGATAGTCAGTGACAGACATGAGATTACAGCTGTTAGTTGCTTTGATAGGAGCACTACAAGGTTATATAAATCCTTCTTTTCCAGATATATCTCCACAACAGCAAGCACAGAACCATTTCTGTATCTCCACAACAGTGCTTACTTGGTACCAGTGAATTCCAGCTGCTGTGTGACAGCCACAGAGATTTTTAGGGACTGGAAATTTGTAGGATTGTAAAAGCATGCCAGATTTGATGGCTTTAATTGACAATAACCGATGATTAGTTATACTGAGATTCCAATTCCTCTTCCATTCCTGCTAAAGTGGAGTCCAGCTACTTATTCTTGGGCTGTTGAGCAACACAAGTTATGTGAGAATGGGGTGGAAAACCCAATTCTTCAGGTTGTGTCAGGGCTGTGAGACTTTTGACAATCAGAGAGTCTTATGTACTTTGGGGTTTGCTCTGAAAATGCATAGTCTTGAACCCTCTGTAGTTTATTAATTTATCACAGGCACAGAACATGAGACAAATTAGTAACCTCTTGGCTTTATAAAACATAGACTTCTTTTCTCAAAATAGATGGCTGTGAATATCCACATAAAACAGTCTAGATTTAAGGTGGGGGCTCTTGCTGGGACCTCATGCAAACAGGAATATTTGATAACTTACTTCTGAGTCGCAGGAAAGACATGAAGCTCTCTGCCTGTTCTTATGTCTGCTTACACATTAGAAACAGAGTAATATCTTGTTTCAGCAAAACATTGTTTTTTCCTGAGCTGTTAAATTAATAGCACTGCCTAATTAATAAGTTCATCTTGACTTCCCACAGCCGCTCTTCATTCCCATGAATGATTACATCTTCACTGATTGTCTTTGCTCTGGAATTCACATTTTAACCTTCTTCAGATCTACTGCTCTTTATTGTTTAGTTTACAGATTAGTCTGGAAAATACAAGTGTTGTGCTAAGTCAAAGCAATTTCAGTAAGGGGAAAGATTATTACCTTTTCCATTAAATTACTAGTAAACACTTCTAGCTTTAATTAGTTCAGAGTATGAGAATTACAGGGAGGAGAAAGACAGAGCTAGTTACTATGAAGTATTTAGACTATCAATAGCTTATAAGAGAATGCACCTTGCAAAACATCTGTGCTTACTGAGGTCAATACAAAGCCATTAATTAACATCAGACAATGACAAAAAGTTTAATTAGTTTTGACTGTAAGAAAAAGCTCTCCAGATTTTGAAAGAAAACTAGAACATTTGGCTGTATTTTAAATGTAATTAGCATCAGAGTTGCAGGGTTTTATTTTTATATGTATTGTTCTCACTGTTGAATAGAAATATGATTAAACACCTTTTTTTTAATATTTAGCTGATATTTTCTATTACAGTTTGTGGATAGATACTTTTTAAGTAACCATGAACATTGGGGTTTTTTCTCCTCTTGTTCATAAAGTACAAGGGGCTGTTGTGTTTTTGATCTGCTTTGCATTTAGCAAGTGTTGAATTTTTCTAAAGCATACAGTCAAACTATTTTCCTTACAGAAATGTGACCTTGCTAAAACTGAAGAATGCATCATTGTAGAGTAGGATGGGAAGAATCCCAGTGTAGAACACCTTATTAGTTTTCGGGAGTTGCTTTAAGCAAAAGTATGAAAGAAATAAGATTTTATATATTTGCAGAAATATCTTAGAATATACAAATAGAGTCTACTTTGGAAAACATACTATTATTTTTTTTCTTGTATGAGTCTGGACCAGGTATGAAAGCCTGTAATTTATTTTAAGGCAGATCACTGTTAGTGGATAAAGACTTTGCCAAGTTTATACTACAAGTAAGGCATAAATGGTTTTCTTGACACAGAATAAAATACTGTGATAATATATAGTTGTTAATACCAGTTCTCCTCTTTTACTTATGCCACATTCATAGGTAGGAAGGTTCTAGGTTCAATTTAAAAAAATGTGTGTAAAATGATTCATTTAGGCAAAAAAATTTTTGCCTCACAATTGCTTAAAACAAAGATGCAGCATAGAAAGAAGCTGGAAAAGGTTTCTTCAAATGCCATGTGTTTTTGTTTTTAATTTCTCTCTTAGTGTCTAATACAATGAAAATGGCTGAACTGACTAGAGGGGATGTCTTGCTCTGGTGATGAATCATGGCTAAAATGTATGTAGGTAATATATAATGTACTCTATTTAGAGTATATTCTAGAGAAGATTGTTACCTTTACACATGCTGACTATTAAGCTACATAGACTAAGCACTTGTTAGAGATAGTGTTATTCATACTGCGTCCAAGGAACATTCTGGAGAAATAAGTAGTTTTCACTTACTATTGCAGAGATGTGACTGCTGTGCTCCTAGCAATCAAGCCATCCAATAATGACATTTAACAGCTTTAAAAATAAATGTATGTATTTAAGTAGCGTAGCTGTCATTTACGTGTATTTCAAAAGGTTAGTGAGGGATGTAGATATTTTTATCTGGTCAAAATGCTGTTTTCATTGTGGAATTGATCTGCTTCATGCTTCCTATACTCAGTTGAATTAGTCAGTTGGTGTTATTGGTCAAACATGGACAATGTCTGCTCTGTAGGAAAGCAGGTGCTTGCTTGTTGTATCCTTAAAGGCTTCCGCTGATGGAAGTCATCTCCACAGAGGATATGTTTTGGTGGTCCACCTTTTTCACCTCTGTAAAGGTTTCCAAAATGTGTAATTTACTTATTTCTTGTTGCAACTTCACCCATTACATTTAAGTAATTTCTTTCCTCTTTGTAACATCCTTTTATGCATTTCAGGACGGTTAACATATTTTCATCAGCCTTTCTAGAAGACTTTTCTCAGAGAATAGGGTTTGAGATATCTGATAGTTCTCTGGACTGTTTGCAGTTGATTTTGCCCTTCCTGATCTGTGGATCCCCAAACTGGGTAAGATCTTATGACCGAAGACTTAATAGTATGGACTGGAGAAGATTTGTCTGTTAAACTCATGTTTATCCACTCTGCATTGTGTTTTGCAGTTTTTTACAGCATGATGTGTTGACTGTTTTCAGGTCACGATTCACTAGGGACTAAATTTTAAGGTCAGTTTTGCAATTCTCTATTTGTGCGAGTTGGATTATTCCCATAAACATGTATCTTTAATGATTAATGTTTTCCTATTTTTCAGGTCATTTTTCTAATTTCTTTGGAGTTATAATCTTTTCCACAGTATATTTGCAGTCTGTTCCACCTTCATATCTTCTTTCAATCTCATACACATATTACCTTTTCCACAGTCTGTAATGGATAGTACTGGATCCTGGAGAAACCACTTTAACCTAATACTTCATCAGTTTTGCTGTGACCCACTGATATTCTGTAATTTTTTCTTTTTTTGCCCCCACCTAACATCAAGTTCAGCTTGACTGGTTTCCCCTAGCTTGCTTTGAAAATGTCACATGAAACAGTGACAGAGGCTGAGCTGTATAACACCTACAGCAACTCCTCTGTTTGTAAGGCCTGTTGCCCAGCCAAAATGGACTTGGGTGTGTTTAACAAGCTTTGTTCTTGACAAAGCCATGTTCATTGCTCCAGTTCCTTTAAATTTCAGAAACTGGTTTTGTGTTTGTACTTGCGTGTTCTTCTCAAAATCACACTAGGATTTGTCTCTAAGAGTATAAAGAAATGAACAAAACAACTAGCCCCTAAAACGAATCAAGATTTAAAAAGAGAGAATCAACATTTAAAAAGAGAGAAACAGAACTTCAAATTAAATCCCCTGCATCGGAACCTAAACTATTTTCAAATATATATGATTTTCTAGATATTTTTAAAGTTTAAAATTATAAGGTGTAGAATTTATATTAAGAAAGAAAAAGATTTTGATTGGTAACCTAACAACTCTCAGTTAGAAGTTACTGTGATCATCGGTAGCTGTTTCAGAAAGCACGTGTTTACCTCCTAAGGAAATTCCCATGAAATATTTTCTAAACATTTTCCTAAATAAAGATGCCTTGAAAAAGGAAGTATTTTCTAACATTTCTTTCAAAAATAAAAAAGGCCAGAGTAAATCAGAGGAAACCAAGGCTAGTTATCTGCTGGATCCTACTGTGCAGAGCTCAAGGGCAGTCTCATCTAGTTCTCTTAATAGCTTTGCAGATATTCTCACCTTTTCACTTTCTGGTTTCCACAAGTTGAAGAGTTGTCAGAAGGCAGAACATAGCTGGCTGTAGTGCCATGGCGCGACACATCTATAAGAAAAAATGTTTTGTATCACAGGAATTTGAAGTAAGTGTTCTTCAGAAAAGGGACCTGGAGGTAATCTGTGGAGTGTACATTACAATGAACACTGGCAGAAGTAGCTGGGGTTTCCAGTGGTTTCATATGTATAGGTTGCAAGGAAATGGGTGCTTTAAGGACATTAGAAAACTGGAGGAGAAGAATCACAACTGTGTTTCCTGCCTTTTGAGTATTACATATTATGTAACATGTTTTTGTCTTCCCACTTTTAAATCCTTCCTACAGAGACTTTTAATTTCAGTTTATTTGTGCTTTTTTTGTCTTCCATCTTTTACATCAGATTATGGTGATTTTTTTTTTTTTAGGTCTTTCTTCTTTTGTTACTTTCTTTCACTGTGTTTTTCTGATTTTTGTTTTTTTCCACTATCTGCTGAACAGAGTGGCTCATTTAGAACTATATTTAACGACACTTTTTACCAGCTCTGTCATCATTCCTGGAAATAAGGTAGCATTTATATAATCAAGTCATGCTCTAGTCACTGCTTTCCGGTACTTGCAAGGTAAAATGAAAATCCTATTTGTGATTCATTAGGGTAATTATAGCGTTTGCCAGAGTACATGTGGGTAGGTAAGCACACACACAAGTTAGATAATTGGGTCAATAGTGAACAACTTGTCCTTAACAGAACTTGATTTAATAAAGGTAGGTTTAATCCAAAATAAGATGCCCTTTGATGAAGAAGTTTTCACAGAACTTAGAGTTTCAAAAGCATCTTGCCCATGTTACAGAAAAAAAAGATAAGTATGTCCTTGTATCATCTATATAGACATGTAGATGATGTTTTTAATGATCTAGTCAGATATTTTAATGTCTTCCCAACTGAGAAGGGTTGATAATGGTTTGGGACACCAATTTGTAGATCCAAAATTTGATTTGGTAATTTGTATTTTTTTTAATATTTAACTGTGAACAGCACATATATTGTCTTTGAACTTTTTCCTGTGATGTAAATGTACTGTCAAGGTGAAGAAGAAAAAAAGAAGCGGAAATACATAGTTTTTAATTATTTTTTTCCCCATCAAAAAAGACCTTCTGCCTCTTTGTTTCAGAACTGTAATAGCAAGCCTGGCACACTGGGGAACTGGCACAGTCTGACAAGACAGAGTACCCCTGGTACTCTGCTGCCTTCTATAGTGTCCTGCCTTAGGCAACTTGTGACTTAGTCTGTGCCTAGAGCTGTCCTTGACAACATTCAAATGCCCAGAGTAAAGCTTCCTAAAAGATGGCTGTGCATTTCCAGAACAACTTCCAGGGTTTTTGCACTGCAGTGTTTGCTCTAATGTATCCCAAGGGGGTTCTCTGGACTGTCACGATAGGTAAAAGTCTACTCCACTGCTTCTCAGTTTAAGGTAGTGATCCCTTCCCCAGTATTAAAGTATTTTAGCTTCTGTAAAAAGGAACTTTCATTATTTGCTAACCACCTGCAATCCTTGCCCGATGTTTCAAGGCAAGTTGATCAGCAAGACCTCATCAGGAAAAGCCAGACTATCTCTCAGGATGTTGCAGTTTTGATCTTTCCTTCATGTACTTTTACAAACATTTGGGCCATTAACCTGCTATAATACATGTAACTTTCCTCAAGTGAAAAGAAATCCTGACACCACCCCTTCTCCCCCCCACCCCAAAAATACTAACATTTGTGCTAAATTAATTTTTTAAGTAAAGGATTTTACATTATAAAGTTTAACGATAATTTTCTTTTTCCATAATTAAATTTTAGAATGTTGCATCACTTAGCCAGTAAAAAACCATATGAGATAATAATATTTTCATGAAAATGATTCATTACATGATAATGATTCAAAATGTGATAAAGAGGAAGTGAGCTTGCTTCAAAAAATGAAACCATTTCATTTCAGACCTTGTTTATAAGTTTATTTTTTTTCCAAATTCACTGTTTCTCATTTCTAGATGTGTTTATTTCTCTCCTTATGCTTTTGCACTAATTTTAACTTTGTCTGCCAGATTAAACAGCACTGAAATGATTTTTATTTAAGAAGAAATATAAAATTAAAAGAAATGCAAAACTCTTGTAATTTTTTTAACTACAATTCTCTCTCTCCCTCCCACATCCTGATAGGAAGTGGACATTGCTCTACTGTAAGCAAAGTTTCAGTGAAGAAGGAACCACAGACCTAGAGAAATTCTCAAATAATTTGTAGCCTAATACTTCCAGTTGCAATGCTTATTATTTACCAATTTTATATAAAATGTAAAATTATTTTGCTGTAAAATATAAAATTATAAAAGCTGTGTGGCTTACAGAGGATTCCACTGTACTGTTATTTTTCAAATGAGTGAAAATCATAGACTCATTAAATCACAGAATGACTGGGGTTCAAAGGGATCTTGAAGATCATCTAGTTCCTACCTTCCACTAGACCAGGTTGCTCAGAGCTCCATCCAGCCTGGCCTTGAAGGCTGGGATGGGCCATCCACACATTCTCTGGGCAGTGTGTTGTACCAAAATCTGCACACGGTGGGGATTCTGTAGGGGCCGGGAGGAGCAGAGACACCCCAAGGACCAGCAGGAAAATGTATTGAAACTGAGCTTTTTTTGTAACACAGGAACACCGTAATCCCAAAGGATCAGGACTCCCTTTCCTCTAGATAGTGTAAAAACACAGGACAAAGATACAATATCCACTTCTAAAGGAAAAGGGAAAATGGGACAGTAAAACAAAACATGATGATACTGGTTGGTGTAGCACTGGCTTCTGAGCACACCACTTCTAGCTGCTGTTTTACTTCTAGCTGTCGAGTTTACTTGTAGGCACCTGAAGGTAGGAAGGCTTGGGGAGAAGAACAATCAGTTTGCTTGGCAGATGTTCACTGGGGGCTTCTCTCAGGCATGAGTGATGCAGGAAGCACAAAGGTCTTACAATTTCATTTTTCATTTTCCAGGTGTAAGTGGCCATTGCAAGGCCCTGTAAGCTTTCATACAAATAAAACCCCTGCTTTTTTTCCCCAAAGAGTTCATAGACTGAATGAGCTGTAGACAAAAGAGATTTATGAAGAGATTCAATTAGATGGTTTTAAAATTACACAAAAAAACCTGCAGTGAACTGAGTTGAACTGTGTCCTGAATTCCAGCCCAGCGACTTATAAACGAAATCATCTTTTCTGACTCCCAGAGGGTTTTTTCCACAGAATTTCTCTTAAATTAAACTTCTAAAATTAAAGAACTGGCAACACAGAGGATATTTGTATTCTGACTGTACATAGTAAAGTGGTAGTTGTAGTGTGAATTTCTAATGCTAGGTGTCAATGTGATTTTTAAAAATCTATCTTACTTTTCATGTATATTAACATCTACCCATCCAGCCTGACTGAGCTGTTTCCAGCTTGGGTGTGTAACCATATCTTTATTCTACACCACTTTTTCTTTTTGATGGCACAGATGGGGAAAGGAGAGAGGGAGGAAAGACAATATCAATATGCATATCAATATGCTATATCAATATGCATTAACCAAAAGTGTGTGCATATGTGAGAGAAATAATGGTATGTGCATTTGAGGACACCCTCTCAACCTGTAAAATCTTCATCTCCTGCCTAATTTGGGGCACAGAACTAGCAACACCACAGAGCTATGAAGTCATTTGTTTATATGCTTTGTGAGTCTCATGTAGGATAAAGTGATTTGTAGCTGCAGTTTTGATTGGTACATCTATTTGTAATTGCAGCAAAGAGGCATAAAATTCAAAACAGGTTCTTTGTATTAGTCTATTCTTTGTTTTATTGCTGTGTGTAAGCAGCACATTAAGACCTTTGATTTTGGTCTTCCCATCGTGCCTAAATGTCAAACGACAGTCCAAAATGTGAAACGATATACAAACAGCTACATAATATCTTTAATGTGTACTTTTTATGACCATTAATATAATGCAAAACTGAAAAGTAATATGATGGGCTCTCACATATCTTGCAATACTATATTTAACTGTTTCGTGATAAACCAAGTTAATTTCCAAAATATGCAAATTATAGGAGCAGGCTTTTTAACATTTTAAATGGTCTTTGTCTAATAAAATGAGTCATTTTTCACTTATCAAATTCAGAAATAAAATTGCATACAGCTATTTTTATTCTGCTAAATGAGAAGAGGAACAATATTTCTTTTATTGCCTGTCAGCTCTGAATCACTTTAAGTGCACTGTGGGTGGACTGTGCTCTAATACTTTCTTTTCAGCACGCAGAAATCAATCAGGGTCTAAAACTCACCCTTTTCATTACGGTGGGTCTGACTGGTGATTCAAAACAATGATGCAAATATAACCTATGATTTTTCTTCAAGCAGAGTGATATTTTGTTCCAATTAATACCTCAGTTCTTCTTAAAATGGAGCATGGCATCTTGTTCATCAGCTGATGCTTGAAAACTTGTTAACTAAGAATAATTCACTGTGCTCACTGTTAACGCACCAGAGTGTGAGGTCATCCAAGACCCTTTCTCTTCTGTGATCTTCTGTTATTAAAAATATGTAAACCATAGAGATGAATTTTGACCATCTAAAATGTAGCCCATTTCTTAAGTGAAAAGAAATTAAACCCAATTTCTAACATACTGTACGTCCACACTGTTCAGATTGCTGTTTCACCAGAGGCAAATTCAGCTCCAAGTTGTTTATTAGTAGAGCTTCTTATGATTTATATTCTAGAAAAAATAAATGTATAACATATGACTCTGAAAAACACACACCCAGACTGGCTGCCTTGAGGTCTACTACTATTGACATTGAAAGGTGAATAAAGGTGTCATGAATTCTTTTAAAAAATCTGGTTCATAAATTGTGGTGAGGTATCTTTCTAATTTCTTGCTTCTTCCCATGTAGACCTGTAATATGTGGACTTGTTTTTTTAAAAAAATATTGTCTGAGTGTAAACAACAGTAATGGAACTTGTGTAGTATGGACTAAGGAGTTTGATATTGGAAATCGCTCTATGTGTTAATTTAACAAAATAAAAACAGTAATACTTTGTATTATTAGAGATGTTCACTCATTGTCTTGCTAGGTCTTTCTCATACTTGAAGGAGAATACCACTTGAATGATCTTTGTAGAAATACCTCTCTAATACCTTGTGTAAAGTCCTTACTTCAGGGATCATAGGAAGAAATGTTTAAATGTTGTTTTACGTTTGCCTTTCAAAACACTCCCTAGATGAAACTACATCATATGGATGTTAATGTAATAGGACACAAAATAGAGGTACGCTTGAGGGTTATTTAGAGGATAAATAGCCTATCACTGCTTAGGTTCCAAGGTGTGGCTGCAGGTGATACAGGTATAACTTGGTTGACTCAAATGAGATATTTTGGTACCATGGGTGCTGTGGAGCATTGTAGTCTGTTGGAACAATTTTGACTAAGGCCTCTTGACAAATCTTCCTTGCTTTTGAAATCCAAGCTGACCTTTCAAACAGCAAGAGAATATGCATCCACATTAACTGGAATTATGATTATACCTCTGAAATAAAGAACAGATGTACCATGAGGATAGTAAAGTGTGGCTCCAGTGCCAAAATCAGTCAGACCTCAGAGACTGCAGAATTAAAAGACATTTTTCCTTAGGGGTAAAGATACAGTATGGAGAAATTCAGTGAGATTTAAATAATTCCTGCTATAGGGATAGATTTCAACTTATTGATAAATGCTTCTTTAAACTGAGTCTTTAATAAAAGAGGATAATGTAAATGACAGAAGATTATGAACAGTTCCTTGTCTTTGCAGTTTCTCAGGACTCCCTGGTTCAGTGGGTGAAAAGAGAATTTTAAAGGGTTGTATTGATGATATAGTAATAGGCAATGCCTGTCACCATACCTTGGGCACTGACTATGAGTCTGGTAATATGGCTAATAACACTCAGCAATTTTACTGCTCTTACACTTAGGTACTGTGGTTTAGATTTTCCAGCAGCAGATATAAGCTCTTCATCTATCATCTCTTCAGCCAACAAAAAGCTGCTCAAGTCATGACTTAAAAGCCCTATCCTTTAGAGTTAGGAAGGTAATTACTGAAGAATTGTGGAAAGGTAAGTGTAAAAATTGTTTGAGAGTTTGATGTTTATACTTTCTGAGAGAAATCATTCCATAAGTGCTGAAGACCCTGAATATCTTTTGATAAGTTTTAAAGATGAAGAAGTACCAGGAACCTGTTACCAATGTCTCATACTGTAGCCTCTTGCTTGCATCCTCTCTGGTCAAGGTGATTTATTTTGCAACAGATTTTGCTTGTATTTGGTCTGTTGCATTTCATCCATTCCTTAGTGAAATACATGGGGAAGAATTAAGGAATTTTATTTGTTTGTTTATGACAGGAGATGAGGGAAAGAAAGAGAAACCCTGAAGTTGTTTTCTACTTCTTAAAAACCCCATAAGTTTCTTTTCCTTCATTACAGATAGCTAACTTACTAGCCTGTCCCCTTATGAAACCTTGAAATGCTATGAATTAGTCTTGTCTCTCCATTTGCAAGTGAATGCATATTGTCTCATATAAGCAGGACGCTCTTATATAGTGACAGATGACACATCAGAAAGGGCTACTAACTATATTGATTTTTGAAAAGAAGAAACAGCCTTCTGTCCAGCTAAATACTGAGCCATGTGCACTCACAAGAGTAGCCTTGTTATGTGGCTGTTCACACAAAACCCCACAAATTGCTTTGTTTTTTCTGAGTTTGTGTATATCATCAATACTTTACATGGTCAGCATTCAGGGTATCTGCATTTGATGCCTTTGTTCTTGATACATTTTGCTGAATTTTAATGGTTGGTGATACTGAAGAGCCCAGAGGCATAGTTAACATGCCTCCAGGCATCCTTATGCTGCAGTATGAGTGTGGTTGTGGTGTAATGATCTAAGCATCTAGACAAGGCAAAGTCTGGTTTGCACACTTGAAGTGTTTTGTTTGTTTTCTTTAATGTTTTTCTTGTCTCGTTGACATTAGGAGAGTTATTACCTCATGTCTTACTTATAGTGGAAAGTGGAATAGAAATACTTGATCTCATTATGATGATATCTTCAGAATGGTTAAAAAAATACTTTAGGTCAATTTGTTCTGCAGAATGTATTTCTGAATATTTGGGCAGGTGTCATAAGCTTAATAGTTTGGTGCTTTTCTGTACTGAGCTTATGTGGAACAATATTATTTTTGTAGACAGCTCCTGGCAATTAAGCTGGTTCAAAGATGTGTGTAATATTACACTTGGGGTTTTTGTATACATATGTAAGGACATATTTGATGTCAGGGTATTTTGCTGAATCAGTCCCCAAAACCCTCAGTACCTTGCAGAGTTAAGTCCCTGGCAAAATGAGGCAGCACAGCAATCCTGGGAAGATAATCCACTTCAGAATGTTATCACATCTAATATCATTCCTGTTCCCTGATCCACCCCCTGCCAAACAACTCCTCTCAACCTTACCATGGGCACATGGCATTATGTCTGTTTAGCTGTCACTCTACAACCACCACAACAAAAATGTTTCAGTTGTGTTTCCAAAACTGAAGAAAAGTACTGATTTTTAACAGTTCTCATGTAATTTGGAGATCTCTTTCTCAAAAACCAAGAGTAAATAAAGGCCTTTACATTCCCCCCCCCCTTTTTTTTCCATATACTATATGATATTGATGTGAAATGTAATGCATTTTCTACACTCATTATGAATACTTGGAATATCACAAAAAGTTGTAGTGGTTTTAATAATTTCTAAAAACAAAATTAAGGGTAACAAACTGATATTGTACCCTCCTCCTCCTCCAAGCTATGGAGCTGAGGCAAAACAATATACAACCTCACTACCAAAGGGGTCTGACAAAATACCTGACCAAAACAAAACAAAAAAACCAAACAAACATAAATTGCAAAATTGGTACTTTAATTCTAAAAGGTCTTGCAACCTTTATTCTCAAGACACTCTAATCAGATCAATTTAAAACATGCTCACTATAAATCTAGCAAATTATTATCTCTGAAGTAGGTTTAGCAGATGGTTCAGTTTTATAGTAAGGAGAATTAAGCTGATTTTAGTGGGTTTTGTAGGTGCAGTAAGTATAAAAATACATAATGGGATCTAATGAAAAAAAACTTTCATCATGACAAAATAGTAAGTATATGACTAAATTCTTGATTAAATTCTGAGAAGTTGGTTATGAGATAATCTGCAGATATTTTTATGCAAAATAATCTGTTGAATTTAATCAGGAGAGAGCTCAATAGGAGTATAGGGGTAGAACTGAATTTCTCAGAAGCAGCTCAACCTCAGTAGAAGTTAGATAAAACTTAAAATGAGAAGAATGCTGTATGTATATATATGCATGCCTTCCATTTTTCCTGTTTTATCTCAGCTTTTGGAACCTGTACTCTTTCATTGACTTTGGGATGTTGCAGAAATCAAAGAACAATTCTTTTTATTTTAGTTAGAAAAGAACATATTATGGTTTTGTTTTATGTTTCTAATGTAGTGTTAGCTGGTTAATTTTCACCTCCAAAAATTATAATGGTTTACATTAAAAAACATTTGATAATGGAAATTTGGTTTTCTAAGTCTAATGAAGAACAGTAAGGTACAGTAGTAGAAGTTAGCTTTTAGCATATACAATTCTTAATGTTGATCTCTCTTCTGCTATTTTAAGTCTTTTTCAACAAGAACACAACTGCTCTCAGGGGTATTACCTTCTTTTCTGCTACGATAATGAAGTGACAGTGATCATCCAAAAAGAAAATGAACAATTTCTTTGAAAACATTATTTCTATCATTAATATTTTGGTACTGACCTGTTGAACTGCTGATACTAAGATCTCATTCTCATAAACATTAACTCCTGCTTTTTCTGTTGTTGTTCCACAGCAAGTATACCCATCAACAACTTTCTGATGTATCATAGAATCATAGAAAGGCTTGTGTTGCAACTGACCTTAAAAATCATGTAGTTCCAACCCCCCTTCCATAGGCAAGGGTGCCTTCCACTGGACCAGGTTGCTCAAAGCCCTATCCAGCCTGATCTTGAATACTTCCAGGAATGGGTCATCCACCGCTTCTCTGAACCTCCAGTGTCTCACCACCCTGCAGGAAAGAATTTCTTAGTATTCAATCTAAACCTATTCTCTTTCAGTTTAAAGCCATTCCCCCTTATCCTATCACTACATGCCCTTACAAAAAGTCCCTCTCCAGCTCTTTTGTAGGCACTCTTTAGGTGTTGAAGGCTGCTCTGAGGTCTTCCTGGAGCCTTCTCTTCTCCAGGCTGAACAAACCCTACACTCTCAACTTGTCTTCATAGGAGAGGGGCTCCATCTCTTTAATCATCTTCATGGCCTCCTCTGGACTTGCTTCAACAGGTCACTGGTCTCCACTTGGACATCAAGCCATTGATGACAACGTTTTGACTGAGGTCATCCAGCTAATTCCATATCCACCAAAACATGTCAAATCCTTGTCTCCAGTTTAGGCAAGGGTGTCATGTGCCAGTGTCAAATACTTTGCATAAGTCCAGGTAGATGAGGTCAGTCGCTCATCCCTCATCTACTACAGCTGTAATCCAATGATAGAAGGCCACCAAATTTTTCAGGCACAGTTTGCCCTTAGTGACACCATGTTGTCTGTCACCATTACCTCCTTACTTTCCATGAGTCTTAGTAGAGTTTCCAGAACTTGATCTTGTCAGGTACCAAGGTGAGACTGCCAGTCTTGTAGTTCCCCAGATGTTTCTTATTTCTCTTCTTAAAAATGGTGGTTATGTTTCCTCTTTTCCAGTCACTGGGAACTTCACTGGACTGTTGTGACTCCTCAGATATGATGGATTCTGGTTTAGTCACTTCATCCACTGGTTTACTCAGGATCTGCAGACACATCTCATGAAGACTGTAGACTTATGCATCTTCAGGTTCCTTGGATTTTCTCAAACTAGTGCTTTTCCTATAGCAGGAGAATCTATTTCATTCTCCCAGACCCTGCCTTTGTCTTCTGTGACTTGGGCAGTGTGACTGGAGCACTTGCCAATGAAGACTGGGGCAAAAAAGTTGTTGAACACCTCAGTCTTCTCCATATCCTGGGTATTTTCTTCTCCAGATTCATTGATTGATCAGGGCCAGTGTCATACTTAAGACTGAGCCATTGGGTCACATTTCCCTCCTGTTACTTTTGCTGCCATTTCAATTAGGCATGCAGTCCTTGGAGAAAAGAAGCGTCTTCAGGCAAAAGCCTGGAATGAGCAGAACAAATCATCTTCAAGGTATATGTTTAAATATTGTTACAGAAGTGAATTGTGGCACGTTCTGCTGTTTTTACATTGTCAAAAAATAAGAACGACAGTGTCATTTCCTGCAACTGACACCTTCTTAAGCAGAGATTGAAAAATGTGAAGGAATTGTAACTTTATCTTTTCAAAAATGTTTGTGCTTTCAATGGATCTGAACACATGGACTTCTCTCAATAATGATGATAAACATTGCCCTGTAGCTTCTTTCAAGAGTAAAGTTATAACTCCCTTGAGTAAGCACGAATCATAAAAGGATTCTGGCCTTCCTGTATTCACAGATTCTCTGTTGTCTCTTCAGGAGTGGCAGTGCCATGAAAGAAATATGCAGAGAGGAAGACAGATACATAATCTGGTGCATGGGTTAAAGGGTAATATGGATTCTGAATTTCTCATCTTAAACTATATTCCTTTAGTAATTTGAACTATTTTTTTCATCTATGAAGGCAGAGACTGTAGAAATTACTGAGGGTTGATGTTCTGATATTGATCCTTAACTCTTAGTAGACAAGGTGTCAGATGAAGAAGTATAAAACCATGCTGTGAAATATTTATACTACAAGGCAGGGACAATGCCAGGCTTTTTGCATTTTTGTTATCTTAGTTTCATGACTGCACACAAGTGTCTTGTGTATATAGCAACATTAACTTTTATTTCCTTCTTTTCCTTTCTTTTTCTGGGGGAGTGAAGTCATTCTTTGTCACAGGTGACTACATTTAGATGTTGTGGGAGGAATGCAATGATGCCTTGCTGAAGATCAATTAAATTCAGGAAACAGGTAGGCCAAAGGCTGACCTAGTCTAGTCTGTGACGTACACATTGTTCACATTCCTGCCATTCTTTACATATTGCAGAAGTTTTAATTGTAGATTCTGCTCCTGTGAGTGATTTTGGCACAACCGACAAGTGACAAAATCGAAAACGGATGCTATAGTATCTAAAATCATACAGTAATTAACCAGCTGCAATCGGGAACTTTGACATATGTCCAAATAATGCTATGCATATCAAATCTCATTATTTTATTTATACATAAGAAGTAGTAGCCTTGTTAAGAAATATGATACTTAATTACTTGTGCAACCTTAGTACAAAATTCAAGTCGAGTTTCTAAAACGCATGCAATTTAGTAGCAAGGAAGGATGTGTCTGTCTGGAGAGCATGCAATTTTAAGGTTGCACCAAATAATTAGGTAACTAATCTATTCCTAATTGCAGAGTTTTTTATGTTAATGGTGGAATCTTTTGAGAAAATAAGGAAAAAAACATGTTTTGATGCATTGTATTGGTTTTTTTAGCCTTGGTCAGGAACATTTAAAAGTACATTTTCCTTCACTGAATAAAAGAAATAATAAGCAAAATAAGCAGGTATTACAATACATATGGAATTCAGTTTGGTTCCTGCTTTTATGTAAACATGAGGTATCAACATCCAGAAGCTAGGTGACTGATGGTAAAAAAGGTTATAGACTGTATGGATGGTACAGTGACCATTACCTTTGTTATACCAGCAAGACAATTACAACAGCCATTACAATTCACTTGCTGCTTGTTTGTTTGTTTGTTTTGTATTTTTTGTTTTGTTTTGTTAGGATACATTATCTCACTGGACAGAAACAGAATTTCCACAGAAATTCCTTCTGAGGTCAAGGGCTGGAAGAACATTCAGGAAAAGTATTGCTCAGTTTTTGTACTTAGATGCTTACTGTTGAAAATCATTAAAGACAGGAAAAGGTGGGCAAAATCGGGCTTGTTCTGGTCATTCATAGCTCATCTGAAATAGTGGTATTTTATGGAAGTCTGGGTATTGAACAGCGTGGGGCTAATATGAGCATGAGCAGAGGATACCATCTGGATTTTTTCCAATGTGTAAGAACTCGTTCTGTTTACAACTGCTTCACACGCTTTTCAACATGACTGAAAAGTGGAATTAGCTTAGAGTAAAGGGATGCTTACTTTTTAGTCCCCAACTCTTCTGCCAGACCAGTGCCAGTAACTAGAAGCTTGTCTCCATCTCCTGGGGGAAACTGCTTTGGGAGCAGTACAAGACAGTCATAGACAACCTGCTGGCAGACCCAACATTGCAGCATGTTTGGGAAAATGGGTGAGAAGGGCACTGTATTGTTCTTTGCTTCTTAAAAATGTGTCAAGTCCTACTCCGTTAACCAATTGCAAAACTTTTTGAATGTAGGTTATCAGGAGATAGCTGTCTTGTTCTATGCATTTTTGAAAATTTTAAGATTTGGAACTGAAAAGTATAGAATAGTTTCAGGTGGAAGGGACCTACAATGATCCCCTACTCCAACTACTTGACCACTTCAGGGCTGACCAGAAGTTAAAGTATATTAAGTATATTAAGTAAGAAAGTATATTAATTCTAAATGCTGTTCATTATGCCCATCCTCCCCCATCTCCACCCTCCATTCCCATGTCCCCTGCCACCCCCCTTATGTATTAAGTCTGATTTTGCTTAGGAAAATATAAAGAAATATTGAAACGGGAGAAGCTGTTGTCATATTACAATCCTTGTTAGAAACAAGTTACTGGAAATGTCAAAAAAGACTTGATTCCTATGAGCTATTCAACTCATTAAATTGGAAGGGATATAAGGCCCTTCAGTTGTTTCTCTGAATTAAACCTTGAAATCTTTTGAGATTGACTGGTTATTACTTTTCATGGGCTTGGATACAGCAAACTGTTAAGTAAAAAACCTTGAATTATGTGGAAATGGGAGTGAAAGGAGGGCTTGTCAGTCTCATGTCATGGCTCAGAACTGAGATGCCAGGGCAGGCAAAGTCCCTTAGACTTCTGCAAGGTGAGAGATTTGGTCCTGTCTTCAGCTTCTTTACCCCTTCAGGTGAACTTTTAAAATACTTTTTTCTAGTAGTTATGTTCTGTCCCTGATCTGAGTTTGGATTCTAGGGGAATGAAGTTCAATTAAAAAAGGTCAGCTGCATATAGAAATGTAAATACATCCAGTGCAAGTACATCCAACGATCTCATTCACTGACTGATGAAAAATTCGATCTTTCCTCCCTTTTTCTGCAGAAATATGAACACCCTCAGGTATGAGGAATGAGGAGTAAATTTTGCAGGAGAGGCCAGCCTTCATAAACAGGCTTTTAAGAAACCGTCTTATATTGGTGTATTTCCTGGAGCTGAGGGAAGATATGGACTTCCCTTCATCTATGCAGCATGCTTGATCTTACTGCTACTGTTTGCTACAAGAATGTTAGAGACACTTCACTAAGACTTCACTCTTGCCACTGCCAGTGGCTGTCACTGTGTGCTCTGTCTGGCACAGTGAGGTGGTCTGCTACTTCCAAAGGGAATGCAATGGAAGAGGCAGTGGTGGCAGCTGCTGGTGCCAGATCCCGCTGTGCCACTGGCTGGGGGTCTGAGCTGTGGTGGCAGTCCCTTTCTCCCATGCTGGCTTCTCAGGTAGTGTCCTCTAGGGAACTGGCAGCATCCTGTGGGCTTTGGTCCAGCTCCTATGTTGCCAGTTGGCCAGCGCTGTGCCAGTCTAGCAAATGATTCAGTGCCAACAATAGGGGAATTCACTCCCTGGAGCTTCAGTTATAGTGTTTTGCGGAAATCAGCTGCATTAAGATATCAGACTGCAGTATTCTATGTGTGAGTTGTATTTTCCTAATGTAATGAAGGTTGAGCCATCATTTTGGATAGCACTGGAGGCCATTCTGAATCAGACAGATCTGCTTTATTAAAAGGCTTTTCTTGCCTGATGTACAAAATTCCAGCTATAAGCAAAGCTGCCTAGCTATTTAGTATTCATTTGCTGATGGTAATCAGCATCTTGGGACTGCTTTAAGCAATAGTTTTCAGATTAGGTAGGTATAGATGCACCTTATCAAATGTATCTATAATGAACTTTCTAAAGTTCACAGGTTCTGTGAAAAATCCATTCACAGGTTCTTCACGTGAAAAGAACATTCAATTGTTCTTTTTTAAAACGTGTATTTCAGAATTCTTTTTTTTTTAATGTTATACTTCTTTACACAATTAAAATACAATGTTGCAATTAGTTTTTCTTCAATAATGTTTCATGACTGAGTTCTGGTGTATTAGTGTTACATATAAGTACTAATTAATGAAATTTAAAGCAAGTTTTAGGCCAAAGGAAAAAATATATTTGTTCTTAATAGAGGAAGATAAAACTTCTAGTCCTGCCAAGGTAAGTTGTGTAATCAATATATGCTCTTCACAAATTCACTATTTTCAAAATAGATCTTCAGGCATGTGCTTTTGACTTTATGGTTTCTAATAACATCTGTAAACAGTTTGAGTGAGGGTAGTGTTTTCACTCTGAATGATGGGATTTCTGCATAGAAACCGAAGAGAAAAATGACTCATTCTATTATTCATGTCATGCATTAAGTGATACAAAACAAATCTGTCCTTGACTTTTTCTTCCTTTGAATGGGTAGTTACATTCTCTTTTTGCTGAAGTTTATGCTGGATTGACAGGAAAAGATGCCTGTTCCAGAGCAAAAAGTAGCAAAATAACTTTCACCTTTTTGCTACAGGAGGGAAAGAAGAAAATATGTTTCTTATTTTGCCACAATGCACTTGACCCAAATATTTTCAGACAAACAGACAGAAAAGGTCATTTTACAATATAATACACATATCAGGGTCAGAGGTAGTCTATATTTATTATGTGAGTATTTTTGTTGGATAGGGCATTTTGAATTACTGTGAGAAGGACAATAAAATTCAGGAAATGGAACAAAAAGGTTATCTCAAATGCATGCCAAAAATAGTTGGAAACCTTGTTTTCCACTTCCAGTATACATTTAAAATAACCCATTAGATTTGCTTGTAGATCACATATAGCTAAAGCATTTTTTGTTGTCCCAATTCAGTGCAGCTGTCAATAAAGCTCCAACAGAGTCTCACTGACTGAACAAACATGCTTTTAACAGAATGTTATAATTCAATCTGTCATGAAAAGTAAATATGTTTTGATTATTTTACATTATTCTAGTTGAATATTTTGTGACAGCTTAAATTCTAATATGTTTTAGCTACTCAGTAGGTTGAGATAGTCATATTTCAAGCAAGCAGGCTGGAGTTTTCACTTAGATCCTGGTGCATTTTTCCTCTTGTCCTCTGAGGGCTCATCCCAGCTGTCATTCCTAGGTAAAAGAGAAGGGGTAAAGCAGTAACACAATTTCTAATTCACAGGCTTAATATGAAATTTCTTATTTGATTATCAGTTGAAAAGAAAAAAAATAGACTGGTTCTGATATCTATTTTATAGGGGAGGGGACTTGAAAGTAAAAAAAAATTGCAATCTGATATTAAAGCTCATTTATTCTAAACTAGAAATTCAATCATGTATTTTAAAGATTTTTCCTTTTTTTTTTAAAAACTTTTTTTTCCCTTTCAACTGATAGGACAGATATCCTCAATCAGTGATGAAAGATTCTGGGTTTTGGTGTTTCCTCAGTTTTTAAGCAAGTAAAATATGATAAATATACCATATGTCAGATTTCACATAGAAGTAGTTCTGATGTCCCTCTTGAGTCTACATTCTGGCTTTGGTTTTAAAGAAAGAATGAGGAGAAAAAAAATGTGATAGGGCTACAGTAACCTTCCACTTTTTGAGATCAAAATACAGTGCCAAATGTCAAACTGAATAGCAAAAGGGATGTGTTTTCTAGATTAGTGTTTTTGCTCCTTTCAGGCTAATAATATGGACTGTAGTTTAATGACTAATCTTGAATCGTGAAGGCTCTTTTGAAGACCTGCTTAAGCAGATATAAAATAGATGCATGTACAATAAAATGTGCAACCCAATAATAACTCAGCTGTATGCTGGATGAAATGTTGCATTTTTTTTTTTTTTTGAACATTTGTCACTATAATTTCTTAGGTGAGACTGAAATACATAAAAAGGAACAATTCCCATATTTCAATATCTTTAGACTAATATACTGTAAATTGAGGCATGCAAAGACACTGTTCCTATTTAAAAAAAGCAAGAAGTCTTAAAAGAGGTCTTAAAAAAGAAGAGCCTCAGTAAAGCATGGTCATAAACTGTCAGACTTTTCTGCAATAAAGAAGATATTGTCCAATCAGGGATTTTCCAGGCAGTATTCTTCAGGCAGTAATAAGTAATACAAGCTAAAATGTTCAACTGAATATATAATGTCCAGTTTATTTAGTATATTAATATTAGGTTTTGAGGTTTTTTGTGTGTGTGTTTGGTTTTTTTCTGCTTTCACCGTAACTTTTAGGAATATGAAGAAGCTAGTTGCTGATTTCTGTGGAGGCTTTAGTATTTCTTTACTGGATATAGGCATGTGGATATTTTTTTTCTTTCTCTGACTGACAACAAGGACGTTATCTGAATTGAATTCATATTAAGTGTCACCTAGGAGATATATAAAAGGAGCTTCCCTATACTGTCACTGTTTCAATTTTTCAGGAGATAAGCAAGAACCTTTTTGAGCTGTCAGCTATTAAAGTGAGTAAAGTGGCTATTTTCTATTAAAACCACATACAGTATTTTAAGCAGTTATAAGATTTAGAATTAGCCTTAGGGCAGTACTATAGATATGCAAAACCCCATTCTAAGCTCCAATTTATTTTTTTACTAAGGCACTAGTTTAGAGCACACAACATGTATTTGCAAGACTTATTAACTCACTGAAAGCAAATTGCTATCATAATATCATAAAGGTGATTTTTTGCATGCTTTTTAAACACTCAGTTAATATGTAATGCATATTCCTCACATCTTTTATGAGATTACTTTTCATTTTAAAGGTAAGGTTATATTTTAGAACAATTTAATCTCACTCTAACTCTGCCTCAGTACAAATATCTTTGAATCTGGGAAAAGCACATTTTGGTGACTTTTTCAGTGGCTTTTTCTGCGTGCAACACAAAACACATTCAGAAATTCTGCATGTGCTTCCTACTTTACTGCAACCTTCTTATAATTCTGCAATTCTCTTGGACTTAAGTTCAAACACTAAACAAATTTTGTAGAGTAAGATAATGATACCTCTTAGCCATATTTATTGCATTGTGTAAGTTATGATACTTCTGTGTTTAAATTATAATTTAGAATATAAATTACATGTATTACGTCATATACTATAATAATATAAAATGAACAAGTTAGAAATAGGATGGTAATACTAATTTCAGTAAAATTTTTTTCCTTATAGTTCTCCACTGTTAGAGGTATTTGACTAAGTACAAAAGGGGGTTGCAAAATAGGCTACATATGCACAAACATTACTGTAAATGATATGGAACTAAACTTTTACTTGCCGTTCTGTTAGCTGTGAATCTCAAAATTTTCCTCACCCTTTACTGCTTCATTTCCTTCCGTGTCTTATTCTGTCTTTCTGCAATAATATTCATTACATTATACTGATGGTGCTGGTGAAAACTGATTTTACAATTATGATGCCTGAATGACACACATTAAGAGCACAGATTTTGTCAATTAGAATTGCTTGAATTACTGACAAAATATTGCTTTCTACTGATGGATGAAGTGAAAGACACTGAAATTCAATATCAGTATTTGCAAGGAATAAGCCTTACTGGTGACATTCAGACCTCTGAAAGTATGTTTATGGCAGAGTGACATGATTATTCAAGCTGTGAGCGGGAAATAAATGTGGAATGGCAATGATTTCTTGCTGTTACATTTCTCATAGCTGTACTTAGGGAGATAATATGCACACAGGGTATGTGGATTAATGCCAAAGTTCACATTTGGGATTGAGAAGTCCATATCCCGAAACAGCTGCATTGGGTTGACCTTGGCTTGTTGTCAAATGCCTACCCAGTCTCACTCTCACTCTCCCTCCTCAACAGCAGAGAGGGAGAAAATCAGATGGAAAAGCTTGTGGGTAGAGATAAAGACAGTAAGATCCCTTACTAGTTACCATCATGGTCAAAACAGGCTTGAACTGGGCAAAATTTCCCCTTGCTCCAGAATGGGGTCTCTCCCTGGGTATATAGTCCTTCACTGCTCTGGTGTGGGTCCTTCCCACAGGCTGGGGTCCTTCCCACAGCCTGTAGTCCTTCAGGATAGATCCATGTGGTCTTAACACAGGCTGGAGGGGAATCTCTGCTCCTACACCTGAAGCACCTCCTCCCCCTCCAAAATCAACATAACATCATCACAACACCAACAAACATGGACAATACATATGCACTCCCAGCCTACTGGATTTTGGTGGTGTGGAGCTGAAGGGACAGCCCTTATGGTGTGTGAGCACTGCTCAGCAATAGCCAAAACGCTGGTGTGGTACCAGCACTGCTGTAGGCACAAATGCAAAGCACAGCAATGTGCAGGCTGCTGTGAAGAGTATTAACTCAAACCCAGGCAGACTCAGTACAATATCATTCCTGTATCACCAGAGAGATGAATTTGTGATTTCACGGTGTACACTGCTTGCTGATCTCTGATTTAAGCTAAGAACTAAAAAGAAACATAGTAGGAAAGGCTATGAAAAGAGTAACAAATGGGACCATGTAAATGAACTGACAGGACCAGCCATTCTATCTGTACTCTCTGATGCACTTTTTGAAGCTGATAACTAAGTCAAATTTTATTTTCCCTGTAGCATTCTTGCTGCCTTGTTAGTGAGTTAATGATTTCTTATGTCTGAGCATAATGGCATGCTCTTTGGGAGTTATGAATTTAAAGTACGGGCATGGTGTAATATTTTAATGGCATCATATCAACAAATATCAAGCATTTGTCTACCAAGAGCAAAATGCTGATAGCTATAAATTAGTCTCCAGTTGGTATTCAGAGAGTCTTATACACTTCTTAGCCTGAGTGAGAGATAGTTGATACGAATAATGTTTAGGTTTTATTCAGTGTTTTTACCTTACTCTTATTTTTCCGCTTTGTGATCATATGCCAGAGAGAATGCAACAGAGCTCCTGAAGGCAAACAAAGAGTTTTATGATACTTCAAAGAGTATTATGTCTTGTTCTTGTTGAGAACTGTTCAATGTGTATGGAAATTATGAATATTTTTGAGGTATTCATCAGAGAAATTAAAATGCGATAGATGATCTGTAAATGATCTGTAAAGCAGTATTTTTAGTACAAACAAACCCAGAATAATGTTTTATTTTGAAATGCATTTAACTGGGCTCTTTGCTTTCTGCAGCCTTCACCACTCCTTCATTGGAGAACTGCAAACCACCTCTTTCTTTTGGCCAGTTTGGGATATTTCCTTCAGAACGCAATTACTGTGAGTTTTGTATTCTCTCGAGGTCTTCAGAATCTCAAGGCTAAAGGAGGTAAAAAAGATTGCAGGTAGAACTAGCTATGTGATAGAGGTATTTTTTTTTCAGAGTGAATAATTTAAGAAATCAGTGAAGTCAAGTAGGTGGCCAAACAGACAGGATTGTAATCACAGGTAAGTAAGATGGATCATGCTGAGGTTAAAGCTGCTAGAAGCTACTAGACATTTCCAATCTTTTTATTACTAGAATTTAATTTGATTGGTAGCTTAGTCATGTAAAATAAAAAATACATCTCTTATTTGAATAGGGAATCATAAATAGTAGTGGTTCCATACAGAAAGGTAGTAAAATATGACTTCTGTATTCTGTAAGAAACCCCTAGAGATATGAGACAATCATAAGTATTTATTGCATAAACAGTCTGGAAGAGCAAAGGAAGAGTCAGGAGACTTTATAGTAACAAAAGTTTCATAGACTGTGGGTCACCTTCACTAAAAGAGTTTCTTGGAGCTGCTGTGTGGATTCTTGAGAACTTTCCACTCCAGAAGGGATGAAACCTTGCATTGGGTAGGTGTCCCTTCGTTCATGAAGACACCAGTTTTCTTCACAGGTACTGTCATTTCTCTGTATGATTTAGGGACATAACTTCTGGGTTAATCAAGTATTCCACCCTTTATTATATTGACTTAATACTTCTAACTGATCCAAAAATCATGTTTCTTATCTAGAAGAAAAAAAAAATCATGTTTTCCAATCTTACAAATCAGATGAAAAATGAAATACAAAATCACACTTAGTTATACCAGATGTACAAAAAATATATAAAACCGGATTTCTTTGCTACTCACATCATCAATAATCATCAAACAATCATCAAAAATATAATAATATTTTCCCTGCAGGGGCTGGAATATATCATGGGATTGCAATTCAGTCTTCTCTTTGAATTTTTTTTATTTTTCATTTTCCATATTAACAGTATTTGTAGTTCTTTGTAGTGGCTGAATGACAAAAGCTGTGAGCCAGGTAAGCCTGCCTCTGTTACCATATTATTTTTCAGATACTGGTGAAATGTGACATGAAGATGGGAAATTCAAATGCTAATTATTTTTTGTGTGAGGGAAATTTCATTATGCAAAAATTTTGTTGATATTTTTTACAGAGTAAACATACCATATTGGATTAAGACTTATAAGATCTACAGGAAAAGGATTTTAAGGTGTTGAGATTAGGTATAGATGATACAGTTTGTATCATCAAGGGTAATGCAGGACATTGGATAATAATCTAAATGATCTGATTTGAGTAGTAGGAGATATAAAGAGTTTTAAAGAGGTATGAATGTGGCAAGAGGAATAAAATTCATGAGTGGACAGGCCCCAAACTTTCCTCTCACAGGAATCTTTTCCTTCTGGCATGGCACTGAAGGCTCCTTTGTGGACTTACTTTGTACACAAGAACATTAGATTGGTGCATTAATAGGTAAGAGGATTTAAAGGCCTAAGGGACATGGAAACACTCCTATTAATACTGATATCTGATGGACATACTAGCAGGTTGGCACAAGAGTGGTAAAGTGGTTAAGGGTGGTGAACTAGAAGCAGAAAAATTAATCTTGAGAGAAATGGAAAAAACCCCTCTTGTTGGTGTCAAAATGATTTATAAAGCACTATTATTTGAAGCCTCATGCTATAGAAAATTAATGTATTAATGAATTCAGCTTTAAGTACTTTCCAAGAGTAAAACAACTAAACTTCAAAAAAAAAATTATTTAGGGGTATTATAGGAAATAAAGATATGCATTTGAAAATTTTGGCTAAAAAGTCTTTTAATATTATTTCTCTTCCTTTGAGGAATTTAAAACATCTTGGCCTAACAATGAGGGTAGTCAAGATCTATATGAGACTTAAGAGGGGTCCAGCTTGTTTTAGAATTGCTGATAAAATATCTTCAAATGAAGATATTTTAAACTCAGCAACTTTTATTTCTCTAGAAAGCTGAGCTTTTTACTTCTGAGGATTTAAAAGCTTGAGCAAAACCTGGCAAAAAAAATTCTGACAAAGGAGAAAATAAGATAAATGCTCACTTTGAAAGTACGAATGAAAATAAATAGTAGAAAAATATTTGTTATCCTGATTGTTGTTAAGATGAAGAGGGACTTTTTTAAGTTCAGATTAAAAAGATATAAATGTATCTGACTCGACCAAACTAGGATGATTTAGAATTCTTTTTGTGCATATACATCTGTTGGTTCACCTCCCTCTTGAAACTGAGATTGTCCATTTGAATCATCAGTCCTTCAGGAAAAGTGGGCTTGTGGAAGCACACATGAGGGAGCCATTCCTGTTTAACGTGGTTTACTCCAGTTCTGTTTGAATTACCCACTATTACTGTTGTTGCGATTACTTCTGTAGTGAGAAGCATGTGTTTTGCTTAGAGGCTATAAAGGCCTCTTCAGTGAGTTTTCCTAGGCTCTATGTTTCTTTATAGGGTGTCCTCTACCTAAGACACATCCTTGTCTAATGAAGAGAGGTCCCGTTTTGTTCCACGGTAACATGTTCAGCCCAAATTTGAGCATCTGTATTCCATTCTCTATTCTCACAATTTGTACACTGGAGCAGAGCAGCAGAGAAAGAAAAGATTTAAAATAAATGTCTCTTAAATGAGAATTTGATGACCATCTGATGCAGCTGAGGAAAAAGCCCATCATAGATCTAACTTGGATGTGACAGCAGTGACTTACACATTTTACTGGGATAAAGCCTGGAGTTCAAGCATTAGTTTAGAAACATTTGCAAGAACAGTTTAAAACCTATTAGTAGTGATACTGACAATAGTTTTACCTTAATCATAAGGGAAGTAATCTGATAATTTCTGACTTTAAAGGTAATTCACTTGATTAAAGTAAACTGCTTATCTTTTCCCTTTGCTGCACACAAAAGAAACCAAATAAGCAATTAAATAAAGTATAATGAGCCCTCATTCTTCTTGATTCTCATTCTGTCCGTTGCTGAACTTTAAAAGTACCTAGTTCTGTGGAAAGCTGCCACAAGAGGAAGAAATTCTTAGATTCAGGATAAATATACTCAAAAACTAGGGGAAATGAGTGACATTTTTCTATCAGTGTTAGGCATGATTATTTCCATCAGTAGTCTGCTGAAGTTAAAAGAAATGGAGCAAGACAATGAAGAACTTTGTCATCCCGAGGCTTTTTCTCAGACTTTAAATGCTGCTATGCATTGAATAAAGGCCTAGAAATCAATTTTCAGATGATGTCTGCAACTCCCCAGCAGTTCTGGGGGTGGATTAAGCTGGTTTAAACAAACATTGACCCCCACCTGGCTACAATCTCCTTTCAGGTAGTTGTTCAGGCATCATAATGCTCCAGGTGAACATCTGTAAGAAGAGAAGCAATGGGTGAAACATTCCAAGCAAAAATCTTGTATGTAGTTACCTATTGTCTACTCCCAAAGATTTCTTTTGTACTGTAAAAATAGTAAAAGTAAACATTTCTTTCAGTTTTAGTATACAACTCAGTATGCAAAAAGTTACTCTGCAAAGCCCTAAATTTGTCTTCTTTTTTCATACGTTCTTGTGCTTTTCTCTCAAGTATGCATTTCCTATGATGCTGTCGCAGGTACTCATCTTGCTAATGAAACTAATTTCTAAAAAATAATGCTCTGTGAAAGAAAGGAAAGAGCTGATGTTTTAGGATGATATTTGATCAAACTGAAGGTAAAGGAGGAGTTTCTAAAGGTTTCTGTAGGGTTTGAACCTTACTGGATGGGGCTTTGAGCAATCTGGTCTAGTGGAAGGTGTCCTTTTCCATGGCTGGGGGGTTGGAACTTCATGGTCTTTAAGGTCCCTTCCAACAGAAACCGTTCTATGATTCTGTGTCTCGAAATGAGGTGATATGCACAGGTTTGCTGGAGTGGGAACACAGAAACAAAAGGAAGCTGACATCTGTAACTGTATGAGAATTTTTTAAAAAAGAAATTCAATGATCGAAATGCTTGCAGTTAAAAATAACTTTAAGATTCTCTGAGAATTTAAATCTTAGGCAATCATAAAATATTTTGAGCTTGAAGGGCCCTTTTAAAGGTCATCTAGTTCCAACTCCTTGCAATGAGCAAGGACATATTCAGATACATCAGGTTAATCAGAGACCCATCCAGTTTGACCTTAAATGCCAGCAATGAGGCACCTACCACCTCTCTGGACAATCTGCTCCAGTTTTCACCACCCTAACATTGTAAAAAACTTTCTTGCATATAATCCAAGTCAACCCTCCTTCAGTTTAAAACCTTTATGCCTTGTTTTATTGTAGCAGGCCATGATAATAGGTTCGCCCCCATAATCCACATATTTAATAGAAGGTACAAACTTCAAAAGGTTGAAGCAACAAAAATAATTTTGTGAAAGGGAATATTAGATATTACCCTGAAACTTGACTCCAGTAGTTACATATAAAATCTGTCACTGATTCAGAAGTTTCTTATCTGAAACAGAAATTCAGAGAGTACCACAGCAGCAACCAGACTTTATCTCTTAAGTTTAGATATGTTTGTTGTAAGAAAAAGTGCTATTGGCAGGAATGCTGCAGTGTGGGATCAATTTAGCATGAAGCAGAACTAAAGGCAGTGAGGCAAGAATTTAAACATGTCCCTCTGGATCTGTGAGAAGTCACTTAGGAGAACTAAATGACACTCTCATGGAAATGCTATTATCAACTAAGCAATAGCTCTGTGTTCAGACTGACCTTACAAAGCTCATGTGCTCGAAACAACTGAACCAAAAATAACTACTTATTAATAACTTGTGACTCACCTTTCTAGTTGCTGCTGCTTTTTTTCAAACCTCTTCCCTCCCCACAACGGGTTGAAAACAGTTTTGAAAAATACTGTACCGAAACTTCGAAAATTACCTTGCCTCTACACACTATGGTAGACAGTAGATAGCCTTTAAAATTTTTAATTTATGTATTTTGGAGGGAACTGGGAAGGCATTTTAAGTTAAATCAGTTTATTCTTACTTAACTTCACAAGACTTAAGATGATTTTAAGATGATAGGCCAAAAATTATGGAGTTTCGTAGTGAAATTGTTCCATTATGCAACCTGAAAAGCTAAAAATATCTCCCTTCAAAGCTGGGCCACTTGGGCACTATTCCTGCTGCCACTGAACTTGTAACTTTTACAAAATGGATTAGCATTCACAGCAAGAGCTTGAGATCATCCTCTCTTAGCTGATGGTTAAGACACTCTCCTGGGCAGTGAAAAGTATGAGCTTTGAATTCTTCATCCCTCAGGCTGAGCGGTAAATAGGATCTTGGTCTCCCATAACCTGATGTAGAGCTATAATTTCTGAGCCATTGATTTCTCTTTCACTTGGCAAAACAATACTAAAAGGTATGTTTGGGTTTTTTTCAATAGCCTGAACTTTGTGACGTGTCTGGGGTAAAACAATGAGCCATTTCAATTTGACTGTACTTTTGACAAATGCACCATTCTGCACCATACTATTTTACTTTTCTGAGGACTAGAAGGGGTGGTTTGGTTTTTTAGTTTGGTTTTTTTTTTTTTCTGACAACATCTGGTATCAATATCTTTCTGGAGTAATATTAGTCAAAAATGACATAGCACTTTCTTTAAAATTTTTTTTTATTGTAAGGTACTGATCCCTGAGTAGTACAGTTAATGAGTCATGTGCTGAACCATTTCTATGGTTCCTTACGAAATACCTGTATCTTATGTGAATTCGTATGTGAGGAAAAGGCCATTGATGTTATTCTACTCCATTAAAATATAGGGAGGAATTAAAGACATTTTGTATATGTGGCAAGATAGGCCACCCTGACAAGACCTAAAACCCAATCAGAATGCATATAATGCAAGCTATCAAGCTATCATGTAAGATCAACTGCTGGATCCAGAGTGTTGTCTTGGTGTTAATTATGCTAAACCCATCCTGGACTTTAAACTAGATAAGCTGATATCTGGCCTGTAAATGTGTGACTAATGTGGCAATCACTTTTTAATATAAAAGTCCAGTCCCCTCTCATACAGTCAGGTTCTTCTAACATAACCTTCCTGGGGTGTATGTGTGGAGATTTCTCCCTTGGATGGGGATGCCCTCCAGTGATACTGCTCAAGGCTGAGAGAAAGAGATATCCCCACAAGTGTTGGTCTGAGAGAGTCACATCAATCTCTACTTAATAATTATTTCCTTTTTGCTAGCTTTAAGGTAATTGTTTCAATAATTGCTTCAATATAGTGCACTGTCCTACCTTATACTACACTTCTACTAGTTTTAGCTTTTATACTGTGTAGTAAATATTTTGTCTGATAATTTGTATTAATAAATGATTAATTTTATATAAATATTCTCATTTTGCCAATCATTAAAACCTACAGGACAAAAGTGGTTCAACCACACCTCTGTAATTCCTTAAATTTAAACCGTTGACATGATTCAGGGCTAAGACTGGATTAAGCCACACCTAGACTGCTTCCTGAGAAGTGGTTTAGAAAATCAGGGAGTCCTTTCTGCACCTTGTGACTCAATGGCAGAGCTTTTTAATAAATTTTGCCTAAGCCTTCCATTCCACCCGTGACAATATACTTGGATATTAGTCTTTGTACAACAGCTGATGTAACAAGCCAGCATAGAAGTTGTATTTCTAGCAAAGTCACTACACTTCCCACTGTCATAGTGTTAAGAGCGGGGAGACCTGTAGGCTGAGAAAAACTCAGCCTCTGATCACCTGGGTCACTGTCCACTGCCCATCATGGGCTGTATCTCAATTGTTCTTCATAAACAATTTGTGCATCTTCAGGGGTTTAGTTAAATATTCTAAGTGGATGCTTTGAGACTGGTTAAAAAAACAATTATAGCATCTGATTTAGTTGAATGTTCATCTGTTTCTAAAAATACACTTACTCTTTGGTAAGGAAAGATTTTCTATTTTTCCATATTCATGGAAATTAGATGCAGAGCTCCTGTCATACTGATGAAAATTCAGCTTCAATATTTTTCCTAGCTCAACTCTGAAAATGTATCTCTGTCTCTCTCTGTTACTGATCCTTCCTCCTCCCACAAATAGATCCAATTAGAAAAGCTATCATATTGATGTAGTATGGGCAGATATGGATTTGCAATGACAACAAAAGTGTAAAAGAGATGTCACTATTTTCAGCCCTCTTAAGATGGAAAAATTGAAATCGGTGGATGCTATTTGTAAGGCTAAAAATATAGCCCTCTGACAATAATTGGGATCATTGGGATTCTACAAGAAGATAGAGGGATTATCTGCTACTTTAGGTATTGCAGATATGCTGCTGAATACATCACTGAAAAAGAGAAAAAAAGCATTATCATTAGTTCACAGCTCTCAGCAATCACCTCTTATCTGGCTTTTGCTTAATGCTCTCCTTATTTATTTTTCTGTGTGCTGTGTATGCAACCAAATGACTGTAACAGATACTCAAAATGCAGGGATACAGCTTGACCTTGCTATGCCCCATCATGGAAAATTCTAGTCCCATATATAGAATACTTCTGTAATTAGCAAATACAGCATATGATTTACCAGACAAAAATTTCCTATAGTACATATTAGTATCTTTGCTAGAATCCAGTGCTAGCTTTAGTGCTGATAACATGGTGGCAGGATAGGATACTAGGTGACTGGTGGTTCTGGTTGATGTAGATGTTCTGTGACTACCAGTTTTATGTTGCACCTATTTAATGATTCCCTGTGATTTTGGAGGAATGCAAAAGGATACCTTTCGTCTGTTGCAAAAATTTAGTCATTGAAAAGTGATATTACCTTCAGCAAGTGATTTTTATTTTTACAAATATTATTTTATGGAATGTGTTTAATGCACAAAGTTGAATATTGAGAAATAAAAAAAAAATTAAAAATTATACTCCTTCCTTCCTTCCTTCTTTCCTTCCTTCCTTCCTCCCTCCCTCCTCTTCCTCCTTCCTTCCCTCTTTCCCTCCCTCCCTTCACCCTAGACCATGTGTTTACACCAGAAGAGACTAACTTATACCAGTTTCCATTCTGTCTCTATAATTTACCAATAAAACATTGTAAGTTTTTGCAGGCTCTCTGACTTTTGATATTACTTTTCAACCAATCTTCAGTGTTCCCTTTGCCTTCAAGGTGGGGCACCACAGGTGCTCTGAAAGATTTTTATCTGGCATTATTATTGGAATCAACACTAAAATGATATGTACAGAAAGAGATTTATGACTCCTTAAATATCAGCTGCTGTAGAGATTATAGAACTTATTTTGCAAAAAATAGCTATATCTTCACTGCAAAAGAGAGCATTTCTTTTGAGAAAGCCAATTGAAAAGAGTCATCAAAGTATAAAATTCTACTGAAGAAAACATGGGGGTGACTTTTCATTTTAGTCCTGTTTAAGATTGGCATGTGTTTCCTGCCTGTTTTACCTTTACTAATCGTTCTGAAATAAAAATGTGCCCTTGGTCCGATGAATGGGACTAAAAATGATGATTCGTATTATCCAAATGTAAGTACACATTTAATAACTTGTGTTGGAAATGATGAATTTGAAATCTTTCAGAAGTTATTTAAGTAGTTACAAAAGCATGTGATGTTACCCAAATGAAAAAAAAAAAAAACACAAAAACCCCTAAAAAACCCCAAAACCTGTGATACTTTTTATGTTAAAAAATTTTGGAAAATTCAGTTGAATTCCCATGAAACTAGCTTACTGAAAAACCTATTACAATTTAAATTCAGTCAATATGCAACTGCTGACAAAATCTGAACTACATTCCAAAAATTAATGGTCTCATGTCACTTAAAAACAAGGTGTATGTTCAAGCTTTCTATTTATGAACTATTTCAAAGATCAAAGAGCTTATCTTTCAGGGTTTCACCTTTGTACAGAAACATTACATATAAACATGCTGGGCTGGTTTTGTCTGGAGTAAAGTTCTTCATAGTAGCTAGTATGGGGCTATGTTTTGGATTTGTGCTGGAAACCAGTGAGTTTTCTCACTTTCATGCTTCCAATTCTATTCTCCCATCCTACTGGAGGGAGTGAACTAGCAGCTGTGTGGTGCTTAGTTGACAGCTGGGGTTAAACTAAGACACATCCTTGAACAGAACCTGCTTGAGAAATAAAATCTATTAAAGCTGATAAAATGTGACTTCTGCATCTAACATACATAATGTCTTGATTGTCTATGCATGTTTTTTGGGTTTGTAACACTCGGTTTGTAACACTGTGCATGAGGGTTCATCAGAAAGCTACCTGGGAATAGAAAGAGGGCTGAATGAAGTAATTTCATTTTATCACTTCCCTGTATGAAGAAAATTATGGCACAGCTCTCTGATTTGTAATAGCTCAATAACAGCAAAAAGGCTGAGAATGTGGTATTGTCTGTGTGATTAGGGTTTTAGAATAAAGTATAACTATTGTCTTGGTAGAGTTCAGAATGGCCTGAGAGGTAGAAATGTTTTCCTTGACATGGTGTCATATTGAGATGTTCTTGCTTTAAAACAGTTTTATATTGCTTTTACCACTGAGACTCCATTTTTTGTATTCCCCACTAATGTTTCACTTTGTTCAGATCTGACATTATGACCTTACTGGTAAACTCTTTGCTTGCTAATTTGAAATATTGTATTCTGGGAAAAGGGAATTGATTTCTCGAGAGAGGTGATGAGGAGTAGCAAAGTGGAGATTCAAGGGTTTTATGTTTAAATATTAATATTCTTTTTGTTTGCATACATCTATGTTTGTTTATAGCTAGCTCAGTTACTGAATTAACATATCAAATATTTAATCTAAACAAATTAGTATATTATTAAAGTAAAAATAGCTCATGTCAATCTGTCTGAGGTTGAGCTATTATTTTATTTGCATTAACCTTCCTTTGACCCAACTGATACTTAGACAAAATAAAGCCAGTTCATTCTACCTTTTTAATCTCCTCTTTTCTCCAGCTCTTTTTTTGGATTTTTTTTTTGATCTCATTTTTCTGGCAGTATTATTTTTTTTTTTTAGACATTAAACCCAGTTCAGAGATTAAGGATTCTTTTATTATTATGAAACCCTTCACATTATTGCTAAAATTATGCACATTTTGCTACTCTGTGGATAGTGCTAATTAGGAGTAGGAGGAAGCAGATGATGACGTTATTCCTCTTCTTCAAGAGCATTTGCTTCTCATTTATGCAACTACGTCCCCCATTGCCCCATATCCTCAGTAGACCATCCAGACATGCTAAATCTGGTCTTGAAGTTTTCCTGCATTATTCATAGCATCAAGTGGTTGGTTGTTCAGATTGTAATTTACTATAATCAATTTTCTGGGTCCTCCAGATCAAAGAGATTTTTAATTATTAAATACAAGGTTATACATGGGCTCATCTCTCGGAGGAATGTTAAACCTCGCTAACTTACTTAAATTCCCTTAGAAGCTATTAGACCTATGAACAGGATTAAGCAGTAGCTCTTCAATTATCAGCATATATATTACAAACATTTTTTTATTGCTTTCTCTTGGGTAGTAATCTCTTCTCTAGCAATGCTTTTCCAAAAAGGCAAGAGGCTCTCTCTGCCTTGCATTTCTCTGTTAGGTTTCTGAAATACCAGAGCGGATGTTTACCTGCACCGTCAGTGTCATGACCTCCACATTTCCTTTTCAGCCTAAATTGCACAATGTGTGTCTTGTTAGCATTTAAGTGTGACTGTCAAACTCTTAAATTCAAGACAAACACCATTTTTTTTCCTTTGTGAAGGGAGGTGGATGAAATATAAATGCAATGCTTAACCTGAGGTTGAGTTTGCTTTGTTTGCTGTAGCACTGGTCTGGATTTCTGAACTTAGGGGGCTAATATCTGAGAGGGAACCATTGTTGCTTACCATTCATGAGTCACTGCAGTGAAGCTAGGGGAAATACCAAAATTCACAGTCAAAAAATCATCCTTTGACAGTTTGTTGTTCTTCCTTGCTGACTTACACTTATTCCCATCAATACTTTCTCATTTCTTTCTTGGTCACTTGCTCTTTCCTTTACAGACTACATCTGACACCTATTACTCTTTCAGTTCCTTTCCAGCTTCTCTTGGGCAACCTCAGCTTCAGACTTGACAGCTGCATGTAAGAAGATTCTGCTCAGCTCTGCTAAAGGGTAACATGCAGGAGAGGGTATATGTGAAGCTTTTGAGACAGGCATAATCCTATTTGACTTTTGAGTTTTCTGGCAGAGAATTGTTTCCCATATTTAATTTCAAATAGGAAAGTATCCTCAAATACAACATAGCTATCATATATGTTATGATTAAAATCTTATGTGTAATCCACTCATATTCTTAATTGAAAACATGCATTTGACAGGCTGGAGTATCACCAGTCACCCACTGTAAAGTAACACCATCAAAAACTGCAGCCTGTTTTCCTGCAGCTGGAGAAATCTATCCGTGGTGGTGAAGGACAAACTGTCCTCAGCTAAAAGCTTCCATCTTTCTGGCAGAAGCAACTGAAGTAACATGTATTCATTTTTCAACTGCTCCAATGTAGAGCCAGCAGTGTTTGCATGGTTGTGCTGGCCTCATATCAGGTGGCAATGTGTTCTACATGCTGAAGGCAACTGAGGCACTGGTGTGATCCATCCTGCTATTTATGCAAGGGGTTGGTGTTAATTTGAAGAGAAGGAGCCATATGTTTTAAATAGCTGCAGCTGGAACCTCCAGAACTTAGAGCATGCAGTTTATAGCTGGGACTTATGAAAGCAGGAGTCAGAGGCCACTATTCATTCAAGCCATTAATGTCATTCTTATCCTGTGCTTTTAGGATTATTATAGATTAGTGTATGTGACATGCTGAATAAAGTGTGAATATATTTAACTCAAATGTGACCTTCCCATTAAATATTATTGGATGCCTTGGCTATTTTAATATTTTTTGTTTAAGGTTCTGAAGTTGGCACCATGGTCTGTTAAATGAATTGTCTTTTCAGTCACATAAAAATGCATATGCATGTATATGAACAAAAAATATGCTCTATGCATACACAGAGCTTTATCTGTACATAAAGTCAGATGCAAGTACTTGGTTAGAAAACATAAATGACATTGTAACTTAATTGCAGAAGTGGAGAAACAGGCTTGTTGGAATACTTATAATTCCTTTTGCCCAGTGCAGATTATGTAAAATTGCATTTCAGGGACTGATGGTGGAGTGATTAGCAGCAAAGTACAGTGTAGTGGGAGGTCATAGAGGTTGAGTGCCCTCTCAGAAATCACTCAGTCTTGAAGAGGGTCTAAATGAGTTGAGCACTAATGCTGCAAAATCTCTTGGCTGGCCACCTGTCTGGGGACGGGTAAGAACTCATACTTGTCTGAGACTGGCTTGAAACTGGAATCGAGATCCCACTGTTATGCTCTTAAAGAAAGGGAAAATAAATGTTGAATTTGGGGCAAGGCAGAATTAAATTTATTTGGCTAAAATTCCACTTCCTTAAAAATATGTTATGGAAAAAGTAAGATAGTAGTGGAAAGTGATTAACACAACAACAACCCACCAAACATCCACACGTCTTTAAGGCAATCAAAAGGAAAGAAACCCTCACAGCAGGCAGCAGTCATACGGTCTGTAGCATGTAGCAGTAGTAGGTTGTAGCACCTACTTCGGCTTGGCTCCCAGTGAAATCCCTCATGTTTTGGCTACATCAGAAACACAGCACCAGGGCAAATCTCTTGAAGTGCCTCTAGCGAGGTCGCTCAAAGAGCAGTGAAGTTAGATATAGAAATACATGCTAGAGGTGAATAACCTCAGGAGTCCTGCAACAGGCTTTTTGAAATATACATATGAGATTTAGGGGGACAGATCTCATGGATCTTTAATCTCTCGTTTTCAGTCGTCTGGGCAGCCTCAGTAAACATGGCTGTTTACATGAAGAGTTCCTAAGGCAGAGCAGAATAAAAATGCTCCTGAAAGCATACTTTCAGAGAGGCACATAATACACTACTTCCCTGCACCTACTCAGCTACTTTATTAGCAACAAAAAGGGAGGAGTCTTGTTTATGTTTCTTCTCTCCCTGTGTTGGGTTTCCACCCTTGCACTAGATCTGACCTGAGTGGTTCCTTTTGGTATCTGATCTTACTCATAGACTTTGTGGTTCTTTTGAGTAGTTTTTTGACATTACAACATGTCATACTAGCTTGGAGGAAGGAGGGAAGGGAGGTTACTGATTGGACCAGATGACCTCCAAAGGTCCCTTCCAACTATTTTGTGATTCCAGGGGAAGAGGAAAGTTTGACACAGGAGATGTGTTTGGTTGTAAGGATGTGAGACAAACACTATGGGGAGGGAGTCAAGAGGGCCTTTTCCTTGCAGCAGCAGTGAACTGATATTTGGCCTTCTCCTGTTTTTTGAAGTGGTACCTAGTGAAAACTTGTATCCTTGCACCTCCTTGTTATTCCATTTCCTTGTCCTGGTTTGCATAACTATCAGCTGAGACTGGAGGCTCTTCACAGCACAGCTCTTATTATTCAGTCTGTCTGTAAACTGCCTACCATAGTAGCTGAGGCTATAGAACTATTTGTGAACAGTAATAATATACCTGTCATACGCTCCAGTAAATGCTTGCTTTATCTCCTGACATGATTTGCTGTGGTTCTGGGTTTCTTTGGTAGGGTGTTATTCAAACTTGCTGTTTTGTGGCCAGCAGCTGCCTTTTGAAATAGCTGATATTTTGATACAATATTATTTTAATCCTTTTTTTTAACCATTAAATATTTCTGCATCTCAGCATACAAAGACAATAATTTGGTCTCTGAGCCTTTTGCAGTATATATTGGTTGGTGTAGAGCTGACCTCTATACATTGGCTATGTTCTCTTGGGTATTTGAACTGAATAACATGAAATTTCAAAGGGAATTAATTCACTTCCTTTTCCTCTTCCGCCTTCAAAATTGTGCTGCCAATGTTTTACCAGAAATGCCTTCACATGGGCAAGGTGACCTGCTTGACTTTCATCTAGTCACTTGAGCCAAATGACCTTTGCTAGATTTGACAATTTTATGGTACTTGAGGAAAAGGCACGCTGCATAATACATAGCACACCTTTATGATCCATTATCCCTCACATACCCTGGAAACTTTGCTGAACTTTTGCGACCCTCTGTGCTGCTTTTATTGCAGTGAGCAGTGAGGTTCTTTGTTTTCTGCCTTCAGTCATCTACCAAGGAGAGTTCAGATTGCATTTACCTGCCCCACAGGGAGATATTTTAGGTACAGAATTAATAACTACACTAGAAGCATACCTGTCCAATATTTGCCCAGCACTACTTTAAGTAATGAAGCCTACTGTAGTGAAAATCAAGACACATTTCTTTTGCCACCTTTCCCCAATCCTCTCCCCAGCCCCTCCTTCTTAAAAGGTTAGGGAGGAGGTAACTCAGATTGAAATAACAGCTTCACCCTCTCCTTACATCCTTAAGGAAAAGGACTGTGGGATATGAAAGGGAACATCAGCTGAGACTGGATTCTGTCTATGAACATAGGGGTATGCCTTACACTTTGGGTATATCCTTTTTCTACAAACATACATGTTCTATATTTATAGTGGTAAAAGCAAAGCAACAGTAACCCACCAACTCTTCCCTTCAGACAATACAAGTGGAGATGTGTTGATGTATCCCATCCTCTTGCCTTTCTGTATGTTCCTCCTTTGATGCTAGTATCCTAAAGTCAGAGCCAAGGTGGTTTTAACTGCTGCTTTTTATAAAAAGAAAGAACAAGAGAAAACTCTCCTGGAGTATGAATGAATACAATTAGGTGACTGGTGACCTGACACGGCATGCACAGCGTGAAACACTTTTTTCAAGTATACATACAATTATCTTACTTTTAATAACAGTAATATCTGTAAAGGCTTATGAAAACATTAAGAGCTGACTAGAAGAAAAAGCAGAGGAAATTCTCCTTTCTCCTCCCTTCTCAGTAGTCTATAGGACTGCATGAGTAGTGCCTAGGATGAAGTCCTTATGAAAATAACAAAATGGGACAATGTGTAAACCAAAATGCATTTAATGCTGAAAACATACTTTATCAGAAAAAAAAGGCATCTATTTGTACAGTTACTGGCATAAAATCACTTAGCACTGTTGTGCATTTCATTAATGTGACTTTTTATACAAATATTCCACGCAAAGCCGGGATCACATTATGAACTTAGTAGTTGAACTGTGTATCAAGGCAGCAAGGAGTGGTATGGGGAAGATGGTCTCTCAGATATTCCCTGAGCTTTAAATTCTCAGCAAGAGGTGTAAATATACTCCTTGCAGATATGCCTGGCTGAATGTGTTTGTACAAAAGAGCCCATTAAAGGTATATGATGCGTGTAACATGCGAGTAGTCGGGGTTACATGAGAGGAAAGTGAAACATCTGAGAAGAGAGGTAGAGAAAGCACTCTCTGTAAGGCTTCTCCCAACACATTTTGTTTAAATATTTATGCTACCTAAAGGTGTATATACTGCCGTGGAGAAGTGACTGCTGTATGCCTAGCCTTGCAGCCAGTAGCTCTTTCTGGTTAAAGAGGCTGATGATTGCAGTGGTAGCAGTATGGGCTTCTAAATATAAGCCTGTGGAAATGTTTGGACATATGAGGGGAGAGTCAGGAGAAAGTCTATGAGATTAAATCCTTGCTAAATTTGTTGTCTGAACAAAGCAGTTCAAAATGAGCCTGGTTATACCCCCAGGTAACAGTCAGTCCTTCCTGTAGCTGCAATGTGTGATGGTACAAAACCCATAAGCATAAGTGGCTTAATGAAACTTTTCACAGGAGTGTAGTACATAGTTAAGGGAGAAATTTAGATTGAAAAGTACAAATAAAGGTTAAACAAGAGAAGATTAATAAAGGAGGATTACGAAAGGGGAAAAAAAATCATCTGCAAAATGAAACAAAAAACCCATCCATGGGTACAAGAGCTGCAATAGCTCTTATATGTGCTCATTTGTTGATATGAAAAGGGCTATACATCACAACATGCTAGTAGCAGACAGGTGATTGTCTTCTACCATATGCTAATGTAGATACAATAAGTAAAACTTGGAGATTTTGTAGTTGTTTGTTTTTAAATTACTTTGTTCTGTGCCAGTCAGTCAATGAATAATGTGTGCTGTTTGAGGGAAATATATTGAATATGGTGGAATAATGGTAAGCTGAAAATTATTTTTATAAAAGCAACAGCTCAGATTCCTAGTGCAAATTTCACCTTTGTCCCTGGGGCTGCAAATTTTTTTTGGCTTGGTGTGCCCAAACATCTCCTCTACCTATCCGTAGGAACCCCATATACACAGCCACAAGGCAAATGGACTATGTGGCTTCTAACCAGTTCCAGCAGATTCCATACTTCCAGAATATTATGGAGTTTCAATTATATTATATTGTCTTAAAAATTTGTTCATGAATATTTAGATAAGAAGTAACTTATGCTGCTAACTAGTGTATTGCTGTAATGAAAAATAACAACTGAAAGTATTTGGTTTAAGTGCTAATTTCATTTTATACCCAATTTTTAGATGTAATGCTAATTTGATTTAGAAAAGCTAGCTGGTAACAAGATACAGGTGTTTTGAACAGCTTAGAACACTTCCTAGAAATCCTTGTAAACATATCTTCAGGAGGCATGCAGGTTTCTTAGGAATGGCATCAGAGCTCTGATGAATTAACATTGTTCTTTGCTCTGACAGAAAGACTTGTAAATGGCATTCAGAAGAACGATAAGTGTAACAAAAGTAGGTCAGCTTGGCAAATAAATAGCCTGACTTACCCATAGGCCTTGAATTGCTGGCATTTTGAGATTCCGGGCCAGCTTTGTACCAAATCTGCTCATCCCATATCATATTTAATCTGTACCCTCTTTTGTGGCTTGTCAAAGATTTATTTGATATACAGTGCATATAAAAACTAATATTCCAGTGCTGAATTTTTTTAGTAGCTAGTTTAGCTTGATTCACTGTGACATTCCCCCGTGTAATGACATCTTAGCTACCAGTTTCACATCATTAATTATGATATTGCTCTGTACTATGACAAGAGGCTTAAATTAAAACTTGTTTTAAAATGTATAAACTGACATTTTTCGGGGTCATTTATTTCATGAAGTAATAGATATTGCAGGCATGAAGGAAATATTACTCCAAATTCTGTGCGTTGCTAACAATGTTTTTGGAGCAATAGCTGTTGGATAAACAGAAATAAAACTGATGTAAGGACCTCTTTTTCTTTTTCCTGTTCACTCCAACCCAATGTTTCAAAAGCATCAAGAGTTGTGAAAAGATATTATATCTTTCATTGAAGAATTCTACTGAATGTGACCTTACATTATCCACTTAAGCATATGGCTATAAAGTGTGTTCCAAAAGTCTTTCTGCAGGAATTTAAGCAGTCACAGGCTTAGGTCTTTAATCTAAATTGTTTAGGATTAACTAAAATAAAAAAAAAAAAACACATGATCATTTTATCCTGTGAATGATGGATTTCCTTAATCTGATTTGAAAACTGGATGCAACAGCAGTACTTGCTGTATTTTTACTTACAGCAAAAACGGATTGTAAGAAGAAGTGCTCTGATTGTGTGATTTCACCTTTTCTATGTTGATTTTCACAACATAGAAAAGTTTACCATGTTATTTTGGGCACACATTTGTTTGAAAGAAACAACAGCTTCCTGCTCCCTTTACATTTCAGCAGTGCAGGTATCTAACAGCTCTTTGCTCCCTTTCTTCAATGAGACATGCATTTGATTTGTTAGCAGATGGTCTTTTTTCTCTACAGTGCTAATCAAACTTTGATACATTTGGATTTGCACAAGGGAAAAGCTGACAAGGCTGACTGAGCGCATCTGCTTAGCTGTTTCTTGCAGTTCCTGAGAAATGACTCAATATTCACTTAAGGCTGAAATGCTGGAATTGGAGAGTCAATGCGGTGGCAGAAACGTCATTTTCTGTAATCAGCTAGGGCAGAGCGGCTGCTCACGCATCTCAAAATAACACTCAGGTTGATGGCACCAACTCCTTTTAATTGATGAATTGCAGCATTACTGTTTAACAGCATCTGAGCAACATCCTGTTTGTGAAAAACCTGACTAACCAGGGAATTCCACTTGGCTGTTCTGAAGTGGGATATTTTATAAACAAAGCAGTCTCAAGTCTTTTTCTTTAAACCATGTTTTGATATGAAAGAAAGTTCTGTGTATAGAGAGCTTTCAGAATTGAGGGTCAAATCAAACTCTTGGTATTGGAATTGATTTGGCAGGAAGGAGTGGTCAAGTATTCTTTCCATGTGAATAAATACTAGGTTGTTTTTTATTTTGGTTTTGGTGCTGTTTTTTGTATGTTTTTGTTTTGTTTTGTTTTTTAAACTTTTCCCTGGAAGATAAAAAAAGACAGTATATCTTAACTTTCTGCTAGGCTCTCCTTAGTGCCCATGTCAGCAACATATATGATATCTGAGCTGCTACCAGCAGCTATATCTTTTGCTGTCTAGACTCCTCACTGCATCCTGATATTATACTTTCTGGTTAATTATACTGTGGAAGGCCAACCTTTTCTCTTTTCACATTTCTTCCTTTCTACCCTGTGTATCAACTTGTGAGAGACAGTGAGTTCCAAGTATTTATGCTGAGCATACAGAAAATTGTTATGCAGCTCTAGCTTTTCACTTGTGGAAACAGAAAGTCATACTAATATGCAGTAAAACGACATGCATGATTCTTTGGTGGCCATGTTCTTACATACAACTTGAGAGAAATGTACATCCTACCACAGAGAAGGGTCAAAACTGTGACAGAGAGGTTCAGTTCAGTTTAGCATTGAAAAACAGCTTGAGAACACAGTGATGAAAAATGTTCCCCAAGTCCCTGCAGGGCATCCATCACTTGGGGCTTCCTTAGCATATCTTTTGTGACTGTTCCAGAAAAGAGACTTGTAGGAGGACATATGGTAATAAATACCACCTATTCTTTTGTCAACTGAAGATTCTCATATGATTTCCAAGAGCGTTTCTGGCTCATTTTCATCTCTAAATTCTGCCCTGCAAGTGAGTAGCTCTGCTTACAAAGTTGTTTATGACCAGGGAATGTTTTAAAACTGTAATGATTAGAGAGAACAGACAAAGAATCTGAACAGGGAAGATAAAACATGAAAAGAATGAAGGAGATGATAAGAAAAGATTGAGTTTACAATGGATATAGGAGGTCTTTGCTTTCCAGTGAAGGGAATTCCAAGTAATTAATGTGCTTTGCAATGGGCCCACCTTCTATAAATATTTCAGTCTGTTCAAACTGGTCTCTCTAAATTGGCAATTTAAAAATGAATTTACATGGGCAACACCAGATAATAAAAGTTTTATTTTTCAGTCAGGGAATTTAACTGGGTAATGCTGGAGCATACTGTTTGTTGGATTTAAAAAAGTGGAATTTGGCTAGTTTGCTTGCTCTTAATTTCTTCTTAATTTATGTTCCCTATGAACGGATGACTCCAATCAACTACATGAAAAGGAAGATGTATTTAGCAAGACAGAAAAAATTCAATGAGTGTCATCAAAGTATTGCAAAGCACTCTTGAAATGACAATACTAAAGAAGGATGGTAACAGGTCTGGCTTGGTGTTTCTCTGTAGATCATACTTTAGCAAGTATTGGAACTGCAGTTTCACCTGAAGTTTCTGGAATATGAGAGAAGGCAATGAAGGCTGAGTTTTGAGACAATTTTTGGTTTCCTTGCTCTACTGATTTTTTAGTTACTTTTGGTTGTGCTTAGGTTAAAAAAATCCAATCAATATTGGCAGGACTCACCTACAGCCACTGGCTTGGGCGTCTAGATGATTTCTGTGGTTATTATCTCCAGTGAGCTGTGCCACAATGTTTTCCTTTATTCTAGAAAATACCACATATCCAAGATACTAACAATATAGTTAATTTTTTTTGTTTGATATGGTTGGTTTTTTCTTTTTAATTTCAGTGCAACATTCATAACTCCAATCATTATTGGAATGATTTTGGTCCACTTTTATTCATCCTAGTTCTGATTGCAGTGCAGTAGTATTACAGGTAAGTATTACTGGAATATTCTATCTATATCGCTTTAGCAAAATGGGCATATTTGTACTGATAAGTGAAAATAAAGCATGTGAAATTTTTAATAAGGCATTTTCTTTCCCTTTCAATATCAAGTTCTCCTAACACCCTAAAATTAATTTAAAGTACTAATTTTTTTTTTTTTATATAGACTGATTCTTCAATGACTAAGATGTTTTTCACTTTTTAGTGTATGCACATTTCAGTAATATATATTTATTGGACTGATACAGTGTATCTTATGCTCCAGTATTTAATTTTACTTGGAGTGGTATAGAGAAAATCAGATAAATGGAGAGAGAAACTATTACTGTTTCAGACAATATATTTTCTCTATTGCACAATGATAGCATTACCACTAAGCAAAGATTCAGGAATTCTGTATCTGCAAGGTAGAATAATCCTTTCTATACATTGTCTTTGTGATGTTTCTCTTTTATGACTTACAAGATATCACTTTGTGTCTCATATAATGACATGATACAAGTTTCTTTGTAGTCACTGTACACATTGCTGGTTCTGAAGCTATGGAATTTGAGTTATGTAGCAGCCCAATTATATCAGCAGAAAAATAAAACTAAATATTTTTGTGGTTTTGCTAGCATGGAATTACAAAAGTGAAGTTAAGGGACAGAGGTGAAGCAGCTGAGTTATCTAGAAACTATGGCAAACCAGCATTCCCTTGATGCTTGAATTCAAGCATTTCATCATTTAGCTGCTATACATCAATGGTGACACATCATTTTCCATGATAAACTGTTTTTTTAATATAAACCATAATATCTGTGTTGGGTTTTCAGATATGAGGTAATTTTATGATGCGTGTATATCTCTCCTTCCTTATAAATGTCCAGATTGATCCATATTTCCACAGCAGATAAAATTGGAAAGTTCTTAGATCAAAAAACAATAACTGTTTGAGCAAAGTTTACTTTTCTAGTTGAAACAGAGCTGACAGTGGCCAGTTTTGTCACATCACTGTAGAACTATACTATATAGTGAGACTGCCTTAGGTGATCATAGAATCATAGAATGGTTTGTGTTGGAAGGGATTTTAAAGATGAAGTGATAATTCTCGGGGCATTAGTTATGGATATTGGTGTCATGCATAACTGCTTCTCTCTGCAATTGCAGATTGTTCTAGAGATCTTTAGCTCACACTGAATTCATGTGCAGGGATGTACTGTGTGTTGTCTTTACAGGTATTGTTTGATCGCAGATGGGATTGCACATCAGGGTCTTGTAAATGATTTAGCTTTGTTTTAGTCTTTTGCACACAGAAGTGTAGGAAGAACAATGAGAGGCCAACCTTCAAGTGGATTTCTTGTGAATAGTAGTGCAATATGCAGTAAGTTCAATCAAATATTGAAAGAAAGATGTCCAACATCTAAAGGGTGTGATTTTTAAACAGTAAAGGAGAAACAGGATGGGAGAAAGAAATACATCTGACCTCCTCCTTTAGAGGAGCTTAACATGGATGCTTTGTACTGTACAACCTTATACATCAAGTACAGGGTGCGAGTGCTGTCTTTCTTTAGCAAACAAATCCTTTTATAAGACATGATTACTTTTACTGTGGGTTGGCAGAGTTTTCCTTGGTTAACTTTATATTTGGACCATAGTTTTTCATGTTTTGCTGCAGGAGTGGAAAACACGAAAGTACCTGTGATCTTTCCTGGCCTATTTCTGTAGCAAATGTCTGTTTGTGTTCTATTATAAATTCTGTGTTTTGTTTTGGGTGATGGTAAGTGTTATGGAGATGAAACAGGTTCTCCATAGCCATTAAGAATTAAAAATCAATGTCATGCATGTGATTTGGAGCACTAAGCTTAATGACCCAAGTCTTTCTTCTCTGATGTTGCTTTGCTTTTCATTAATGGACACCATAACTAGGTAAACACAGCTGAGATGCAAATCTGCTACAGAAACTTGTTTTATAATGTCCCTCTATAAAGAGAGGGAAGACTTGGGATGTACATTTTTGAATGCTTATCTTTAAATAACATTGCTGGGCCTTTTTAAATGTAACATTAAACCTGTGATGTGCTACTTGGTAATATTTTAGTAGCTGAAGATCTCCTTAGCTCAAAATTAGTATGTAAGCTGTAAAGGAGTGAACTCAGAATCATCTGCACTGTCACAGATTTTCCTCACAATTCCAGTTGATGCCAAAATCTAAAAAAAGTTAACTCCTTGCTTCTCATCCACTGGAAGAATTTGGGACAATAACGTGGTTCGTGTATGTGCATTATTCCCACACGTGCATTTGATATATTTTTAAACTCTATGTATCTGTGTATGAGAATGCGTATTTGTAGATGTGGCAAAGGTGCTAGTCCAGCTGCAGTCCAGATTCATACCTGCTATAAGAACATGTTACATCCAAGCATTTCAGTGCTAAAATTCTTCTGCAGAGTCTAATATAATACTAGGATTTTCAGAACTTTAGAGGATGCTCTTAGATAGGATGAGAAGAAAAGCAAGCCTTCAAAGTATACTTACTCGTAGCTTTTTTAAGACACTACCCTAATAGTCTGAAGACCCATGTTTCTTCTTGGAAATGGAGACCATATACTTTTTTTCTGAAGAAATTATGAGACCATATTTGTTAGAATCTAATTATCTATACAACAATAGTCTTCTGAATGCAAGTGGGGTACAGCAGTCTTAAAAGGCATGGATATAACCCAGAAACCTTCAGGTCAGCTACAGAAACAGGGTGACCATATAAACAGAAGTAGCCTCAAAAAAATTACCCTTGTAATTCTTTGTGGAGAAATTATGTTGCCTCCATTTAACAGATAGGAGGAACTGACATAAAGCCTCATGCAGGATATGCTAAAGCAAGTACCTATCCTTAAGCAGCTTTCTGAGCTTATCTTTCAAGAAGTTAAACTGTAATTGACTGAAAATCTATAGCATTGTTGGCTATTGATGCACATTTCCTAATCACATTCCTACACAACAATCACAGGATTTTCCTATCTTAGTGGAAAGTCAGTTGTCTCCATATCTGCAATTAGTTAATGCAGTCTGACTAATCCTGAGGCATATGGAGCCAAAAGTGAAGTGGTTATGGAGATCAATTAAGAAAACATTTGTGAAGTGTAATTCAGCAGCATGTGCCATTGTATCTGCAACACCTCTGGTATTTATATAAAACCTTAGATTAGAATTTTGGAGATTGTGTAAGAAGAATTCAGGAAGATAAAGATGTGTTGTCCATTCAGTTATGTATCAAATATTTTTTCAAGTCAGTGTGGAGAAAAAAATCTTTGATACATCAACCTATGAAGCAAACTATGACTTTGAGCATCAGAAAAACATTACCTTATCTGAACTATGGCAGCAGCATATCTATTTTGTAGTTTCTGATACTAAGTTAGAAACTATGGTGAAGGATAAAAGTGGTCTAATATAAAAGGATCAGGGACAGTGGTTGGCTCAATGAGCTTGTTTTTTTCCATAACACCTCTCACATATTTGTAAAAAAGGAAATTATATAAAATTATCCATAGTAAAGTGTAAATGGATTTATAACAAAACATTTTAAAACTTTGAGGAACAAGCTACAACTAAAACCACAATGAATATATTTATGATGATGAATATGCAATCAGCAGCTGAGATGGGACTTCAGGAGTACTGTTCAGAATGTTTTAAAGAATTGGTGTCACGTAAAAATATATGTATCTTTCCATACTAATCTTCTGTTCCAATATGTAGCTTTGAAGTGCTGGGGATGAGAGGGAAAGGCAGCAGTTGCGTATGACTGGCAAGAGAATTTGCTATTGCCCAGAGGCACAGTGTGAAGAAAGAGCGGATCTGAAAAGCAACAACCAAGAACTCAATTGCAATAAGGATCAGCTCCCTAAAGCACTTTTTTTTACTCCCCTTCATATAAGTGATTGAGGCAGTGGGATGGCTTTCCTCTGGTAACTAGAGGTTGTCAAGACCCTGTGTCTTAGAAACTTCACAGCTCTTAAAGCGGTGGAGCTGGATTTCAAACAATGGCTCTCATCTAGGCTAATGTGCACAAGCCCACAATTGTGACATGGAGCACCTGAAGCTCAGATCAGGTGTCCCCCACTTTTAATTTTTTATCCTAATTTTATTTAGTTCACATTGTGGGGTATCAAGCAATTATTCGCACCTTAATGCCTCAAGCTGGACGTCCATAAAATAATGTGCTGTTATGGAGCACATGGGAAAACCCCAGGATAAATGACCTCCCTATTTGGTCCATCATAAATGCATTGATGGAATCTGAGCCTTCCTTGTGCTGTCTCACTCTTGGGATTGCCAGCTTTAACTGCAATACCTTTCCTTACTGTCTCCATACCTCTCTGCAACTGTAGGGTAAAAGTCCTCCAACAATTTTGATATATGCAAAACTGAGGAGGAAAAGCACTCCTGTCATCACATGGTTAAAGATAAGTTAGTACAGGATGTATTTTTCAGCCAGAGGAAAGCAGAGCTGGGGGATGTGTTAGCTTAGTGTGGGAGAGGAATCTGGGAGCACTTCGTAACTCCAGATTTGGAGGGTGTTTCAACTACAGTAAACTTCAAAAAAGTGCCTGAAGTGCTCCAGCATGTGTTGTTCTATACCCACTGGCAAAAACTTGATCTTGTCCTTCAAATGGATGCCTTTTGTCCATGACTTGCACTGCCCTTGGCAGCAATAGTGCTGCATGAGGAGGAATAGCAAGGAGCTGCATTTGAATACTGCAGGATCTAAAGTCCCTGCCATCTGGGCCATTTCCTTCGTGATTATGTGTAACTCTGCTTATACTTTCCAAGGCCATTCAGTATGTTATGTCCATTCTCATATACACCTTTCTCATACAGAGAGTTTCTCACTGTACAGGAGCAACTTATTTTGGATTGGATAATTCGATTACCTCCCTGCAGCTGCTACAGGCCACTCAGAGTGTGACTTTTAAGAAGTACAATGACAGGATGATTCTTACAGCAGACTTTTTAAATTATTCTACTCACTTGTCTGGGGGTTTGAGTTTGTGCATTCTCCACTTGGCTGCATGTGTGGATGACTTTTAGTACCCATAATGTGTTATTTCAGTGAGATGGGTCTAGTTTTAAACAAGTGAAATGTTTGTATATATAAATTTTGTGCTGAAATCCTCCTTTATTCTCTGCAATGTTTTCAACAGGATGACAGAAGAGTGATTCAAGCTTTCAAGAGAACATTTTACCATTTGATAAGCTCTGTCTGTGTACATGTGTAAATGCTGGCATGAATATGAATGAAAACGAGTGGTTTCGTGAAATAGAAACATGGAAGCAAATGTCAACAGTACAACAGGTGCTACATTTGGTTAATTTGCTGTGTGCTTTGCTGTTGAACAAAATGCTACCTGACTGATATATGTGAAAATGTAGACATGCTAGGGGCTGGGCTTTAACCCATTCAGGTAATTACTTGAAAAGATGTTTTTGTTTTTGTTTTTTTTTTCCCCAACAAGTGTTCAAATTTTGTTCCTGTGTACTTCTTGGCAATATTTGCTTACAAGTATCTCTCTGATCTACAAATTAATTTTGATAATACCATTTATATCCCTGTAGAACTATTTTTCATAGTTCTTATGAAAAATCTTTTCTTGGTAATAAGGTTTTACATGTAATGACACTGAATATCTGTATTTTAAACATTTTTATTAAAGTGATTTTATCTAAGATATTTAAGGATGTTTATCTTGAAAGAGAGTTTTAAGGAAAAATTAGCATTTTATTATATTTTTATAACTTGCCCTGTTTTGAACCTGACCTGTTTTGAGGAATTTACTTAAATGTATCTAGAACTTAATACATAGGACACACCTGTCTCACTCTGGGTACTGCAGAGTTTACTAGAATGGAGAGGTGGTGACAGGGAGCTGGTGGCGCAGCACTGCTAGATAAAGGTATGTACAGCTGAGCTAAGCTAATGGCTCTTCACTGCCAAAAGGGGAAATCATATTCCTTCCCAGTGACAACTCATTGACAGCTTTCCTCTGAACCAGTTCAGTTTACTGTCCCAGTAGGACACGGTTTTCTTTTTCTCAGAGAAAATGCATTTGCTGCTGCTTTTGTCAATTGAAACAACTTGGCAATGGGCAGTATGTTCAATGTGTGCCTGAAATGTCATGAGAGGAAGCAGCACATGATCCAGGGAAGGGCAGGTGTCAGGCAATTTGTGAAATTGTGGCATGAAAAGCTGTCTGGGAAGCCGCTGGTTTATAATAGGAGCATATTGAGTCCTGAACAGGCTTACCAAATGTAGCACAGAGCTGACTTAAAACTCTTCTTACTCCTTTCCTTACTTAACCACCCCTGTAGTAGTAGACCATAAGAGAATTAATTGTAAGAATTTATTATACTTATTCGGGGCTGATTCAGAAAAACCCATGTCCTTTAATTTCCTGGTTTCCACAGGAGGGTCCAATCTTTATATACCCCGCTTCTCATAAAAAAGTAACAAACCCACTTTTAAGCTCTTAATTAGAGCTTTGGCCATTGGGGTGTGGTAGGGGGTACAGTTTGCATATCCTTTGGATCACAGAAACAGCAGTAAGCATTTGGGTTTTTTTAGAGCTGGAATTTTTCTTTCCTGTTTTCTGATGCACATTGTTAAGCTTTGTTGGCCTGACTTCTGTCCACATCAGTGGGAATTACAACACAACCTGAGTCTCTGAAAGTGCCTAGAAATTACTTTTGATACCACCTTTTAAAGGAGAATTCTCTCACCTAGGGACTGACTCTTGGCAAAGAAATAATACCTTATTTTCCTTCTCTGCTTCTTGTACTTCTTGCAGATATTTGAGAGAAATTAGGACTTTGAAAGAACCAAATAAATTGGAACTCTCCAGGTTGCCATTTTGTCCTCTTGGCTCCAGTGCACTTCACCAAACAAATAAAGAATGTAAAACAAGAAATCCAATATTATCTCTATATCCTGTTAACATTTTTATCATAGCAAAAGCTGTCATGACTTCATGACATCATGAGTTGATGGGAAGATACTCTGCTGCCTGTGTTTCTCATCTTTGTTTTTAGTATCTTCCTTCTCAGCAGTACACAAACATCCTGATAGAAACTGCACAGAAGATAACTTGCCAAAATAAAAAAGCTTTCAAAGTGGACTCCTTTATTTTCCTTAGAAACAGAAGGTCAAAAAACCATTATCAACCACACATTAAATAGAGAAGGATCTAATTAAAGAAGTTGTCTATTGACCGTTTTATTGTGCACAGTACTCATATCCCCTCTAAACATAACCACTGGTATCTACCTTTATACTGCAAATCATCAGATAAAGAATTTAATTTAAAAAGTATTAGTATAATTGTGAACCATATGATTTAGAAGGAGAAAAGCTTGGACTACACCTAGATTTTTCCAATTGGATTGTTTTTCCTTAGGAATGTACTATGAACAGAACTGAAATTTTTACTCTGCTACTATAATGAACATATTGTATCAATTTTCTTCTCTAATCAAACTACTTTTAATTACATGTAGTCTAGAAAGTTTATTTGATTCTTTATTTTATGTTCCTGTGATTGTAAGCAAGTGATTTTCTCTTTGATCATTGCACCTTAAAAACAAGCACTTATCGTAATGTTCTCTGTTGATATGAATCTTTTTTGTTATTTCTTCTTATTTGTCTCTAGTTCAGAGTTTTTATGTTAGGCATGGTAATGCATATCCAAGGACTTTTCTCACTGCTGGAATATTAACTGGCCAATCTGGGCCTCCCTAGCTGGGAGATATCCATGATGAGATATGTAAACAGAAGCTTTTTGCAACTAGATTTGAACCCCCTTTCAAGAAGTAAATGTTAAACTCAAGTTCAGCAGAGTATCATCAGGTTTTCTGGGTGGTAGAGGAAGGAAAAGTAACAGATTAACAGCAGAAGACTTTCCTCTATCATTAATAACATGTTATTCTTTTCCTACCTGGATTGACTGTGTAATCTTTTTAGGCAGTATTTATTGCTAACTGTTAAAATGCTCTTCGTCCCTTTCATTCTGCTATATAAAGTCTCTTAGATAACATTTTCTAAGCACTTACATTTTCTTCCTCTGGTCTCCTCATTATGTCAACTTCTACATGTGTATAAATTCCTGTCAATGCTATTCCTCCCCGGCATTTCTTCTCCTTTCACTGTACAAATAATTTTGCATTGACTTTTATTTCCCAGTGACATTTCACTTGACTATCTCCTCAGAACATTTCCGACATCATAACTTTTCCCTTTTCCTTCATATTAATATCTCTATTCTCTCATATTTACATCAGTGTTCTGTCTAGAAGCAACTAAATGCATGCAGTTAAAGTCATAGCTTCACATCTGTCAGATAATTGATTTAGCTCTGCTTAGAAATAAGAAATGCACTGGATTCTGATTTCATAAATTGATATATATAGATTGTAGTTTGTCAGTGAGTTTCTGAGGCTGATATGTCAACCAGGTTAAAATGCATTTTTTTTCCCTTAAACAGAATTAATATTAATGTTTTTCTCTTTTCTAGTGCATTCTCTTATCCCTTGTTATTTCCTTTCTGGGAAAAGAAGGTGATTTGTCCCTACTGAAGTAATTTTCTTTTATATACCTAGGAGTTGTCAGTATCTGAAAACAATAGTAATATCAGGTTCAGGCTGAACTCTGCAGTTTAAGGAATATTGTAAGAATAGGTCAGAACTCTTTGCTGTGCCAGTTTACTCTTCTCATGCAGCTGGAAAATAGCCATCCTCTTGGCATGTGAAAGCCCCTAGGAGTGTCTGGCTTAGCTTCACAGACATCCTGGAGGCTGCTTAGCACATCAGAGGAGAGCCTTACCTCTGACAGAAGGAGGCAACAGTAGTGCCACAAACTGGATTTTCTGTTTGGTGGTTGTTTGGGTTTTTTTGTTTGTTTGTGTTTGGTTTTGATTTGTTTTTGTTTGTTTTGTGGTTTTGTTTGTTTGATTTTGTTTACGGGGTTTTGGGTTTTTGTTTGTTTGTGGTTTTTTTTGGTTTTTTTTGTTTTCCCCACAGTGTTCATGTGCCTCAATTCTGGCAAAGCTTCTTTTCATGGTACTATGATGGCTCTTTGGGGCCTGTGAGGTGTGATAGCTTTAGTAGTTGCAAATCTGGGTAATTTCATAAACACATGAAGGAAAGAATTGATACAGATGAAGGTCTAATGATGAACTAGACAGGCAGTAGTTCAATTTATATGCTAAACTAAGTTAAATTAGACTTATTATTCCTATGTTATGTTTGTCATGGAAATAAAACCACAATTTCCTTGATGTCTCTATTATCTTACAAATAAGACAGAGCTAAGATAGAAGGAAGAAGGGGAAAATGTAAAACATTGTTTACAAGTATATGAACAGCTGTTTTGCAGGAAGAGAATGCTGCAGATTTCCACCATTAGTTCTGTATTCTCTTGCAGAGTGAATGCATGGCAATTACCTTATCCTGCACAGCCATCAGTCTGGCTCTGCTGCTGCTGAGTTTATAGCTCGATTTATTGATACTGGATACTGTTTTGGCAGGATAACATATCTCAGGCAGGACGCATTTGATAATATTTGAAAAGCTAGATTTAGTCAGGTAGCATCATATGATTTAAAAACTGAGACTTAAAGAAAATAGAAGAGTTCTTTTGCTTTGCTCTTTAGCTAGATATTGCTTGGCAAATACTGTATATATGCTGAATAGTCCATTCAGATATTTTAGTAAGTTTACTTTGACTTAGTTTGCAAGAAAAAGGCATCAGAATCCCCAGAGAGGCAAAATTATTATGGACATTATTTGCAGTGTATCAGTTGTCCAGTTCTATTAGTTTTTACTTTCATTTTACTACTGATGGACCTTTCAATCCTTTGCATGGTGAAGGGGCCAATGTACTCCATTATACCAGAAAAATGTGAGTGACTTTCATCTATAGATAGTCTTAAGATCTTGCTAAAACTCATGGGAATACAAAATAAATGAGTAATAAGAGAGTTGGAGACAATAGAAGCTACTCTTTACTATGCTAGGAACGAGAATTTAAAAAATAGCCTAAAATGATAAATGTGTAAGACATTGCCCACACTTAAGGTATTGTTTTCCGAAAGACAAAGGAAAGACAAAATCAAAAGTGAGGAAGCTGGGCCTGCTGAGCCCCAAGAAGAGATAACTGACAGGGGACCTCATCAATATATACAAGTATCTGGAGGGAGGGTGTCAAGAGAATGGAGCCAGGCTCTTCTCATTGGTGCCAAGCAACAAAACAAGAGGCAAAGGGCAGAAATTGATGTACAGGAAGTTCCACCTGAACTCCTTTACTGTGTGGGTGACCGTGAACTGGAACAGGTTGCCCAGAGAGGTTGTGGAGTTTCCCTCACTGGAGATATTCAAGAACTGACTGGATGCAATTCTGTGCAATGTCCTCTAGAATCACCCTGCTTGAGCAGGGGTGTTGGACCAGAAGACCCACTGTGGTCACTTTCAACCTTATCCACTCTGTGATTCTGTGAATCCAGATTCATAAACAGCCCTGTAGCTATTTGAAAGGATCAGAAAAATGAATAGAAAACACTGAATGCTGGGCAAAAGGACAGAGAAAATGCGAAGCACAAGAGTATATATCGCATCTCACTTCTCTCCGGATGTCACAAACTTATCAGCTTGCAGGTATGGAGATGAAAATCCATCCCAAGACACACTTTGATGTTACTTTTGAAAGAATGGAATAGATCTTCCTTTTTTCCATCAAGACATATAGGCAATAAAACCATTCTGCCAAGTGATGTGCTTTATCTAGTGATCTGCAGTAAGTGGAGAAAGGAGGAAAGTAGGAAAGGCTGTGTAGTCCAGCAATTAGTACCTTTACGTTGTGGGGTGTGATGGTGAGGAATCTTGTCTTCCAGTTCACAATCATTTATGGAGATTGTTCTGTGAGCATGAATCAGAATCTGGATTTCCTCATTCTTGGCTGATGTCCTAGTTTGTATACCAGCTGGTGTCTCAAACATGACAACATGGATTTGGTTTACTCATTCTGCTTTCTTTCTGTTGGGCTTATTCCTCTTCTTTCCCCCCACTTCCCCCCCCCTTCTCTGTGAGAGATACAGTTCAAAATATGAAGTAAATTCACCTGGTTTAATCTTATGAGCTGGTGGCTGGTGACTTTTTTCAAAGAGAGGAAAGATTAGCAGGATATGAAATCAAATTTACCATTTGAATGACCAAAGTATTATCTACAAGGCATTTTAAATAAATATCCAAACAAAGCATTCTCTGATGTGCCTATTTTTTTGACCCGTGTAAGGGACATGTCACCACCCCCCTACCCTGCCTGCCTGACATTGCTGGCCATGTCCTGGCCCGTGGCCACCATTGCCTTGACCCTCTGTCAAACTCCTCTCACAGCTTCCCAGCCAGCCTCTCCAAACATGTCACTAACAGGGTTTCAAATGCTGGAGCAGCTGGTGGATGTCTGAGCAGAAATCCCACATGTGAGGTGGCAGGCCAGAAAGAAAAAATTGTGGGTGATGCAGGGAGCTGCACTGGCTGAAAGACATCTTTAACACTGCAAAATAGAGTTGTTTCCTAGGTCCTTCATTGCTCAGGGAAACAAGGCTTTCTCTAAGTTCTTTACAAATAAGATACTTTTAGTAAGATTCTATTTGCATCACGTTATCTTATTAATTTTGGGAGGGCCCTGAGTATAGATCAGGCCTGGAGGCAAAAGGGTCTCAGTTATTACTATTCCTGTAATGTACAATGTGTGATTTAATTTTTTAGTTGACAACTGTTTGTTTCATATATAGCTATTCTTTATATATTATGTTCGACACGTACAGTTATATAGTGATGATAGCAGTTTCCATGTCAGAGCATGAAAATGCGAGTGAGCTGGTCCGCTTCTCCCCACTCTGTTTCCAGAAAGACACTGGTGTGTGTATTTGAAAATACACCTCTGGCTTGCTGGGGTATGTAATGTTCTGTGTACAACATGTTTTTCTGTGTACTGTCGCCTTGTCAGTCATGGTGTGTTTGCTTCGATTTGTCCCATCACTACTTCTATCTGCATCATTTAACTCAATCTGAATTCTCTAGAGATTTTAAAGACTTTTCAGTGATAGGATGAGACTTAAGTATATTTAAGCACTTCACTGAATCTAGAGCTGACCGCTATATTAGGATGTACATTAGATTAACTATCTCTCCTTAGTTTTTTGCATAATAATATAGCTGATATCCATGCTATTTTGATTGTTGGAGCTCTTCAAGAATTCAATCAGCTGTTAATTTGGTTTATTGTTCAAAATTTGTGTTTTTTGCCATGAAAGAAAAAACTAAGACTGAGTAAGGTGCTGTTTAAATGATACAAACATTGTTAGAACTTTTCTCTGGGCTTAACACTTCAAATAAAAGCATCTGAACTGTAAAAAGTGAAAAATAACTCATAGGTCAACACACAGCCAGCAAACACACATCTCAAAATAAGATTTTGTCAGTTCAATCAGGCTCAGACTGATTCAAAGAGTGACATTGTCCAGTTTGAGTGTCTTTTCTGTTTCTGAAACGCACAAATTCTAAATGGCAAAATGTGTCTTTTTCTCATTCCTTTGACAGATAATTTCTCCATAGCTGCAGTGTTTCTGAGTGGGAATTTCAGTCCAGGTCAACATTCTTACGTGCTGACTGCTTGTCTCCTGTACCAAAAGAAAAAAAAATTGCCTGCCTGCCTACAAAATGATTTCTAGCACAGTACTGATATAGAGTTTAATGGATTTATTATTATTTTCCTTTTTTTATTTTTTTTGTCAACTGAGCTATCTTAGCTCAGTAAAGAGTTTTTGTATCTTGCCAACATTTACTTTACTAGGCAATATAAAATATCAGCATTTGACAAGAGGTTAATTTTTTGTAACTGGTTCAACCACTTTTTCTCCAGTTCTCTATCTTTATTCAATGAATAATTTATCTGTCATAGGTTTCTCAGGGGTGAAAATCATCCTTGATTTGGCTTTGTTTCTGAATTTCAGAGACAGAGAAGCATCAGATCAGTAATACATTAATCTTATGCAGTGTTGTCTCCCTGCTCTATGTCATCCTAAACAAAGTCATCTCCTTGCTCTATTCTGCTCATTTATACACCAAAACCTCATGTTTAGCCTCTTATACTGGGGACCTGTTTTCTGTTGATCTCAATCTGACCTCATTATCTACCACTCCATTGTGTTACATCTGTACTGTACATCTATACAACTGTGCTCTATACCTGTAACTTATTGTTCATTTCACCGTGCTTAGCTTTGTATTTTGGGAGTTCTGAAGTGCATGTTTTTCAGCTGAGCCTGTCTTACAGAGTATTCAGGCTACCCAGTTTGAGCATCACCAGTTATAGTGTTCTCAGCTTTATTAGTTTTACAGTGAGCTTTGGTACCATTTGCAGAATTTATCTACTATTGTCTTTTCATATTTTCTTCAGAAAAACAGTGAGTACAATTGGGTTTTAATATAAGTTTTAATTAAGTAGACTTATCTGGGTTTTGTGGTTTTGTTTGTTAGTTTAATAGGACCAGTGAGCTGTTTAGCATACAGGATGAATGATGTTCACCATTCATGACCAGCTATTTAATTTTTCACTTTTATCTTCTTCATTCAGTATTTGGCCTTATATTTAATTTATTTCAGATTGCACTAAAGCTGGAATTATTAATTTCCTCATGGACTCTACTGCAGTACTCAGTATAGTGCGTCATGCTTTTCTCAGTGCTTCTGAAGCATTTGTTTGAATGCATTTCTAACAAACTCCTCTGAAGTACAGTGTTATGCATATTCCTGTTGTACTGAGAAGGAAAGGAGATACATGGAAGCTATGACTGCAGTTTCATTAAAAAAAAAAAAAAGCTGATTCTCTGTCTCTTTTTTTTTTTAACTTGTTAGGCACTTTCATGAGTCATTTCAGTTTGCTGTGTAAAAAACTATTTTTATTTCTTTCTCACTTGCTAAACTTCCTCCTATGTTAGGTTGCTGTTACAGGTTTATAGAGTGGTTTCAAGAGAAGTGATGGTGGATTGGGTTCCCTCTACCTGTCAAGAAAGGTGGGCCATTAGATTTGTCTATCTGCACCTCTTCCAATCTCAACAGAAGTTTACACACAGCATAGAAGGAGCTGTATTTATAGCCATCACTGAGCTTTAAGACCAATTGTTTCCATAAGCTATGCTACATGTTTCCACAGTTCATAGCACATACAAGTGTATGGCCTTTTAAACATGGTACATATTTTAACCTCCTGTAGTCTGAGGGTAATGAGATGAACAGGGAGCACTACATGTACTAAGAAGCTTATGGATCATTAGCAAGCAGAACATATATTAGAGTTAAGAAAGACTTGTTTTAAGCACTTTGAGTCTTGCCTAGCTGTCAGATAAGAGATCTGTTTTCAGCTACTTTACTGGCAAGTTCTAAGAACAGAAGTTTTTAACACAGGGCAGGTAATGATCCTTGTGGGTCCCTTCCAACTCAGGATATTCTGTGAGCCCCTGTGACAAACATAGAAGAGTTTCAAGTGTTTCTAGACTCTACATTTAATCATATCTTTTTTCAGCTGGCTGATATTAATGATGACGGGGTGAAGCTGAGTCTCCTGTGACAGCAAGATTACTTTGAGGACCATAGTTTACTTCTGTTCCCATTAGGTAGGAGAATTAGTTCAGGTGTCTCTTGTGTGAGACTGAGCACAGTGACATGGCTAATGACATTTCCAAAGCTCTCTAAGGAACCCTGCAGTGCTGTTGGAAGTCACCAAATAGAACAGTCTGATCTGTCTTACAAATCAAAGGAACTCTTCTCAGTGAGTTCACAAAATCAATCAACAGTATGCTCCAGCTGTGAATGACTTTTTCAGATAGGTCAGCTGTGAGGAGTGCCTTGTTAATTACCACTAGTGAAAAGTGAATTTTCCACTAATGAAAAGTGAGATCAGCCTCATGATTTGCTTAGGACCACCCTACATCTTTTTGCCAGATGCTGGGATGGGATCTACTTTTCCAGACGTCACAAAGTTACAGGAACTGTATGTAAATTCTTCTGGTTTCCCCATATTCACTTTTATGCTAGCTATTACAAAGGAACAGGAGCTCTAAAGATGGAAGCTTTTTTCATCATCTTACTTACTCTTCCATTGTACTTATCTTGTGCTCTGAGAAAGGGTCCTTCAGAGAAAAATAGCCTACAATCATAACAAAAGCTGCATTTGTTATTGTCCTTACCCTGCTGAGGTAGGTAGATGTTATCTTGAGTGCTTGGTTTATTGCATCTAATTTTACACAGTCTAAAAGTACAGTTTCTAAGGGAGTTGCCAGCCAACCAGTAAATCTCTTCATAAAAGATCCTGGGCAACCCAATGGATTTCTATACACTGAAAGTCTGGCTATTTATTTTCCTACATGAATAAAATTTAATGAAAGTGAAAATATTTTAGATACTATCTGTATTTTTGAATGGTTATAAAGTCTAGCATTATATAAAAAATTCTTGCACTGCTTCAAAAAAGCTGGTGATAGGTGCTCTCAGGTGGGAAAGTGGAAGTTTTTAGCTTTGTGCAAAATGTAAATAAAATTTTTGGCAGCTTCTGTTTCTTTAGTGTTCAAGAACCAATAGCAAAATTTCCAAAACATTCAGAAGGCAAATCTGTTTAAACCATGGGACAAAAATTGCATAAACATAGCTGCTCCCCCCAAATCCTTCATTTTCCTTCTGTATCCTTTTTTTAAAGCTGTTTTCTCCATTAAGTGAAATTTCACTAACTAATAAAGGGAAATGAAGCAGTGATATTTTGTTAATTCCCTACAGCCCTACATAATCCACTATCCTTTTAACCAGTAGTGTCTGTTATGCTTTATAGCTGGTGTGTATCTCAACAGAAAACTTTGTAGTAGTTATGTGTAACAGAATTTTAAGGGGACGACATCATATAGGATAAGAACAGTATAGGTTATTTAGTGAAAAAATAATAAAATCCAGCTGGAAATACTTATTTGATACCCCCTGAAACCAGCAGCGTTAACTGTTAGCTTCTGAATAATCTTTTTGTTTTCTCTTAAGCTCTCCTATTTGTGTTCATCCTGGGTTGTCACTTGGTGCTGTTTGTGACCATGTGTACAGGCAGGGAACTCCCTATTGAGGGCCGCTGTCAAGGCATAGTATGTTTCTTGTGCTCGTGTCTTGAACTGCCAGGCTTGTTAAGCACATTTGGGGTCTGTCCCTAATGTGAGATGGTAAAAAAAAGTCTCAAAGATTTTACCAAGGGTTACTGAGCTTTGGTGAGAATGGATCTTCCCAAAGGAAGAGCTGCCACTGCTTTTCCAATTAGAGACTTAGCGGCATTTGCTCTTGTAAAACTTTCTGTTGAGATCATCAGGAGCTAAAAGTCATCAGAGCCAACACTGACTAAAAGGATACAGGTTGACCGGAGAGGACATTTGATTTTGTTTATTTATTTATTGTGTGTATATTCATATACACCAAATGTACCCACACTAACATGTTCCCCCCATCTAGATATATCCTAATAGGTTTCTCTGGAACATGCCAAAGCCTTCCAGTAATATATTACTAATGCAACTTCTATCTTTTATATGTTGTTTACTCTTCTCTTATCTTCTTCATGGAAGGAGAGTTTTATTTGTAGTAGGTTTCATTTTGATACAAGCCCTTTTAAAAACAAATATCCTGCTGTGTCTTTTGGGGGAAGATACATCAAAGAAGACATTTTGCATTTAAAAGACAGTGAAGTTTGCAAAAGTTCTTAGTTTCATATTTAATGCCAGAGGTTTGAATCTGCCCTGGTGAAAGTTAAAAAATTAAATTATTTTGTGGTACAAAGTGCCCTTTCACCATGTAGAGTGTAAAATTAAAAAAAAACCAACAAAACCAGCAAAAACCAACCAAACAAAAACTAAACCAAAAAAAAATCATACCTTGAATGATCAGCTCTCTCTTCTGCCTATTGATGAAGTGTACTTACAGAGGACACTTTTCAGAAAGTTGAGAAGACATGAACGGTAGTCTGAAAAAACTGCAAGTGGAACATACAGAACCCTTGCTGTGAAGCTTTACATGCACTTTTAGGAGGCTCAGATCAGTCTTTAAAAGGGAGATTTTTGTAAAGATTCATGCTAGGTAAACAGCTAAACTTGAATCAGTTAATTTGATTTATGCAAAATAAATTTTGTGGAGTTTGCGGCCAGTAAATTGACTATTGAGGGGAAAAAAAAGAAGGAATGGAGGAGTGATGTAAAAAACATATGTTTTAGATTAAGGGTGTGGATTCTTTTATCTTATAACTAGACTTAGACCCATCTAAGAAATTGGCCTGTTGACTGAAATTTTTTTTGCTAGAGTACATGTGAGGAGTCCACAAAAGACAAAATTAGACATATACTTAAGCTTCATGAATGCACAAAAAGAGAGGCTGCATTTTGATTTATAAAACACTAAGGAGTAGGTTACATTTAGTAACAGTATTGGGTAAAGAGGAAGAAAGCAAAATTGCAAATTATCTTTTGGTGAATCTGTCTATTTAAATGGTGCATCAGTTGTTTTTCTGCTATGTAGTATAGCGGGATTGTAACAAGGATGAAATGCATATTCTTGCATATTTATTGCATCATTAGTGGTTTGGTTTTTTTATTGCAAAGGATTCGATGTACTACCAGTATGTTTTATTCTAATAAACAATGACATCACTGTCTTACTCAGATGAATAGAAGACTGTTATGCTCCCTATTAGAAGACTGTAATGATTGCTGCTATTATTTAGCCACCCCATTCTTCTCAAAGTTGTAAATACAGGAAAGGATATCTGCTTATGTCTTGAATTGGTAAATTAATCTCTTTGTCATAACTTTCAATTGGCAACCATATTTGTAGTAGAACTTTATTAGTCTATTTACCATCTGAATTTCTTCTCTGTGTCTCTCTTCCTATGTCTTTCTCTTTCTGAGTCTCCTCCCTGACACACTCCTCCCCCAAATTCCAGTGCTATTTCTTGGCACTGATTCTTTAATTGTTGTAATGTGCAAAGACTAATTTATGAATTATAAATCAGAATTCAGAGTGCTCCTGTTCATTCACCTACTTCCCATATGCAATGTAAAATCTGCTGAATGGACTAGATTAAAATCCCTAGGATTCCCTTTGATTTTCCAGTATCACTGGGCATGCTCTATAATCACTTGGTGTATTTTTGGTTCTCAGTTCAAATTAAAAAGCACGTCTTCTGTTCTTTCTGCTTAGTTTTTAAGCCAACAAAATATTAATGGAGAAGAAACTTTGTCTGAAAATTACTTTTTGCAGTTATTCCAAAAGAACATCACTAGCCTTCTGCATCAAACTTGAGATAACTTTGTTAGCAATACAGGGTGGACCTGAAAAGTAATAATCAAATTCTCATATTCATAAGTCATTCAATAGATATGCATGGTGGAAGATAATGATCTAAAGAAGCTTTTAACTCTACTTAACCTTCTTTACTACATAAGGTATGGGCTTTTGTTCTGCTGCATTTAGCAGAGCATGTGCTTAGAATTAAACATATGTTTGGGTTCCTAGTTCTGTGAAAATCGATTTCAGTATGTATTTAAGTATAATGGGAGGTTTAATGAGAGGCAAAATATGGTCAGTTCAGCTGTATAACCAGGTTATAGTTCAGCACTGTCAGTGGTCATTGCAAATTCAGAAAGGTCTCTTGCACAGAGCTATGAATTACCAGCTTGTGCTTTCCATCTATTTTCTACTTCCTTTTAAATTAATGATCTGTATTGGAGTATTGTTAGTAAAGTAATAGTATGACTATTTAAAAACTCCTGTTTCTAGGCTTTTTACTTGTTAAATAATGCCATTGATTTGGTGCTGCTTTACAGTGAGAAAATGTGTCTTTTCAGGAGCTGCATAGATTCTGGGGGGTAATAATGGAGGGTTGCTGGTTTTGAATTTCTTCTAGCTATTCCTGAGGAATGCATGCTGGTTTGTTCTCCCATGGAAACCTCTAGAGGAATGTTCACTAGGGTATAATGCAGCTATATAACCTAGGTATTAATTAAGGACTGATATATAAACACAAGGTAAGTGTTCTCAGTACTACTGCTTTTTGGAATTCCCTCCTTTGATCCCCCCTCCCAGTCCCCCGTCCCCATTTGCTCCAGGTCTATTTTTCCAAATTGTATATTCCATATTTTAGATTTTTATTTTCCTCTCCATTTGCCTGTCTTCAGTTTAGGTTTGAGTTTCCTCATTCTTCTTTGGTTACAAACTTATGTTTAGTTTAGTTTATTTCTTTTTTCTTTTTTTTTTCTTCAAAAAGCAAAGGCTGCTAGTACATAATCAAAAGAGCAGTTTCTTTGCCACCTCCTCTGATTATGCACATGGCTTTGACAAGTAGGAAGGAAAACCTACTGAATGGCCATGGCATGTAAAATGATGTAGCATAGAATGAATCATTTTCAGCAGTCTTGATGAGGTGGGAGATGTTCTTATTCGAACTGGAACAATCCACCTACTTCTGTTCATGACGTTGATGCTACTCTGTTCTCTTTTCTGTACTTTGAGAGTTACTTATCCACCCACATGGTTAATCTACAGAAACCATTCTGAAAGGTTTGTTCCTTACCCTATAATCTTTTATACTTTCTACCTATTTAGAGTCATCAGCTAAATTAGGAGTTTTTTTAAATTAAGTAACTTTTATTAAATCATATCAATATAGGGTTTGACTTGATGCTGTAAAATTCTAAAAATTCCTATTTAAGTAAATCCCCACTTTAAAAGGGTTTCTGTATAATTTGCTGTGAAAAATCATAATTAGGTTTTAAATAGCTTATTTCATATTTCAATTATTTGACAAATGGCTTTGTTACTATATTTTTATTATAAAAATGGTTTAATTCATTTTTGAAACAAATAGTTAAGAGTCTTTAATTTTCTTCATGAAATGAAGCATTATTAACAATTTCAGAGCAGGTTAATATGAGATGCGGTTTTGAGAAACAAGTGTGAAATCTCCCATATGTGACACTTTTTGTATTGTTTTTTTGGTGAATATCCATAGATCTCTTCTCAAAGCATTTCCCCTCCTCTCCCTTCATTTTTAAAACAACTTCCCACTTAGAAAGGATTGCAGCATATAACATGTTCACACACTCTCGCTTGCAACATGTCTGGTAGTTGAAGCCTTCACAGCTACCAATTGCTGGGAATTACATGTGTTACCCATCTCCATTGTACTCTGTGGCTGTGCTGCTGTCCCTGCTGTCCATCCCCATACTGCATCCAGCCCCCAGGGCCAGCTCATTCTACCTGGAGTTGCCTCATCACTGCAGGCAGTCCAATGTGTTGTAAACGAAATTCCCTACCACAAAAAAAACCCCAAACAAGTAAAGCAAACCTGCCCTAATAGTAAAAGAGGACAGTTATCCTGAACTCCATGCTGTGATGGTTATGCTGCTCATATTCCTTATTTAGCAAATAGGGTGTTTGTGCATGAACACAGTCAGAGCACCAACTGAAGTGGATACAGTCCCCAGCAAAGGATGTGACAGAAGTTATAAGCCTCTGGCATAATTTAGCAATTGATACCTTGTGTATGTTTCTTGCAAAGGGCCCCCTCAACATCTGCTTTCCCAGGTGCCTTGACTGATGCATGTATTTTACTCAGATGGACCCAGATCTGTTAGGGCACTCATACTCTTTCAGCCCTTTCATGTGGTGTAAAAGGGTGAGAGAAAAGATGACTATATACTCCCTGCTTTCTAATTCACTGGCTTTTCAGAGAAAAAATGTACCTAGATGAGTTCCCCCAGGCATCTAAATAAGCAGTTTGATGGTAAAAGTTTTGGACCACTGAGCACATCTGGAAGATAAGTACATAAGTTGTAAAACTGATCCTGCAACTGCATTTAATCTGTCCTATATATGTGCCAAAGTCTTCTCTCTTCCCTTGCTTATAGTTTCATAATTCAAGGCTGTAATTCACCTGAGGGTCACTGGTGCTCTGTCAACGTTTAATTATTCTAATTACTTAATTATCTGCTCTGGTGAAGTGATAAAGCTTTGACATTTCACATTTTCCCTAGGAATATGCATCTGTGGGATATATCGGTCTCTGTATTTGTTAAATACAGGGAAAAATAATTCAGTTAATCGAGTTTTTCAGTGGCAATGTCTACCTTGTTACTGATTTTGTACATTGGGCCACTGAATCACTTGTTTTCTCAGCCTGTAGATCTCTGTGAGAGGTTTCCTCTTCAAAAACCACTTTGTTTTGAATTTGCTGGTGAGACAGGAAGGCTAAAAAGGGTGTGTTGATAATCAGGATAATCCAATTAAACTGGAAAGTCACTTTACAGTGGGTTCCTTTAAATGACAAGTGAGAAGCATTGGCCTCATCAAGCAAGAAAGCTATCTCATATACAGATATTAATTTGATGATCAGAGATCAGAGAGCAGCCATTGTTGAGTGACACTTCAGGAAGAAACCTAATAGATGATGTGATGTGATTAAAACTTTATGAAAATCTATACAATTTTATAATATTGATAAAAATGTACTTTTTCTGTAATAAGTAGGCTTTTGTTTGTATGTTGTGGCTTTTCATTGCAGAAGCAGAGAAAGTTTTAGTCAGGTTAAACTTTTGCGTAGTAAATGTTTCTGCAGTAAAGAAAAATGGAAGACTTGAGGATCCTAAATGCTTTTGAATGTTAAGAATTATTTCTTAAATGTATCTTTTGTTTTTCTTTTACTTCTCTGAGAGTGGAAAACAAAATGTTCGGTGTTTGCGTAAGTGTTTTTTCCTAGCTGAGGGATGCCAGTTGATAAATTGTAGGTAACTAAAGAAAAGTGATTTATGAGGTAGTTATTCCTTCACAGTTTTTGAAATAAAATTACCCCTAGAGAAAAGCTAGAGAAGGCTTTATGTTAGCTTTGACTGTAGAAATGAAAAGACAGATAGAATTTAGTACAGTTCTACTAATAGCATTTAAGTAATGCCTGTGTGCTTACTGTAATGGGGACAAGTGCTGCTAATTTTCTGTTTTCTTTCACTGAAGATAAAGGAAGAGGGTAATTTTATTTCATCAAGAAGATAATTGAATGAATGCATTAAGGGGATGGGGCACAAAAAGCTCTGCTTTCTTAGAAGAAAGATAATGATGTACAAGCTCTGTTCAGTTCCTTGAAAAATTTCAGTAGTTGTAACTACCAGCATTCATGAAACCAAGTCAACAAACTCCTGAAGACCTATGGCCCTCTCTCCTTCCTCCCCTCTCTCCATATGTAAATAGACAGCACACCCATTGTAATGATAGTCGTATACTTTTGCCTCATGTTAGCACCCTATGCCTTCAGGGGAAAGTAATTCTTTTACAGATGGTCACAGTAAAAAAGCTACAATAGCAATAAGAAAGCTTCTTAGTGTGAGGGCTTAGTGTAGAAGGTTTGCTGATTAGCTGGACAAGAGAATTCAAATATCAAGAGAATAAGTTATGCCATCGAACAAGGTGGAAAACAGGAAATCCATCAGCCTTCATCAATATTGTTACAATTTAGACCTGAGGAGCAGGTTTCTTGATATCAGTCTTAATTTTCAAAGTCTTACTAAGCAAGTGTGCTTTCTTGATAAAGCTCTAAATTGGGATTAGTAACTGTGCACATGAAGCTTATCTAAGCCACTGAGAGATTTGCTTGTCCAGTCTATGCCATATTTTCTTCTTTTCAGTTATTAAGGTATTATGTATTGATGTGTGAATTACCTTCTAAAAATAGTCAGTATTTATAGATGAAAAGCCTATATTAACGTGTATATATTGCTATTTCCACAATTTATTACATTTTAAAAATTGCTTTTATAAAAAAAGTTATTGTGAATTCTGCAGGCTAGTTATGTTCCTGCTGTAAAGCTGGGATTTGTTGTGAGGCACAAAGAGGATAAAGAGATGCTTTTCATGTCATTACTTCAACCAGGTTGGAAAAGACCTCTGAGATCACTGAGTCCAACCTTCAACCAAACACTACCTTGTCTACTAGACCATGGTACTGAGTGCTAAACACACCCAGTCTCTTCTTAAACACCTCCAGGGATGGTGACTCCACCACCTCTCTAGGCAGGTCATTCCAAAGTCCAATCACTCTCTCTGTAAAGAACTTCTTCCTAATGTCCAACCTCAATCTCCCCTGGCACAGCCTAAGACTTTTGTCCTACTGCTGTTGCCTGGGAGAAGAGACCGATACCCACCTGGCTACAACCTCCTTTCACGTAGTTGTAAAGAGTGAACTAGGCTGGTGAACCTAGAACTGCCTTTAAGTTCTCAGGTTGTTCAGGGCAAGTTTTACTGGACACCAGTCCCCATCTTCTCTGGACTTTTATTTTGTTGGGGAAACGATTCACGTGCTTCCTTCCCAGTTTCCATACCCCACTTAGCATAGATGTGACTGGAGTTTATGGTTTTGTAACCCAGTCAAGCCAATGAGACTTCTTGTGACTTCTGAAGTTGGTGGTCTTACCTTACTGCCCTCCTACTACAGGCATTTTGTAAATACAGATTCTTCTCTGATCCCGTAAGAAGTCAGTTCAGGAAGTTATGTCAGCATAAAACTTCAAGTTTTCTTGCACAGTTATTTTTTGTCCTGGTTTATCTTCTGAAATTGGTTTATCCTTGGAATCCATTACAAATTGTATCCTACCAAGGAAAAAAAAATGCAGAGAAAAGCAGTGAGCTGCATTTCTACATTTAATTTGTGGCAAGATCTGTGAAGGAAAATAGCAACAACAACAACAACAACAACACTAACAATAAAAGTGCAAAGAAGATATTGAGTACTGTTCTGTTTGTTTAAACAAGAAAATCTTGCATAGTTTTGTATTTTTGTGTGTGTGTGTATTCTTGCTCTTCAAAGTGAAACCTCTGTTAGAATACCTTTTTAAATAACCAAGGCTGAACTTGAAGATCGGGAAATTTGCTACTGAGAGTGTAGTAGGCGATGTAAAAGCTTTGGAAGGCATTTTTCCAACAAACTTTGCTAAAACACTTTTTCCTTTGAGCTGCCTTAATTTAGTCTTCTCATTTCACTGTCTGGAAATGGTTTGTGAGGTTCCAAAGCTATCGGCTCTTCCTGATGCCGTGTTGCAGTAGGTAAACAGTAATGTGAACACGTATCTGTACCTGACAAATCAGTGTATCTGATAAGGCATTAATGATGCCAACAGCAGCCTTGTGTTCTTTGCATCCTTTCCTTCTACCAGGTTTGGAAGGGGAGGAGGAGAAGATAGTCTGTCATAGGTGGGTTTCTGCAAAAGAACAGACTGTGAGGAAAAATGGTAGGCTTCCTACACAACCTGATCTGTTTTCTGAGGGTTCCTACTCCCACACTGCCTTGTGTGTTCTTATTAGATGTCTGCTCCTTTCCATTATCTATTTCCTTAGGGGACCCTATTAAGATGCTTGGATCATGCAAAGGCAAAATTTAGTAATGCTCTAAAAATAGGATGAGTGCTAGAGGGAAGTATCCTTCTCATATACTGTATACCAGCTAAGCTCAAACTACAGCACAGCAAACTACTCCTTTTAAATAATCAGAATAGTTTTCTCTGAGCCCAGTAACACTATATACCCTAAGAGGATCCACAGAATTAAAAAAAAAAAAAAGAAAAAGAAAGATAAAGTCCTTGATCCCTACTCGCTATCACAGTTTGATAGACTCCATCCTCTCTCTTGCCCCAACTTTGTTTTAATGTTTTCCTTAAAAATAATTCCCTGAGTTTTGTTGCAATAATAAATTAGCCAATCATATTACTTGATAACACAATTAACTTTAGAAAAAAGATTAATTCTTAAAAGTGCTTTGACTTAAGGAGATGTGTGAATGATTTTTAATAGGTATAATTTGTTTTTCTAGTGCTGAGTACAGTAACAATTAGTTTCATTGTTAGTTAAAAATCTGTTTTATACATCTATGTGAGATACTTATTTATAAACTACCAGAATTCAACTTAACATATTGGATATTTTTGTGATTTAAGAGATTATTTTTTTGCAAATTATGAAATGTTCAGCCTTCAATTACATGCACCCAGCACGGCCAACCTAACATGTGGGTCAAAGGAAAAGCCCAGTTTATTGTAGCCATTATATATGCCTTCTCTCTCTGCTCTTTTCTTTCTCTGCTGTCTTATAAATGCTCTCATATGTGTGCACTGCAAGTGGACTCTTTCTTTAAAAAGATGAAGAAAAACAAACTGAAGCCCCAAATCAACAGTTTGATTTTATACCACTGCTTTTTACTTCAGTGATTTAAAATGTTTGAAGTAATGCTATAAGGCTAACTGGTTTATGAAAAAAAAAGTATATTTATAAGGTGGGGTTTAATGAGACACCAAAAGGAGCTTAAGCATAGTCCACCCTGGCTTTTGCATCTAGCAGTGCTGTTATTTATGTTGTGCTGGTGACTTGTGACACTGCTGTTTTTTATTATATATGTATTTGAAGCTTAATCGAGTAAAAATAAATTACTTCAATAAACAATCTCTTTTTCTTATAAGTTTTCGTGGTTTCCTTTGACATGCCTAGTTATTGGGGTTTTTGCGGTGTTTGGTTTTTGTTGTTTTTGTTTGGTTTTGTTAGTTGTTTGTGGTTTTGGTTTTGTTTGTTTTTAAAAAAGACAATAATTTTATTAGTTTTTATCCAAATTAGTTGTCTTTCCAATTTGCTCTGACTATGAAAAAAAAAATCTGTTGGATTTTCATTATAGATGCAAACAAATCTGTGAGAGAGCAAATGCTTTGGAAGAAAGCCTAATTGTTATGGCTTCATCTTGCAAATGAAAGACATGACTTAGACTTTTCTTTCAATGCTGTCACAGAAGCTGAACTCTGAGCAACTGCTTTGTTCTTCTGCATAAAAGTGGCTGATGCTCCCACTTTTACAACACAGAGCTGTTGAGCCCACCCTTAGAATCATAGAATAGCTTGGGTTGGAAGGGACCTTTTTAAAGCGTGTGTGCAGATAGGGAACTTTCGCAGTGTTGTCACGCAGTTTATGAATTCCTCATGACACTGGCTGGGGAGCAAACACTGAGACGCCTACCCCTCTGACAAGGTGGCAGCACTTCCAGGAGGGGTTACTACTGGCTCTTTAAACGATGCTCTGTCAGGAAAGGAAGCACGTTCTGAAGATCTTTTAGACACATGGGACAAGAATGAGAACAATTTTCTCAAATTTATACAGGCAAACTCTGATTAAGCTTCATTTTAGGTACTTTGTGTGCCCTTCTTAAACCCTGATGTGGGAGTCTGTGATTTGTAGCTAGAAATCAGTTCCTGATTAGAAAGCATGAAAGAACTGGTATAATGCAGAAGGCAGTCTTTTCTGGTATTGTTGAAAGAATCTCACACCTTCTGCTTCTGACATTCAACCAGAATAATTAAATCAATTCAGCTTTGAAGCTTTTGATAATGTTTAGGAGGATTTGATTTTCTTCTCTCCTACTAGTTTTGAAGTTTTGTTGTCACCACTGGCTACTTCTTGCATTGGTTTCTGCTATAGAACTTAATATTTAGCTAAGATGTGTGAAGATCTTAATGAGTAATTACTCTATTCTACACCACTTTTTTTAGTTATGCTCATTCTTTTGGAGAAGCATTCATTTTCTTTATGGAGAAAAGCAAAGCAGATTCTTACTTTTCCTTTAACTTGATGTCCTTCTCTGTTCCATTTTAATAGATCACCTCTGCTGAATTTCTTTAATTGATGCAAATGAAAGATCTTAATATGATATTGAAAGCAAGGAGGTAGGTCTGAGAGGGAATTAAAGGGTTGTTAGCATACAGCAAGTCACTGGAACTGAAGATACTTTGCAATCATTTCCTTGATTATCTCTTTGGAAAAGAATTGTACCTGTTTGTTTACCTAGCATGCTCTTAGCTCAGACCTCTTAGGATTTAGAGGATATTGAAAACAGCAATGTGTGGAGGCCAGATATATGCTAGAAGGATAAGGATGCCTGCATTTTACCATGGGAAGTGGAATTATATCTCAATCCTGTGCACAACAAGCTATTTATCATGCTCAGAAAACAGCAGTAGGTAACAAACTTGAAACCTTTGCAGCTAAGAGACTGTTTATATCTCTCCAAACATTATTCTTGTGAAGAAACATTTCTCACCATCATGTTGTGTTGTGTTGTGGTTTACTGTGGAGTGCTGCAGTGATTTTTTATTTTATCTTGTTGCATTTTGCCAGCCCTTTTAGGGAAAAAAATCTAGCCTTATTGGGGATTCAGGGATTTTTTTCCTAAGACTTCAAAATAGATCAGCCATGCAGAGTGTGAATGGAGGGCAGGGAAGTGTCTTTTGGTCATTTGGGTATGAGGAAGCTATTAGATGCTATTCGGACTCAAAGAGAAAGATTTGGGTTTAAATACCAGTGAAGAAACTCTGAAATACATTATGTCTTTCAGGTAAAGGTGCTTAGAGGGAATGTTGATGTGGGGGTATTTGGGCTCTTGAAGATGATCCCAGGCTAGGCATGCATTAGTTCAGCCTAGTAGGACAGAATTCAGTGTAAAGTTCTGGAGAGAGGGCTCAAATCCAGCTTTGTGTATGATGCCACATAAGTTCAGGGCTGCTGAAAAAGGCCATGTACTGCAAGGTCACTTAAAATAATTTTGCCAGTATGTTTAAATGTAAAGTAGTTTATTTCACAGGAGGGGTTGCAATAAAAAAAAATCCTTGCTAATGATGTAGAAAATGGCATGAAATAAGTAATAAACTTGACAGTTATATTAAACAAAGAATGCCAACATAAACAGTGATGGGAACTTCACTGACGATCTTCAGAGATCTGAAGCGTGATCAGGAAACCATTGAGATCCACCCTGAAAAAATGTAGTCTATTGCTCCAATTGCTTAATAATTCATAATCCAACACAGAGGTTAAAAAAAAAAAATAGAAATTGAAAAAACCTCAAACCCTTTACTGGGCAGTTGTAGTCCCAACTGTGAACTGTGAAAGTATTAAATGAGAAAGGCAAACAGCATTGATAAGAAATGACGCCAATGATTTCTTTCTTATCATGAGAAAACAAGATTTTCATCAGTTGTAGAACATTGTCACAGAAAAGGAATATGTCTTTAGATGACAAAGGTTTTTTTGCCAGAAGAAAGCACTAAAGACATTAGATTCTTAAATGGTAGTTCAGGGATCAATAAATTTCTAAAAGGTATTGAAATATTGACATATTTTGTTTTACCTTGATTCTGCAGAGAATTTTAAAGCAGTGTATAGGCTTACCATAATGAAGATGTTGCTAAATTTAGATTTTATTAGTGTGTGGAATGATCTGCAGAAGCAAGACAGTTATTTAAGAACAACCTGATGGTAGCCTGGACAAAACGAGGGACAATATAATTATATGATTCCATGATTCCATCTTTTACTTGAAGATATAGGAAGTGAATGTCTTGTGGTTTACAGTGTCGTAGAACAACTTAGATTGGAAGGTGTCTCTGAAAGTCTAGTTCAACTTCCATTTGAATCAGGGCAACTTCAATATTGGTAAATCCTTTAAACAATAGATGACTTCTCCCCTAAACCCCTCTTCAGGAAATCTCCAAGGATGGCATTTTCAGGGAAAGTTATTCTGTTACTTAACTACACTGTGAAAATGACCTAACACCATGCTTTAACTTTTGCTCCTTCCTGAGGTAGTCAGGCAGTTGGACCAGAAGGTCATTGTAGATTCCTTCAAAGTGAATTATTCTGTTATATTTTAAAACCTGTTTGCCTTATTTCTAGTTGAAATTTTCCTTGTTGTAATGTGTGTTTATCACATCTTGTCATATTCTGTGTATTTGACCATGAATTACAATAGGTTAATTCTCTACTAATCAATTAGGTAATTGAATGTCACAACTGTTTACCTGCTCAGTATTCTTTCCTTGTGGGTAGGAAACCCAGCTCCTAGTCTGACCCTATACTTGTGTGCATCAACCTCCTAAGCATCTGCCAGACTACTGCAGATGTGACCTCAGACGAGCTATGAGGAAAATGGTAATTTCCTTTGACCAACTGGTTATGTTCTTGCTAATGTATCCCAGTATGCAGTTAGCTTTCATTGCCCAAAGGCTGAAGATGTGATGCTGTGACTGGTTTTTTGCTATCTCTTTTTTTTTTTTTCCCTCCCTTGAACTACTGTCTAGTCACCACCCACATTTTACTGTTGCTTGTGGTTCTATCCCAAGTGCAGGGATCTGATGAACTTGATGAAGTCTTTATGGGCCTGTACTTCCAGCTTATAATTGTCCTGCTGAATAAGCACTCTGGCACTCAGTGTATTGCGTGCTTCCCCAGTTTGGTGTCATCCACAGACTTGACAAAGCATATCTGTGATTCCACAATGAGGTATCAGTTTTGAAACACAGCTGGTGGAACTTACCTTCCAATCACTCATAAAGATTCCATGCTAAGATAGTCTAAAGTTTTTGTTGTTGCACTGTGAAAGCTAATCCACATATCACCCTTTATATGTACTCTTATTAGCTACTGCTGCTCGAGTTTAGAATAGAATAGTTCGGTTGAAAAGGACCTACAATGATCATCAAGTCCAACTGCCTGACCACTACAGGGCTAACCATAAGTTAAAGCATTTTGTTAAGGGCAATGTCCAAATGCCTCTTAAACACTGACAGGCTTGGGGCATCAACCACTGCTCTGGGAAGTCTGTTCCAATGTTTGATGACCCTCTGGGTGAAGAAATACTTACTAATGTCAAGTCTGAACCTTCTGTGATGAAGCTTTGAACCATTCCTACATGGCCTCAGCATGTAGTAGAAAAGCAACGAGGTCCAGCCCTTTCACCAGCTTTGTTGTCCTCCTCTGCATGGATTCAAGTACCTTTACATCCACTTTAAATGATGGGGCCCTGAACTGCACACAATGGAAAATCATTGAATTAGCAGGATAATTTCTGTTGACTGGCTGGTGATGTGTTCGATGCACCCCAGGATGTAGTTTGCACCCTTGTCTGCCAGGGCACCATTCTGACTCACACTGAGCCTGCTGCTGACCAGATTACTTTATTTCAAACATTCAGTCACTTCTTTTGAAGTTTTCCTTTGCTCCTTACTTTCCTATTCCATACATAGAGTATTTTTGTGTGTCTATAACATAGGATTCCACCTCTGCTATTTTCTACAAAAAGCCAAGAAAAGTCTCTTGCTATGTAGTATTATTGTCATCTTATAAAAACTGGCTACTTCACAGTTCTGAGTTGCTGAATGCAATAACTTCTTGCTTTCCTTTTAATATTGCGTTTTAGGAGTAAGGTTAGTGTTCCATGGTGGTTTATATTAAATAATAATGCTGTGACCAAAGGGTGTGGAAATTAAAAGAAGTATGTGACATAAACAGGAGTCTCACAAATTATTTAAATTTTTGTGGCATTTACCAACATTATTTTTGATTATTACCCTCAACAGAATTACCTTCATATTCTAATTACTGCTTTTCACATAAAAATTTCATAATAAAATTTTGGATTATTCTATTATCTGTAAGTTGTAAAAAGAAGAAACAATGTATTTTAGGTACATCTTGAATCAACACTGTCAATTGGCAGGGGAATTTTAAAGTCCAAAGTGCTTTGTTGGTTACCTCAGTCAGAAGCACAAGACTTATTATTTATGGAATAAATATATTTTCAATGAAAACTGTATCTGATTATTTTTAACTGATCATGAAAACAATCTAGCTAATAGTAATGAAGAAGTCCTCTTTTCCTATATGTATTTACAGTGGTTAATATGTTCTGAATGGGTATTTTTTGGACCTGCTAAAGGGGTTTCCGTACAAGCTGAAAATCATTCCTATTATCCTCTGTTTTTTGTGCTAGGAAAGAACTCCTTTATACATGGCAAGGTTTTAGCTATATTTAATAGTAGTACACATTCAGTAATAACACATTTAGTGTGTGTTTTTATTAATAATGTTCCTGCAGGAGACTTCAGTTACATGACAGTTATTAGGATTAAATCTGCAGATATGTCTCCATCTGCAGAACTGGCTATAGCTGTGCTAATAGAGTATTATCTTCTAGCAGCTTTTTAATGGAGGCAATGTTAGCTCTATTTGAAGTCAGTAAAAGAAAGAACAAATGGGTCTGTTTATTTCCTAACAGTTCTCTTGGCCAACCCAAGAGATAGGAAGATTTATTAGGCAGTACCAAATTCAGTTCTGGCAAGTAAACTCCCATTGGTTTTGATTCATCCTTGGTTTATCATTCTTTTAATAATGGATTTTTTTTTTTGGTAGAGATTTCAGTAGAAACTTTTAATTGTTTTTCTTGAAGGCTATTTGTGGGAGGAACATGATAATGTGTGACCAATTTATATTATGTGTTGTACTTTTATAAACTTTTATAAGCTTTTATATAGTTTTATGAGTTCTGTAAGTTATAAGTACCAAGATGGCTGCGGGTCTCTTTGCTAGAACAAAAGGAAATCAGTGCCAAGAAGAAGGTGGAGTTTGATAAAGTAAATAATTGCCTTGTTACCTGTTAATAACCAATTATAAATGTATTTGTAATGCATGTTTACATCTGGACAGTGACCTGTAACCAATTATGTGCTTCTTGTCACGAGACCTTGTATACAGATACTATAAAAACCCTGAGCTATCCTAATAAATCGGACATATTTTAGATCTCATAGGTCATGTATGTATGTCTCGGAGCCTCCCCACCAACAGCTATTACTTTTTATAAAGTTACATAATGTTATTGTGAACATCTAAAAGTTTAAATTTGTATAAGTGTAGGTGTGGTTTTTTGTTGGGTTTTTTGTTTCTTGGTTTTTAAAGGGGAGCTTTGTACTCCAGTAACCTCGTTCTTTCTATCTAGCTCTACCTTTGACAACTGCAGAAATGATGCTCCAAGAATGAAGGAAAATGGAAAGCTAGCTGGATTTTGACAAGAATGAGCCAACCAATAGCAAAACTAATTTACTGTCTTTTGACATAAATGTGTCAATTTTTGAAAAGTATTTGACTGCTGCCAAAACTAGACTGGTATTAAAAGCTTTATATTAACTTGCACTTTCAGAGACAAGGGAAGTGAACTTTTATTCTAGGTTTGTCCAAACAGTGCTTTCTTTCTAGGTCTTATATTATTGAAAGATTTTTCACGATTTTTTACTGTTGGTAACTGTTTTCTCTTAAATCTAAGAAGCTGTTTTCCTATATGAGTTCTATTTTTTTAATATTTTCTTTTCCATTTCTTTCCTAGGAAATTTTTCACAAGCAGGAAAACAATAATTAAATGCTCATTTTCATTTCAAAATTTGATTAATTTGCTTTAATGAAGAAAATTCCCTTTTAGCTCTGCTTCTGGAATCTAAGATTGAAAAAATAAAAAGACTTCTTAGCTTTTCCAGATTTAGTGTCTACCATTTTTTCTACTTCCTCTTAAGTGTTCAGAGGGCAAATGCTGCTGTGCATTCTCTACAGAAACATCTATGCAGATGGATATCTTACTGTCTAAAATCTTTCAGTTGTATGTTTCTCTATATTCCTTCCTGCTGTTTTGAGCTGTAGTTTCACACATAATTATAAAGAATGTCAATTGGACCGATCATAGGCCAAATTATATTTTATTTACTTGAACTAATGTAAATATGATGGTTTGTAAATAGGTAGAAGGCTGCACAGTCTTTTGAAATATGTCTGCAATGTATGTTTTGCCCTAGTTGCCCAATACAGAAACAGTTATAAAATAAATTCAGATGTGAAAAACCCATCAACATTTCTAAGATTTATATTCTAAGGCTGAAGTCTTCTGACTGTAGATATAAGTTTGGTCAAGTTCCAAAAAGGTAGTTCTGCTATTTCTATTGCTTTTCTTCTTCGTAAGTTTGCACAGAATTAGACCAAGGAATACCATAATCAATTTTACCAGAAGAGAAAAAGATGCTGGATTTTTGTCAGCTGAATATGTTATTTTCCTTGATCTTTACAGTGTACAAGGCACAGAGAGAAGAAAGCTGTGGAAAAGACGAAGTGGGTCAATGGGACTTTCCTATTTGTCAGCCCTCAGATAGGTTTGAAATGATGCTGAAACTACAGCCATATCCTTGAATGCTTTTTACAACTGTTGTGGTTTAACCCCAGCCAGGGGCCAAACCCCACAGAGCCGCTCATTCACTCCCCCACCAGCAGGTTTGGGGAGAGAATCGGAAGGGTAAAATGTATAAAAATTGTGGGTTGACTTAAAGACGGTTTAATAGGGAAGGCAAAAGCAGCGTGTATTAGCAAAGCAAAACAAGGGATTCATTCACCACTTCCCATGGGCAGGCAGGTGTTCAGCTATCTCCAGGAGAGCACAGCCCCATTACACATAACAGTTACTTGGGAAGACAAATGCCATCATCCCAAATGTTCCCCTCCCCCCTCCTTCTTCCCTCCACTTTATATACTGAGCATGATGTCATATGGTATGGAATGTCCCTTTAGTCAGTTTGGGTCACCTGTCTCAGCTATGTCTCCTCCCAACTTCCCATGCACCTCCAACTTTATTGACAGTGTGGTGGTATGAAGAGCAGTAAAGGCCTTGACTCTGTGTAAGCACCGCTCAACAATAAGAAAAACATGTCTATCTGATAACCACTGCGTTCAGCACAAACCCAAAACATATCCCCATATCAGCCATCATGAAGAAAACTATTCCAGCCAAAATGAACACAACAACATATGTTACCCATATGCTAGGTATGGCACATGGTAATCTTTTTATTTGGTTACTTAAACTGGAATGATGGTACAATAGGGAATGCACCTTCATTTCTCTTTCCATATTTCTGTTTCTTGAAAAATATAACTATATTTTGATAGCATCAACAGAGAGATTATTGGAGACTGATTTAGGGTGTTATGGGAAATGATGATATAACCTTCCATGGCAAACAAATGCAGCTCTTTCTTGTTGTTTTTAAAGGAAAGTTTTTTCCTGAGGTGTCCTACCATTTGCTGAAAGACAGCCATGAATCCATGCAGTCACAACAGCCCATGACCACTGGAAGAGTGAAGTGCTGGCAATATCTGCAAACAGTGAGTGGAAATCTGTTGATGGCTACCCAGCATACTTGATTACCTTTCACTCTCTTACTGCACAATCAACTTCAATTTTCTACTTCTTTTTCTTTTTTTTTTTTTCAATCAGTAGTAATTTTTATTAAAATTTCACCTTTAATGAATACTCAGGAAGCCTCTTGAAAAGCTTCCAGTCCCTCCTGTAGTAGGACCATTCTCCTGACATGTTGTAAGGCCAAGAGAGTATCGAGGAGCTGTGCATAGTCAGGTATGGCTGGTGGACAGGCTGGTGTACAAGCTGGTGAGTTACAGCTCTAACTTCCAAATTTAAGTCATATGCTATACTGTGTCCCTTGCACTCTCTTTTTCAACACTTCATTATTTTGGTAGAGATTTTCTGGCTTTCTCAGAATGGCATGATCTGTGGATCTTGACTGCTGCTCTTTTAACAACTTCTATGCATCTCACCACTGACCTTCTGGCTTCCTGTGTATCTGTTGTTGTTCAGAAAGATCAATCTAAGCATGTGGAGAACCTTACTTAATGCAATTTATCTTTCCAGCACAACTGATCAAATACCTGCACATGCACAAATCCTCAGTTGCTACTAATTTTAAGTAACATTTTTATGAGTGGTAAGTCATTGAATTTCTGTTATTAATCAGTTGAAAAACATCTGTTGTGAATGCTGCTATGTGTTCGGCAAAAGAAAGGAAACTGTATGATGAAAGAGGGACATTAATGAATGGAATCTAGATAAACAGTGCATCAAGATAACAAATTAAGGTTTTTTCAAGTTTAATCTTGATGAATTTACCTGATACAGAAAAAGATCCATCTGATTATGGACTAAATGACTATACACAATAGTACAAGGTATTTATTGAATTAATAGATAGGTGAAAGAAAACTGTTTTCCTAAAAATGGATTTATCAGTTTTAATTGTTCTCATGTACACAGAAAGCCTTTTTGTCTGACAGCCCAGTGTTGCTGGTCAGACCATTTGAAATCACCATGGTTGAGCTGAAGGGACAATGGACGGTGGAGTTCCTGGTTGGCAAGACCCTTCTCCAAACTCTCCCCTTTTCCTCAGTTTTTGTCTACTGTTATCTGCTTTCTTTTGACATTAAAAAAAAAATGAGAAGCTGGTACATCAGGATGTCTTGCTATGTTTTATAGTGAGGAGAATGGTCAAATGTGATAGGAAGCAAATACTCTCCCATAGAATTCCTAATTTTCCCTCAACAGTCTGAGACATTTTCTGTGACTAGCAGTTGAAATGTGCATTAGTAAATCACAGGGAACATGGTGCCTTGAGTAGTTTGCCTGTATTTCTGGCCTATGAAATCTGTGTTCAGAAAATTGTCTTATCCCTAGGGACAAAAGGGAGAGGGTGGGAGAAGCCTTGCCCTGCAAGGGAACATTATTGCCTCTACTTGCTGTTTACTAGAGGTTTTCTGTTCAGTTAGTTTGGTTTTTCAATGAACTAATCTGCCCTTGATCCTAAGAAGTCTATAAGAATGGATTTCACAAGTCATAATTTGTGTACATAACTTACCTCCTATTTAAATCTCTTATTTAATCTTTTATCTCTTTTTTTTTTAATCTCTCAATGTAAATATAAGGATTTAAGCCTTAATGTAATAGTGCTTGTATGCTTAGTTTGTCTTTTTCCTTTCTTTCTTTTTTTTTTTTTAAATAATCTTGAAAATATTTTCTTCAGTGTTTCTGATTTATTCTCACGTGAAAAGGTTAAATATTCAGAGAAAGATGTAGAAAATATGGCCATAAGTGTGGTTTGGGGTTTTTTTGTCTTTTTTTCTTTCTTTTTTTCCCCAGGGATTGATTTTTATTGAGAAATAATCCTTCTGTTTTTCTTCTATATATATCAGGGCTTACCTCTAATCTTAGAATCCAAAGCCTCTAAAATTACTCTAGATTTATATTTTAATTTTCTTTTGCAGATTGGCATGGCTTTCTAACATCCTATTCAATATTATTTATACTGTAGTTTTAACCTTAAACATCTAAAAGAAGTTGAGATGTTCAGAGTAATATTTACTCCTAGAATAATATTTGATGACATAACTTTCATTCTCTGAATTGATTCCTTTGTCCTTATTTGCAGATTTGTTATTATCCCTGGGTAAGGAGGAGAGAAAAAGGAGAAACTGCATTAGGTGAAAAGGTAGATAACCAACATTTTTAAAATGTTTATTGTGTACTATGTTAATCTGGGAATGAGCCTAGTTAAAATGACAGAATTATAATGGATACAAATTAAGAAGGGATCTCTGAATGAAATCCAAGTTTGTGATCCTTAAAACTATAGCAACAGACTTCACCATAGGCTTCTTGCTGTCTTACGCTCTGCAAACTCCTCTGACTCATTTGCATTTCCTTCCTTGTTCTGCCTCAGCTGAGACAATAACACCTTTCTGCTTCTCATCCAGGATATGCAGTAACTTACCAGTCCAAGCTGAAGAATTTTCTCTTCTTCTATTACTTTTGTGGTTTTCTTTTTCCTTCTCTCCCATGAAATACATAAGCATCCTTGAATACTGAGTAGCAACCCAGAGGTAGAGTTTACATCATGTATTTCTTTACAGCTTCTGGACAGGGCTGCAACAATGTTGTACCTGATGCTGTCCGGGTGTGTAGGGTCTGAGTGTACTTAGGGTTGAGTAGAATCTTCCTTGTTGAGGAAGACGAAATATTGTCTACCCACCTTTGGAAAGGCTTTTCCAACCTAGAGAATCTATGACTCTATGAAACACTACTAAACTCCATTGAATGTGCTGCTGCATGTTTTTTGGCATATTTTCCTTTAATGCAACTATTTAAAATTATGTGTTAGATCATGTCTGCTTGGTATTCCCTAAGAATATCACTTTTCTTTGGTTTTTGGTGGGCTTTTTTTGATAGGCTAGTTTAGAGAGAGAGTCCCAGTGATGTAAAATACTTGTCAAAGAAGAACTAGTTAGATCCTGAGTGGCCCTAAATTCAAACACAAGGAAGCCTATTTAGAAAAGCACTGAAGAAATCTTTAATTCAACTTGCTCTTAGCACATTTTGTGAAACAATCTCAGAATTTTCTTCAACTCTTCGAGAAGCTGCTAAATAATCTCAAAATTTTCTTGGTTTCAGGAGTTACTTTGCAAAAATTAAATTTATTCTTGAAATCCAAACTCATGTGTTTTCTTTTTGCAACATAATGAAAGAGTAAGATAGACAAGCAGACAAACAAAAATATGCAAATTTTAGTGTCCCACTTTGTGTTCTGTTTCCTGATTGGTACATAGTTAGCTATCTCTTTTGCATGACCGTAAAGCTAGGAAAGAACTCAAGATTAAATCAAACACTTGTAGGATATTACACTGAATAATCTTTGCGTAATAAAGCTTTACAAATAAGTAATTAAGTTTTTTTGAAGACTGTCTCTTCCATTCTGTCCATATTCTTGTGATGTTCGTGTTCATGTTTTCAAATTTTTTTATAACGATGTAGACTTTTTGTCTAGGAGAGATTATGAAGATCATCTAATCAATAATATGATCAATATGTTTTGCTTGCTTTGTAAGAAGGAAGAGACAACCAAGTTGTCAAGTAAAAGCTGGTGGCCGTTGTTGGTCAACATCTATTTTATGGCTTCATTTTATAAGGGATTTTTCTGTAAAGAACGGGGAGGGGAGGAAAAAGAATTTGACAAATCTTTTTTCATGTCTTTGAAAAATGCTCTTTATTGGGGTCTTGGCACAGGGGCATAATTAGGTTAAATGCACTCTTACATTTATTTTTTGAAAAAATCACTGTTAATGTTTTGTTTTCTTCCCAGATAGTTTCTGTTAGGCTGCGTAATGTTTTACTTGGGTTTCCTTAACTATATTCAGTCATATGCCAGAGAGAGCTAAAAGTGCTTCCCTTGAAAACCTGGGATCAATAGGTGGTTTCAGAGCCGATTAGGTGAATCTATCAGCCTGATAAATCCCCTTATGAAATCTGTCTCGTAGAAGAACATATGAATACTAATGATGGGGAAGATATGTTACCAGCTTTGGGTTCAAACGAGTAATAGAAGACTCTTTTGTAGTTTTCATGCTTTCTTAGAAGTCTGTTACCTGCATTTTGGCAAATAGCTTCCATCCTCTCTAGCTCTTCTTGCCAGCCCTCTTGCTTGCTCATGTAGTCAAACCTATCACCTCAGACAGGGTCTGCTCTCTCTCCCCTCTAATCATTCTGCTTTGAAGTTCTCTGTCCAATGAATTACTGTACCATGCTTTTGTACCATGAGGAAAATAAGTGGGAAGCTGTGAACTTCCTATCCTTGGATGTTGTCCAATATCTTCCTCAAAATAGGTCTAACCCTTGCAGACTAGATTTCTCTCACCTTGTCACATATGCCTTTAGTGTTTTGTTACTTTGGACTGGAAGTCAGCTTGAAGAAAACAGAAGTTTTATATCAGCCTGCACCTCAGGAAGTCTCCCATCATCCCCATATCACCATTGGTGAAACAGAACTCAAATCAGTCCAGCAGTTTAATTGCCTGGGAAGCATCATCTCCTCAGATGGTAAGATTGATGCAGAAATAGACAACAGGTTAGCAAAGGCATACAGAGCTTTTGGTAAACTCCATAAAAGAGTGTGGCAAAACAAACACCTGAAGAAAAGTACAAAGATCAGTGTTTACAGAGCCATTGTACTGTCTGCTCTTTTATATGGATCTGAATCATGGGTCATTTACCGCCACCACTTGCGTCTCTTAGAACGCTTCCATCAGGGCTGCCTCTGTACAATCCTAAACATCCACTGGACTGACTATGTGACCAACACATCTGTCCTTGAACAGGCAGCAGTCGCGAGCATTGAGACCATGCTGCTGAGGACACAGCTGCGCTGGGCAGGGCACGTCTCCAGGATGCAGGACTACCGCCTCCCTAAGATCGTGCTCTATGGGGAACTTGCTACTGGCTGCAGCAAGAGAGGAGCCCCGAAGAGGAGATACAAGGACTGCCTGAAACAATCCCTCAGCCTTGGCCACATTGATCACCACCACTGGTCTACTCTGGCCTCCAATCGAGACGCCTGGAGACACACCATCTATAACGCTGCTGCTGCTTTTGAGAACACACGCAGGATCACTCTCGAGGAGAAAAGACAATGCAGAAAGAATCGCGTCTTGTTGATATCACCTGAGGAGTCTTTCTGCTGTACCTTCCGTGACCGGACTTGTCTATCTCACGTTGGCCTTTTTAGCCATCAGCGCGCTTGTAGCAAGCGTGGGTAGAGCCCTTCTCAAGTCTTTGTTCGCGAAGCCTAGCCATGATGACTTAGGTCAAACAGACGCTGTGTCTACCTGGCAACAGCATGCAGCTTTCAGACTTGCTCACTGTCTTTCAGATCACTAAATTAATATCTCTGCTATTTAGCTTTTGAATGTTTGTCACGCTACAAAAAACACTTTTCTCTAGCTAGCAATAATTAGATACCTGGTTAATGTGCTCTGGGTATTTACAGATTATTAGGATTTAATCCCAAAGCAACGTTACTGTCTCTACTGATAAGCAGGATGAAACCCTCATACATATTCTACTCCATTAGCTTTCCTAATCACTTTAAACTAATTGCTCTGAATACTTCTGGGTGTGATTCCCATAAAATGCACCACTCACTGACCTCTGCCACTCTTTAAAAGGTGTGGCTTTTAACTTTCTTTTGCAATCTTGGGCATTGCTGATTTGTCCACTCTGTATTCAGCTTATGCTGTGGGATGCTATCTGGAAATTTTCCAGTTTCCTTGGTCAGCCACAGGGATTAGTGAGAATGAATGTGCTGCTGGTCTCCAGAGACACCGTAGCACCATCTGTGAAGAAATATTATTGAAGAAGCTAATTTAAGTTCTACTTTGGTTGGGTAGATAAGAAGGAAATAACTGTCAATATTTGTAAAGGTAGAGAAAATCAAAGGCTTCTGGAAATACTTTAGAAGCAAAGATAAGAGTGGCTTAGTTTCAGATCAGAGAAAGTACACAAAGAGTTCTGGAAATACTTTGTTCATTTGTCAATGGCTTTACCATTGACCAGCATGTGAATACAGTATGATCAGAATCACAGAATCACAGAATCACAGAATCACAGAATCACAGAATCATTGAGGTTCTGAAAGACCTCTGAGATCATCAAGTCCAACTTTTGACCAATCACCACCTTGTCAACCAGAGCATAGCACTAAGTGCCACGTCCAGTCATGTCTTGAACACCTCAGTGGATGGTGACTCCACCACCTCCCTGGAAAGTTCATTCTACTGTTTAAGAACCCTTTCCACCTTTATTCACATCTTCAGTTATCACTTTTAAATGTTTATCTATCTATCTACCTACCTACCTATCAGGTAATAAATGTTGTGCCAAGACACTGATGTTTAGTATCAGATCAGTTTTTCCACAGTTCAAGAGAGAACTTTGAGACATTTCAGTGTAAAATGAGCCTTCAGAGAGTCTTACAGATATTGTCCAAATTACTCTGATGTCCTTGTAAAACTTACATTTTAAATACTTAATACTGCATATCTTTGGGTTTCTAATATGCTTGTTCCTTTCAAAACTCAATTCCACTTTATTTTTACAACTATGCTGTTGTGGCTGAATATTGTTTTACCTCTAATGGATTTTTTCTAAAAGGTTAGAGTTAAATTTCAAATAAATGAAATTTAAATTGTATAAACACATTAAAAGTAAAGTAAAAAAGTTAAACCTGAAACTCTGCCAACTGGCAAATCTATTCAAAATTTGCTACACAGATGTTTTCAGATCTTAAAGAAGCAATAAGTACTTATTCATCAGAGTTCCTTGTATGTAAAAACTTTCATAACATTCACTAATTTGCTCTCTAAATCATGTCTGTTAGCATTCTGTAAATGCAGCATTGTGATGAGATGTTTGGCCTCTCTTTATTGTTCACATTGAATATCCTGAATTTCATTCAGTTTTGTGATAAAAAGTAATAACATGAAGTGATGATTCTGGGGACAAAGCCACTCTGGAAATAAGCGCTCAGTTTAAAAATATGTTTAACTTCATAAAATGCTTGAGATGCATTTAATTTTCTGCACTGCTTGTTCTCAAGAGCCTTTAGAAAAAGGGAGTATGCTGTGTGAATGTGTTTAAGTATGAAGCTTACAAAAGCCCCATTTGGTGCCCTAAATGTAGTGGGTTTTCTTTGTTTATTTTTAATGATTCGTATCATATATACCAAGCATTTCAGTATGAAAACTTCAGTGGTGTTTATAATGAAAACAAGGCATTTTGCTACCCAAATCACCTCAACATTAACTAGGCGAATGTATGTCATTAGCCTGGGTGATGCTTCTGTGTAAGGTCTTGTTCTTCCTCTTTTCTTGTTTAAACTAAATACTGGTAGAGAGACATTAAAGTAGAATTGTCTCATGAAAACAAGAATTTTGCAGTTATGGAGAGCATAATAATTTTTGACCCTTGAATCACAAATGTTAAATTACTGCAAAGGTTTGTATTCATGGGCAGAACATCATCTATCTGAAAGGAACACAGTGTGAAGAGATTTACAATTATGAAGTACCAAGGTTTAATGAACTTTAAGAGACATTTTCTCTAAATGTTTTAAGGTGTTAATCAAGGTTCATTATGGCTAAAACTTGATAGGAAAAACTCATAATTTGAGAAAGATGCAAATTAACCAGAAAAGTGGGTTTTTTTGTTAATGTATTGATTTAAGTAAAAAGGTAGTAGCTCAGAGAAAGACTTTCCTTTATCCAAGAATCAAATCTAAATCTATCCCTGGTACTGTCAGAAAGAAATGTTTTTTAATAGATTTTTGCTATAGCAACACTTTCTCTTCACTTCACACTTCATTATAAACCGGCTCAGAATCCTTAGCATTTCTTCTAAGAGGCAACTGAACAGGAAAGCGAGATGATAAAAACAGTGTAGGATAGTAAAGCCCTCTCTACACACTCATGGGAATTTTCAAATCCGTCTCCCTAGGCAAAATGACTGTTTTCAAGTTCTCCCATAGAGCATTAGAACATTTAGATTTGAGTTTGTAGTGTATAAACTAGGAAATGTACAGCTTAGTTTATTTGATATTAATTATTCCTTTGTCTTATATATATACACTTCTTGAATGAAAGAATGAAGCAATAGAAGCTTGTACTACAGGCCATGAAGTTTACTGGAAAGTTGTTATTCCCAGCAGAATGTTCCTTATGGCAGGTTTCTTCAGTGTAAAAGTTGGAGTTCCTCTGCTTGACCTATTTTCCTCAAATATTTTTCAGTTCTAAGTGTAGAAAAGCTGATCACGGAGTCTATTTTTATTGGCAGTAAACCAATGTTGAGCCAATGTCTGCACACTGGAATGATCTTCTGTTTTACTTAAAGGGTTTAATTTTTTTTTTTTAATGCTACAATAAATATTTTATTTTTGTATGCCAGGATAGCAGAAGAGGTAGCAAATTTGCAAAATTCAGTCACTAATTCATACTCTGAGGTTGCTCAAATAATGATAACAAACTGTCTACCTTCTTGTCTTGCAATGAAGTTCAAGTTCATGGTCAAGATATGCTGATATTACACTTTCTAGGGAACTTGGAGAACTGGAAAGTCATGAGCAATTAATGACTTTGAGAGGATGGAAGAACTGCAGATATTGCTGGAAATTCTTCCAACAGAAGCTCTTACAAGGATACTTAGGGTGACATGTAATACATCATTTTTACTAAAAGAACATTGTGGCCTGGCTGTCTGAGGAAGCCATGAGAAAGAGGTTCTGAAGATACACATGCTGATGAGACAGAAATCAATTGCAGATCTATGTTTTGCAGGTCTGCATAATTTTCAACCCCAAAACATTTGAGTTCCAAATGACCTATCCCTAACCCATCCCTAATTTCATTTCCAGTGTTTCTGTGGTTGCACAGTTTGATATGCTTTCTCCAGATAAAAACTTCAAAGTAAAATTTGCACCACAGATTAACTATTTTGATGATAGACTGTTCAGCAGAAGGTTAACTATTGCTGTGAGTTGCAAATATTCTGTGCTGAATTACAAGGGTGATAGATAAATCAGTTTGTTCGATAGGAGCCTTGTCCTATCATAAAGCGCAACATTTTGGCAAGGTGGTTGATATTCCTGTGACATGGTTTCAGAGAGGATGACAGGGTTTGTCAACATGGTTGTTGTCATTATGTCTTCTTGAACTTTGACCCTGATTTCTGTTGGCTGCTCAGTCAGTAAAATGTTTGCTCTGCAATATTCAAGGACAGGTCATCTTCCAACTGTGCAGCAACAATACACAATGCATAATCTTGCAACACATTAAAATAAGATTGACTGATTTTTATATATATATGTATTATTAAAAATCAGTTGGATAACTTTAACTTGTACGAAAAGCTTGGTTATGCTCTTAGAGATTCACTGATAGATTAATAGGGTTTTATTTTCTTCTTTCATTACTTTCTCCAGTTCATGATGGATGAAGGAAAAAAGTGAAGAAGAGTGGAAAAGTTAAAAGGAGTCATCCAGGAGAAAGGAAAAATTTCTTCCCTCAGATATTCACTGAATTTTTTGTTAATCAACTGTGGGAACAGTTTAAACCGGCAACACCTTCTTTCAGTTAATTAGGATAAAAAAGGAGTGTTTTGGCCTTGACTGGTGTTTTTGATAAAGAAAGTGCTGTATTCTCAAAGCGAAAACCACTTTGAACGGCCTGTGTCTTTTTTTCTCTAGTGGTTGAAAATGGCCAATACATGATGTGAGGTGAATGTGTCTGATCAAGGCAGTGGTTTAGGATAATCCTGGGAATTCTGGTTAACTAAAAGACAAATACCAGGCGCTGTTTGCAAAGGAATCCTAATAAAAGGTGAACACTGGAAAGATTGGTGGACAGAGTCCCGAAAGTAAACTCTGTGTGGTGGCAGCCTCCTTTCTTTCAACATCCATATTCTCCATAATCAACAATGTGCAAAGATTAATACTCTCTATGCTTATTTCAGAAATATTTAGCATTTTGAAAGAGGGTATGTGCGGTGGGTCAGTGAACCTCTATACTTACAACTCAAACCTCTATATATGCAACTTCCTTTGCTTTGGATCCATTTGTTGGTTTTAAGCTCAACAAAGAGTCATGTGCTCATGTTCAGTTTACAGATATACTATCATGCTTCAGAGACATCTTGTGGAACTGGGGCTGGGTAAGAGAGGAGTTCTAGTTGTGAGATGAGCGTACAGCTAGTAAAATACAATGTGGAACCTAATAGGCTGTCATAAATGTATTGGTGAACTGAAGATGCTTATTTTTTCTAAGACCTGTATTTAAATATAATATTGATGGGGTATTTAAGGTGTACTCTAAAAGGAGAGAGAGAGTTAAAAGCTTTTACTACGTTATTACAGGAACAGGTAGGTTTCAATCAGTATTGCCCATTCCAAGGCCAATTAATTTCAAGCCTTTGAATTTCAGCAGTAGTCCTTACCTTGGTTCATATCCTATGAGAAGATCCAAAACTTGTGAGAAAAATATTCTATCGAGAACTATGATAAAAACTTTGAAACACTTTTTCTCTGTATTGAAACTAAGACAACTGATTCTAGGTAAATACCTTTTTCAGGTATTATCAAATTTTAATTTTGTCCATTATGAAAATGCAAACACTAGAAAATGTTGCTTTCTAATTTACCTACCAGGTTAAGTGATGTAGTTTTAGTTTTACCTTTCTCTTTATTCTCCAAACCCAATTCTGAAAATGCTTTCAGTTTCATGAGACCACGAAAGTAACTGTTTTGTAAAGGACTGTCGCTGAAGAATGAAAGGAGGAGGAATTGCTGACTGCTACCTAAATTGTGTTTGGTTGTTATTCTGATGCTGTCAGTGGCTTTTTTATTTAGGCTTTAGATACCTTACAAATTCAACTGTTTCCATTGTAACACCTGAAGTTTCTTCCAAGCATCTAGCAATTCTTCTTTTCTGATGTGTTGTGTTTTGAAATAGCAAATTTCAGAAAGTCAGGTCCGTTTAAGACAATTCAAGTTTGAAAAGAGACAACAGAGGCTGCAAAATTATTCTTACTTGAACATTAAGGAATCAATACACCTGGAAATGGGATCAAACCTTAATTTTTGCCCCCTTCACAGTAGGACAGTTAAGGAAGTCCATACAGGTCAATTAATGAGGTAAGAGGTTCCTTTAATTCAGAGCACTTTTTTACTGCATGTACATTAAAGCAAGGGGAAAACTGAATTTTTAACACTCTTTACCACACATATCACTGGAAACTTTTTTTTTCAAAGTCAAAAGCACAGGAGAATTAATGCAGCCTTTAGTCAGTAAATCTACTGGTGTCTTAGGAAGCAACCTTCATGAACAACTGGAGCTGAGAAGACATTTTGCAATGCATCTTTCTTAGATAACACTGACTCATTGAGACTAATACTTATTGCGCACAGAAGGACTTGGTTTTGAGAAATCCTTGGTTTAGAAAAGATACTTGTTTTAGAAAAAGTTTTAAAAGTTTCTTAAGCTCTTATGTGTATATCCTGACCTAGGTACAGTTTTTGCTTTGAAATTGGAAGATATTTTTAGTAATTCCTTTAAAATAAAAATTTACAATATTTGAAATTAAACACTTGAAAATAGTGAAAGAAAAGTTATTGAATTTAATTGAAATTGGAATATAGGTTCAAAAAGAAGTTTGGCTTATAGCAGAATGAGGTTTTCCAAGCTCCAGGCCTTTTCAGTTTTCTGTAAGATGTTTCCTTCTCTAACCTCTCCGTTCCATCCTTTCTATCTCTAATTTTAAATTATTTTGAGTATTTTCAAATAACAAAGTATACTGTTTTCCAGACTTACTCTAGGAGTACCTCATTGATCTCACTGTTTTGTACTGACAAAGGCCTAAGAGGAGCTAATGAGGGAGAAACCCACAGACAACAAGATAGTCCCATTTCTGAGACTCTGACAAATTCACACAGTGTTAAAATGCATGGGATTTTCCTCATCTTTTGCCTGTTTGTTCACTTGGTCAAACAAATTATAATATATCAGGCAAAGTAGGAAGCTTAGGTAAATGGTAAACTTTCACTCAGATGTTGCCTCTACTAAAGAGCTGAAGGTCAGAAATTACTAGAAATCAGAGAAAACTACCAATAACACTACCTGCAACTCCTATAGACAGTGCCCTCATTCCACATCTGTTAATGAACCACATGTTTTTCTGATTGTCCCACTTTTTTTTTTTACTTGTTTTGTTTACACTTGCTGTTTGCATACTCATTTCTTCTAAGAAAATGTTGTTCCTCCATAAATTTCCTGGGAAAAAATCCTGAATTCAAAGAAATCAGTAGCACTCCCACCAACACCCCACCTGAACTTCTGTCCAGTATTTCTTGAAATTTTCTAGTACTTTTTTGGTTCAGCCTTTTTAATGTATATCACAATGATTTGTTTCTCATGCTGTCTATATGAGAATGATCACCTCATATTTGGGCTTGGATTCCAGTCTTGGGGTCACTAATTGTATAATGGAAAGTATTCCATCTTATTTAATAATTTTTCAAAGTATCTACACATATTTATTTATCAACCATTGAAGTATTGTCTATACCTTTATGAAAAATCTAATGTATTCGAGTATTTCTTTAAAGTGATTCTGAAATTTTGTTGGTAATATCTTCACACTGAGAACTTCAGGAAGTTTATATGGAAGTTTATAGTTTTCTCTCAACACTGCAATATTGCAGTCCTTTCTCTGCACCAAAGCTATTGTGTTAAGAGGTTGCACTGGGTTGAATAGGACTGTGCAGCTACTAAACTTAAGCTCTTAGGTGTATATCCTGTCCTAGGTACATGAAACTTCATCAGACCATCAGGCAATTTATATCAAACCATCATGTGCATGTATTACATGTGCATCTAGTGTTTTATTAGGCTTTTTTTTTTTTAATTAGACCCTTTATTAGACACTATATTAAGTATGAAGTGGTATTGGTCATTCTACACCCTGAAGAGGAAGGAGAAAAACTGATGATAGCAACAGCAGTGACTGTCCTTCACATTTCCTTCACTGCAGAAGTGGACTGCTGACCACAGCAGCTAAATCATGAGTACTTACTGTCTGTAGAGCCTTGCATTTTATGCTGGAGATTCCAGCATCCCAATGCATGAAATGTCTAACTGGTTATCAGGGCCAATGATGGAACTGTTCATCTGGCCAAACTTCCCTCCTTCTGTGTTCACTTGGAAGAGCACAACTCTTATGAGGAGTGGCTGAGGCAGATGGGGTTGTTTAGCCTTGAGAAAAGGAGGCTCAGGGTTCACTTTATCACTCTCTATGACTACCTGAAAGGAGGTTTTGGCCAGGTGAGGGCCGGTCTCTTCTCCCAGTTAACAAGTGACAGGACAAGAGGATATAATTTGGATATTAGGAAAAATTCCTTCTAAACTAAAGTGTCGGTCAGGCATTGGAACAGGCTGCCCAGAGAAGTGTTTTAATCACCATTTCTGAAAAAGTTCAAAAAACATGTAGTTGTGGCAGTTAGAGACAAGATTTAGTGGTGAATCCAGCAGTGCCGGATTAATAGTCAGACTCAATGATCTTAGAGGTCTTTTCCAATTGTAAACAACTTTGTGATTTTAAGAGGATCTTTGTATGCACTTTTCTCTGTTTAAAGCAGCCACAGGAGGTTTTACTGCAGCTTGGAACACTGGTAGGAAGAGAATGGGGACACTGGTGCAAGAGAAGGTTATTTGTATAAAATCTTTGGCTACTAATCAACTTTTCTTTTTATACTAGAACATTGCTTATGGCTCCTGGCTATATTCAGGATCAAAAAGCTGAAAGCAAAGCTGGTTTATTTAGCCTTTGGGGCTTTTGTGCCCTCATGCTACTTACAAGCCAGTCACGATTTGGCCCATAAATTGCTCAGTGCTTTGCACTTTCGGAGGAATGATTAAGGACTCTCAGTCTACGAATAAGCTATTTGTACTCCACAGTAATCAGCAAAACATTTTTAATAGATGCTGTAGTGTTTGGCTTTGACTTGCCCTTTGCAAAGTTCATATGGTCTGCCATCTGAATCATAGACAGCAGATGCACTGAGGTCTGCTCTCCCCACTATTGCCAAAACTGAAAAGATATTAAACTTAGGGCAACAACATAGACATACCTGACACTGCTGAGAGTAGGCCATGTTGTTTAGATTTTCTTGTCAAATATTATCTTTTTGTACATGACTTTTAAGGCTGAGTTATTATATAACTATGTTTTTAAGAACAAAATGTATGAAGCTGTGGGAGTTCATGAGCCTATTCTGCACCTTCTATCAAATGCTTTTTGTCAAACTGATAAATATAAAATATTGATTTCTGTCATTTTCTTGGCACTCCTCTTGAATTTGTCAAGTTTAATGGATCTTCCCCATGATGCTTCATTTATCATGGAATCCATAGTTATTTTCAAGTGAAATGACAGCTCTTATGATTGAATAGGAACTTCAGTATTAGTCTGGATAAAATTTGTCTACTATTGATTAAAGTCAGGTGTCTCTATAATTATGGAAAAGTCATCTAATCATCCTTTTTTTCAAAACGATGTGTCAATAGTAATCTCAAATAATAGTTTGTTCATCCTGTATATTAGAAAGGTTTTTAAATAAGCACTGGGGATTGAATTTATACAGCTTGATATTGGTACATGTAACCACTTACTTCTTTGATACTGGCACCTCTTGGCACCAGGTTAATAAATACTTTTAAGGAAATTATGTGAAAGGATGTTGAAGTTTCACTCAGTGGAAGTCCTTCAGGAGTAAAAGATTGCATTTGGCACTGCTTAGCAGTGGGATCACAGCCTTCATGGTCAGACTGAATAAGTGAGAGGAACTCCTTCACGTACTGAAAAGTAAATCCCAGTCATTTTTAGGTTATAGTTTCCAATATCAGGGATGAAACATTTTTCTAAAAATTCACTTTTAAAATGAAGTTCAGTTTTCCTGACAACTGTCACATAAAATGTACACTTAATGAACTCCAATTTCAAGGCAAATACTTTAAGCATACTTATCTAATCTCATTCTGAAATGAACCGAAATGCTGTAATGGTGGTATTAGTGAGAAGACTTTCAAGGAGTGATCTGTTTCTTGTAAGGAACTGTTATATAGTTTAGGAGTGCATGCTGGAACATAGCTCCCCCTCCTGCTGTGTGTGTGTGTTTGATGTTGTTCTTCCACTTAGCTTTTTTCAATAGTCATGAAAATGTAGCATAATTTAATACATTTGAATTTTGAGGGCACATATTTTTAGAGGTTTTCTTGTTAGAGAGAGTGCTATCACTATTCCTTACTTTAAATAACTACCTGAAATAAACAATGGATTTATATAATATCTAAGTAAATTCTTATTTTGGATTTTTCATATACTTCAATAACTCTGAAAGAATCAACATTAATGCAGCTCAGATAACCTCAGGAAAGCTTGCTCAGGTACACATTACTCTAAAATGATAAGCTTTTTTTCATTGCTCCATGGTCAAAAATGCCATTTTAAAACAGCCACCTTACAGTCATCTTGTGAGCACTCAGAATCAGCATCTGTTTTTTTGTGGCAGCTAGTGGAAAAGTAAATTTCCACTGAAGCATTTTCTGTTAGAAGGTCTGTTTCAGGGACTTGCCCATAGTAATGACAATTGAGCACCAGAAACAAAGGCTTTGGATACATGTTGACTAGTTCAGTGCTTTCTTCTTTCTGTGTGACATAATGACAGCAGAATGATTTATGATGCCTCATAAATAAGCGGTAACTTTTTTTAAACTTATTTTTATTTTTAAAATAAATAAATCTTGTGAGTGAGTGAGAAATATGCCCTGTCTAGAAAGATGAGAGAAGGACACAGTTCAGGAACTACTGCCGTTTCATTTACAATCAAGCTTCCTCCTTGATCCTTGCATGCCTTTTGCACTGACACTCAAACCACAACTGAGTCTGGAGTTTTTAAAATGTGAGCTCATTAACTTTGGCTAACATGATGGTAAATCTGGGTTTAAGATTTGAGCTAGTAAGGAAGTTTGAATTGAGGTACTGCTTGGTGCAGTTAGAACAATGTCTTCCTGTGTTGCCTGGAGGTACAAGGTCCAGAGTAACGAGAATGATGTAGACATTCCTCTAGTGAGAAAGAGGAGGTAAAAGAAAATGGAAATATGAATAGAATAACAGTTGGAATCCATGGAGGAAATCTTAGCAGCTCATGCCTCTGAGTGTCTTTTCTAGTCTCTGAGGGAACCTATTGAATTCTGTTTTATATCCAATATTTGAAGTGTTTTTCTGCAGGGCTGAGACCACTTGCTAGCAGTGTCTAATTAACTTTTTCACAGGCTTTACCTGGGCTGTGCTCTCAGCTTACTTGTATGTTACAAGTATGTTATAAAATAAACATTGGTTTGATTTCCTGCTCTCTAGGGTTGTCTAAGATTTTCTTCTGGTTTGGGTTAAAGTTTTTGCTTTGTTTTGTTTTTCTCTTTGGTACACAGTAGCCGTGTATCTGTGTATATCACTGCATATGCAGTGATCACAGTGATTTACTGAAACAATAGATTTAGATATCCTCTGCCTATTTAAGGATGTTCAGAGAAGGAATGAAAATGAGTTATATATGTTTGGGGTGCTTTTGCCAGACTCATAATTCCTTATACTATTTCTTGTGATCTCGTAATTTATAATATACTCATTTATAATATACTACACTGATCTTGGAGATTCCAACCTAAATTTAACACTGGGGTTTATAGTTTCCTTTCCAATGAACTTCTCAGAGTATAAGTTAATTTTTTTTGCACTACAAACTATGTCTGCTTTCACATTGTTACTAGCAAAAAGCACCCAAACAAACCTTCAAGATTTTTTTTTTTCTATTATTTTTCTTTGGTGCTGAATATGACCTAAAAATAGAATTGGTCATTTGCAGCCTAAGTATCAATAACTTCTTAAAAAAATAATTATGTCCTTACCAGTATCAACAGCACAGAAACAGTCAGAGGTACACGCATTTTCAGTGCCTTTTTCCACCAAAACCTGGAGCACTTCTAAAAGTCCGTGAATACTGTGGGGACCACCATATCAGAATTGATGGACAAGATTCAAAAGTTACCAACAGGAAGTACTGGAAAAGAAGGAAGCTTTTAAAGGATGCCAGAAGATACACATTTAGCTAAGAGATTCATCTTTTCTAAAGAGAGCAAAAGGTTCCTTGAAAACTTTTAGCCAGTTAATATTCTGAGGTGCCATTCTTTACTCCTAGTCTGTGTAAGCAAGGCAGAGAAACTATTCTCCATTCAGTTCTACTCTTCATTTGAGCAAGTGTGGGAAGGAACAGTTTAGGGACACAGACACTGATGAATGGCTTTGCTATTAGATTCCTGGTAACCTTTTGGCAGTGATTTTGACACTATCAACCTTTACTTTTAGAAATATCTTCTATACTAACATTTAGAAAAAGGAAGTTAGAATGTTATTTTAATATTTCATGTTTCAATGAATGTTTAGAATATTTACATTAATATTTCCATATTCATTTAAATTAATATTCTACTTCAGCAGGAACCACAAAAAGTTAAACGTATTTATATCCATTAGAGATGATTTAACTGAGCCATTTATCTTCCAAATATCTTCATTGACACTTTAGAAGAGGAGGGTGGATTTAACAAAAATCTCCAGCCTGTCACTAAATGATAGTTCTTGAATAATTTAGATTAATGGAGGTAGAGCTGGATCTTGAACCCAGAGTGGCACGTGAAGAAGGTAGAGTCACACTTTGGATATCACTTTTATACACTACGGATATCTAAAAATTTCTGTCTAAAAGATAGTCTAAACAAGCTGCCCAAGCTTGGTCTACAGCATTGAGGGTATAGCAGGGCACTGCTGTGGGTGCTATCCTACATCTTTACACACAAAATTATCCCTAGAGATCTGTCTTTCTCCAGTGGTAAAGGGAACATGACCAACTAGCTGTGCCTAGGTAGCTTAGTTTTTTCATCCCAACAGTGTTAAGCACACTTTCATCATACGCTTGTGGCCAATCTTTCCATGGTGAAAGTTATTTTTATGTATAATTATGCAAGGAAAGGATTTTTAAAATCCAACATAAGCTATCTCAAAAGAGTAAAAGGTTTGCCCTATTCGATATTTCTGACATATTGGAATTTTGTGGAGAGGACAGGATGGATAGGGAAAGGAGTATTTTGTGATGGTTAGAGGACTGTGTGACATAGGTGGTTTCCTAAAGAGAAATAATGAAAAGTGATAGTATTTTTGATAGAGGCCAGATATGCTTAAAAGTCGCATTTTTATCCTGATGAGTGATGCTTTTAGTTCATCAATTGGGACAAATATTGTCACGACATAAGGTAATAATACCTGTTGTAGCACTGATTAAATCAAAAGTGTTACTATAAGTGTTTTGTTCTAGAGGTATCTTGGAGAACTACTGCTCTGGATTCTGTACAAATCTAGATTAAAAATAGATCATATAACAAAGTACAGTTTGAGACTAATAGGAAGCTGGGTGGTTTCAATTATTTGGAAGGATTATGCTTGGCAACCATGGCCCTAGGGGAATATGGTATGTGGTTATTGGTGTGTCTGATAAATTCTAATATAGAAATAGCAAGTAATATAACATATTTTCTTTAAGTACCTCACCAAATGTGTTCCAAGGTGCTAGTTATTTTATTACTATTTGCTTAGGTTTGCATAGTGTGCAAAGGCCTCCCTTGCTTTTTCCTGTTATTAACATGTAATATACAAATTGGCCTATTCATGTTTAACGTGTTAAACTGGTGGTACATAACTGTAGGAATTCCAAACTGTTCCAGATGTGCCAGAGGCCTGAGTCGTGTCTGAGGCCCTGCAATAGTTGGTCCGTGGTTGGGCTCGTCAAAGTGACATGGGAAAATATTGTATAGTTTCATTGTTGGGAACTGAACCTTGGAAAGAAGAACAATAGATTAGGTTAACTGGTGGGAACTTCGCCTTCAGAAGAAGAAACAACAAACCTGTTGTTGCCACTGAGCTGGTATCATAAGCCATTGTGGTCTCAATTCATGTGCTGGCCACACGTGAGCCGGTGTCGCAACTGGAAAATTCCACTCCTGTGAGGGGGATATAAGAGGTAGTTCAGGGTTGGATGGGTGAGGATGACAAGATGCACACTGCTTTGATCCAAGGGATGCCCTGAATGTGCAGTGCCTGCCTGTTCCTCCTGCTGAGTACCATGCTCCATCGTCTTCTCCTGCTCAGTGACTTTTCAGAAATCCTGGGGTCTGTATGTATTAACTGCTATTGCAACTAATAGAATAAAGTTGCTTTACTTACACCCTTTGTGTTTCAGTGTTTGTTATTTTGGGAATCCTCACAAACCTAGAACACCAGAAGATACACAATCATGTATGTTGGACCTGAAACATAGGATTGTCCACAACTTTCTTGTGTGTTGGCAAAATTTGTATCAGGAATCTGGTGGAAAAGTTGGTCCATCTTTTATCAAGTTTCATGGAATAATGCCAATTTTTTGCCATTTGATGTTGTTATGAATAAAAGAAATTCAGCTGCGAATTTGTGGCCAAGGAATGAATTACTTTGAGAACAAAATGAAATGTGTTTCTGCTGTTGCTTTGTGCCAGTGGGCAAAAATAAGTACTATTGCTACCTTGATTGTCTTTCTAAAACACCAGGCAATTTATGAAGAGTGGACCACAGGGGAAAGAAAACAAACACACAGTATTACTGTGTTACAAAGCTCACCGTAGATTTTATAATTTGTAAGGCCTTTAACTAGCAACTAAGGCTTTGAAGTATGTTTTTTGTTAGAGAAGTGTGGTGCCTGATTGAAACTCTGAAGGTTTATTAATGTCGTTTGGTAGGAAGCCATTTTCCCATTAAACTCTGACATACCCAGCAGCAAAGGACAGCAGTGTTGAACATCTCTGGAGGATGCCATGTAAGAAATTTGATTTATGAGTATTTTCATAAGTAGCAATCTATGAAAAATGTAAATGATACCTTTATGTTGACTTATACCCTGCCATTCAAAATATCATTTAAGAATAACGCGGTCTATGCGTGAACATCCAAATGCACTAAAAAATTGTATGTAAATGGGAAATGATGACTGTTTCTCTGCAAAGGCTGGCAATTCTATTCACACTGATGGAAACTTAAGACGAGTAGAGTCACAGAGAATCACTGAGCCCAACAGAGACATTACCTAAGTTGCTGTAGTACCCTGATCTGGAGTGTTGAAACAACATTTCAGAGACAACTGAAACAATAGGGAGTTTTCCTTCATTTGGTTCTTTTAGTGTATGCACTAATGTGTGTATTTCAGCTTCTCTGTACTTGTTGTTCAGCCTCAAGAAAGCTTGAAGAGATTTTACGGAAATTATGAGAAAAAGGTTCATGGAAAATAACATGCAAGTTATCTGTGGTTCACTCGTCTTGCTTTTTGCCCTCAGGTGTGGGGCATTTCTAGGTAAGGCAGAAAAGGAATAAACACAGGGTAGAGCATCAGGCAGATAACTTTCTATTAGAAACAACCCCACCAAAAAATGCAAATAAACACCTGTGTCGTCTGCTATTACTCACCATTCTTCATATTTACTTTTGCAAATTGGCATCCAGAACCTGTAAGTGTTCTTTGCTGTCATCTGCATACGTGCTTAAGCTCTACCTTACTTCTCTAGTGCTGGTGATGCATTGGCTGTAATGCCAGCTCTTGGGTGTGCCCATTCAGTCATGTTAGGAAGAGTGATTGCAAGTTTAAAAACATTCAATAAGCTGTTAGGAGTGTATTTGAACTTCCAGTATCCATGTTGGGTTCTGCTCTCTGTAGTACCTGGTAAAATGAGACAAATTGCTACAGAAAGTTAGTGCCAATATACAAGATCACAGTGGCTAGTAAGGAAATATTTCTGTTCTACTTCAGTGAGAAGAGAATATGTCACAGTACAGACTTTCCTTACTAAAGATATTTTGGGCGCTAAACCAAAGGAAGCCAGCTACTGAAAACTAGGTGGTCTTTATGAGGCTCTCCTAGTAACACTTATCTATTCAGAGGCTGTTAGACTGCATTCCAAAGAAACTTTAATGTTGAAACATAAGTCAAATATTTTATTTATTGATGAGTTTCTCTGCTGTCATCCATCAGCAGGCTTGGGGGACAGGAGAATGGAAAGAAAGGAAATAATACTGCCTTTGAGCTGTATTTCAGTCTCTGGTCATTGAGTGCCTTTGGAAGAAGCTGGTATAGTCCACTTTATTCTAAACCAATAGTGACCTGTGCCTCTACCCACAGAAACAGAAGAAAGGGAAGAAGCTGGATCATGCATAAAATCCACCTAACTTGTGGTACCCTCTGGATTAGTATGGCAGAACTGTGGAGCTCTTGTGGAAGAAAAGCTATGGAGGGCAATCAGTTTTCAGAATTTGGGACTAGAGCAAAGGCCAACAATTCGGATGTTAACTATTACCAGAATATAGGATCATAGCATGGTCTGGGTTGGAAGGGACCTTTAAAGATCATCAAGTCCAACTCCTTTGCCATTGGCAGGGACACCTCACATTAGTTTAGGTTGCTCAGAGCTCTGTCCAACCTGACCTCAAATGTTTCCAGAAACAGGACATCTACCACCTATCTGGGCAACATGTTCCAGTGTCTCATGACTCCCACAGTAAAGAATTTCTTCCTTATACCTAGTCTTTTCTATGGATGCTGAGGATGCTTGGTTTCAGGTTTACTCTAAAACATGTTGCAGAAATATACATCCCAGAATTCTGAAGAGTCACAAGTGCTATTGCCTCTTAAAGGGATAATTTTCTTGAGTACAAGTTGTTAAAAATGTCTGTCTGAATCACTGTGAACACAGTGCTCTTGACTCTGCTAAGTAAAGAATCTTTGCACTGTACTTGATCATGCAGTGAAAATCTGATGGCATACTATAGTATGGGCTAAGTGGGTGATTTTTTTGGTTTTGTGATGTTTGTTTGTTTATTTTGGTGGCCTTTTTTGTTTTGTTGTTGTTGTTGTTTGTTTGTGTTTTTTTGTTTTGTTTTGTTTTAAATCCAGCTGTAACAGTATGGTTGTATCAGTGAAAGCTGATGGCTCTCACAAATATCAGTCTATCATCTTAGCTCATTAATGTGTTCTACTTTCATGTATTATGCACAAGTCAAAGTCTGTGCATATGAATCTAAAGGAAACATTTACTTAAACAGTCCTATTATTCTTCAAATGACTGTGAGCAATAATGTTCCCTACTTCTAAGACCTTAAAAAATAAAAGGGGTTTAGCTTGGCCTTTGTTTCTGTCATATGCAACAAGTTTCAGTAGCTTCATTAACCTATGGAAGATGTTTATAAATTCTCATGAAATTGTTTTGCTCCCTTGCCCTGCATTTGAGAGTACTCTTAATGATGATTAGCTTACTCCTTTATGCTCTGAATGTTATCTGTTCTAAGTTTTGCTGTCCAGGACTGAAACTAAGAAAAGATTATTTACTTTTGATAGGTAGTTCAAACACAAAATTTGCTTGATGTTGCTAAACATTCCTCAAAACTACTAGTAAATATAATCCTGATTGAGCTTGTTGAACCCTTAGGGGTTTTTCCTTCTCTTCCCATCCTAACTCTTAAAAAAATCTAATCTATGCCATTCTTGTTCCTCACAACAGCTTTTTTCAAGTCCCAAGTGCAATATTGTCCAGTGATGTTTTCTCCAGACTTGTCTCTCTCTGGTGTTGCTGGTGTGTTTTCTTTTTTTTGTATGTATTTGTATATATATATATTCTGAACTGAATATCTATTTGCTTTTTTTCTGTGATCATTTGTTTTATATATTTTACTGAAAAAATACATGCATACATATATATACATACAAAACATTTTGTGTAGAATTCAGTATTCCTCCAGTTACTGAAATAAAATAGGTTCAGAGACAGCTTCTTCTTCTGAATATACCAAAAACTGCTAAGAAGACACAAAGTACAAAAGAAATAACTAAAATAACTACTCTTGTCTGCAAGCCTTCTCCATCTGCAGTGCAGTACCCAAGTTTAGTTTGAGTCTCTCTAATTTTCCTTTACCATATCTGGCAATTTGGACTCTGATCAGGTTTTTCATTAATTTTTGGTTTTGTTGAGGGTATTTCCTTGACTGTGGATGCAACAGCTATTACAGTTGATCAGAACTGAGGATTTTGACAGAAGTAAGCAATTAATTTACAATTTACTTACCTATAACTGCTTAAGGCTGAGTAATAATCTCTTTGATTAGCAAATCTGGTTATATTGTGTACTTATCAGGCTGCCTGATTTCCAAACTACTAAATCTATTGGCATGGTCATTTTCTGTCTAAATCGACCATCTTTCATTATCTGTAGTCTGACTGCCAGGGCAGTGGAAAATCCATTCTTGATATTTACCAGGTGATTTATAAGCCCTCAGTAAATGATGGTAGGGCCTGACTTTGAAGTATATGTGTTTGCCAAACCTGCTGTTCCCAAAGAAGTTTAAAAGCTTACAAAAAAGAGGATGCAGACAGAAAACTAGCAAGCTTGAGGGAAATAGGTGTTATTGGGTGGGAGAAATACAGGTATATATTGCTTGATTTGGTATTATATTATTCTTTAAATGATTGTTTGATGTTGTCAGCCTTTTTGTGTTATTCGTAGTAAAACATCAATTTGCATATTGCATAGCTTAGCCAGGTTCACAAAAAATTAGAACCCCTCAGAGACTTTAACATTTAGACTAACTCCTGGAAAGTGTCCTTGTGAATTACTCTGTAATTACACTTTGAAGGATTTGAAATATCAAACTGAGGCTACTCTGTTAGGCTGTTAACTGCAAAGAACTATTAGGAATCTAAGTATTATGGGTTTGGGGTTTGGCTTATTTTTGCTTGCTTCTTTAAAGTTCTCTACTTTCAGTGCTCAATGAAAACAGTAGCTAAAAACATCTCAAAAAAGTGACAAAAATTAAAAATTAAAGACTCTTCAAAATGTTGTTGTGATAAATTAGATTTGCCATAAAATCATCCTGAATTTATTCTCTGCCCTCACTAAAAGCACCAATAAAATATGAAGACAGACAATTTCCAAGATGATATGCTGGCAATCATAAAGCCTTTGTACTATGATCTACTCATACACAGACTTTCCCTCTGGTGTTATGCCTGTTTTTCCTCTAGTCATGTAGCTTTGAGCCTAGCAAGTTCTGGGGTCCAGTTAACATCTTACAGTAGGTGTTTGCTGTATGTTGGGGTTACCTTGAAGAGATAAGTCATTAAAGTTTCTTCAATGTGTTACTGAATATAGAGAACAGGGAGGACCAGCCATTAGCCAAAAATGTTTGGCTCAGCTTCTTTCTGCTGCTTTTCCATGTTCTCTAGATAAGTCTCAGGACTGGGTTGCCAAGGTAGCTTCCAGCATTTCTGGTGTAACTGTGGTTCCTCTTGATGGTATGATGAATGAATTTACTGTCTTGAGACTAGGGCTTTTCCCCTGTCAGTGGTGCCAAACAGAGGTGAGTTGTCATTCCTAGCACTGTTCACAGGATGCACTTTCACCTTTCCTATGTCATCTGGGCCCTCAGGAAAGAGGACAGCTGGAAGGAGGCTACTGTCATGTCCTGATAGAAGATAAGATCTGTCCTCTGTGAGCAAAAGTTTCAGATGCAACTGTAGTGCAGTTGGATCTGCACACATGCAGTTTTGGGATGCACTGAGTTTGCACTGTATGTAGATGGAATTGTTCTGTTCACACAGTCTAATGCTTCACTGTGGCAGAGACCTTGGGATTCATACCTGCTGTAGCAAGAGGGTTGGGTCCCGGTGGTGCATACTAATAGTGAAGCTACTTTAACAGCATTCTTGATATCTCTGTTACGGGGTTGACATTTGCTGAAGTGACGTCTAGGGTGATCCTAGTGAAATGTAAAATAGGAAAAAGGACGCTGGGTGAAGGTGTCATCTTTATATTCTGAAGGATGGCACAGCCTCTTTGGTTGTGGTAACAAACACTGCAGAAAACTACAAACTGTTCTAGTTAGACTTGATGCATAGGTATGGCTTTACAGCAAGTGTTTTGCATTTTATCAGCAGGTGGATAACCTTCTCCATGTTGCTTTCTCTTTCTCAACCACCTGCCTATAGTGACAGCTCCAGACTAGCATTTTAATTCAGGCATCAGTGCTGCTTACCTAATGGGAATCTTTATATTCCAAAGATTACACAGACTTCTACTTTATCAGGTGGTGTTTTATATCATGTATGCAATTGAAATTATTCTTTTGCAGTTGAAGTTATTATCTGAGTTATATGTGAGCTTTGAGGAGGGCACTCATAAAGCCAGTAATTTGTAGAGGATTGATTTAAATGTAATTTAGAGGATTTTCATGTCTTCACTTAAACTTGTTTGGTGAGTGGAGAGAAAAGAGCACTTCAAAATTAATTTGCTATTTTAGGTGAACATCCTCAAGGATGTTCTATTTCTTTTCTACTTGATATAAAAAAAATCCTGCAGATATTGAATTGTGAAGGACATAACTTTCTCCAGTGTATCTGATTATATATGTCTTTCTGGTCCCTAGCTGATCTTTGTTCTCTTATATTTTATGTCTGTGAGAGCCAAGTCACACTGAAGAAAAAACTACCTCTGAATTCTCTAGTGTGTGTTTGTATTTCCCAAAACATTATTAATTAGACATTGTATGTTACACATGTTTATCAGTTGTTCTGCTTCATACTTTTATGTAAATAGTAGTAGTTATCTAACCTAGTTTTCTTTATCTGCATATGTTTACATCCTCTATTTTTATTTTATTAAAATAAAATTTATTTTATTAACATAAATTTATTAAAATAATTTTTTTAAAAATAAAAATAAATTTCTCATTGGGCATGAGTAAATCATTACATGGTTTTCCAGCCTTTAACTGTGAGTCACACAAGTGCAGCTATAGAGAGAACTGTTAAATTAAGAAATGTAAAATGCCATGTCACTGATTCCAACACAACCCCCCAAGCCTATTATTTCAGCCAAAGTTTTCTTCCTGGCATTATTTATCTTTAAATCTGGAGTAATGAAATAAATTAATGTAATTACTTATGGAGTAAAGTACTATCAACATGAGTAAAAATTGAAACTTTTTCTAACTAAATGTCAAGTTTTTCCACTTGATATATTCAGTAGCTGATTCAGATCTTGCTCTGCTTTTCAAACTTACTCAAATACACAATGCCTCTGATTAAGCATTAGAAGAACACGAAGTTCCCCTAGTTGTCATATGTATGAGTCTGAGAAATTTAAAGAGCTATCCAAAGAACAGAAACTCATGACAATGTTAGACTTCAGTTATTGAGGAAAAACCGCGTGACAGGTCACAGTAAGCCTGAGTGGCATTGCAAAGCCCTACTGACAGCTATGCTTTTGTTTCAGAAAGTGGAGGAGGTACAGAATGTGACTATTTTAGTTTATATTCTCTATCCATAGGGATAATGCAGGGAGGAGTTAAAGTGACCTATTAAAGTGCTGGAAGTGTTTGTGAAATGACAGTGTTCACAATTCCACGGAAAGGAACAGAGTGGCAGAGTAAAGTTAATAAACTTGGGAAAAATCAGTCTTTTGGAAATGACAGGCAGGGTCTCTTGAGAAAAATATCTAAGTAATAAACCTCTCTCTTACTACTGTCTCTAAATATGCTATGAGAAAATGGAATATGTTAAAGAAATGGTAGAAATCTATAGTAGTCCAGAAGGAGGGATATGAAGGCATATGGAGAGATGGAGAGGTTGGGGTTTTTTCTGTTGTTTTGGTTTTTTAGGTTTTTTTTTGGGGGGGGTGAGGAGGGTTGTTGTTTGTTTGTTTTTTGTTTGGGGGTCTTTTCAATATTTCTGCAGTGCTGCCTATGATCCTCATTTTGTGGTTACAGGGAACCAAACTAGCATGTACAATGTAATTAGATGTCTAATGCATTAATTTTTAATACAGGCAGAGAAAATAGTTTTAAGAGTCTTTCATTAGCTTGGCTGTTTTTAATTGGCAAACTAATGTATTTTTTCTTCAAGGGTTTAAAAAAAGAAAAAGGCACTTTTTGAATCATTCATTACTTTTGAGAAATGATGGAGGACAGGTTAGATCCTAGGAGACTGAAGAAGAACAAACAATATATAGATAGATGTAGTTTAAGGGTGAGGAAAAAATGAACACAATATCCAATACTAGGGAAGAAAACAAAACCTCTAAATGCATAATGAATCCATTTATTGGATCTAGAGGATAATGAAATAAGAAGAAAGCAACCAGATGAATTTGACAAGAACAAATTGTACCAAAAAAATCTGTTTGCTTTCTTCAGTAGAAAATGCTCATCTAGTGGATAAAGAAATGGAGAGCAATATGTGATATTTTACTCTGGTAAGAATTCTGATGTCATCTTGTGTCATATGACCAAAATGGCTAGTGACATTGACCAGGTGAAACTACTGATCAGGATACGTGCAACTGGCTGATCCCCCTGCCCCCCACGTCACACTCTGTGGTTTTCTCTCTAATCAAAAGGGCCTTTGTTGGTACAGCTCTATCTAATGGTTTCAAAGTAAACTTTGCTGTTAGAATACAGCATATAGTTAGAAAATCTCCGGGTTTAACTGTGTTAGGTATATATTAAATATTATAGGAAAATACCAGAACAAACTTAGAGAAATGTTGAAGTGGCTAATCACTGGTACTGCAGTGGAAGATCCTGGGGCTTGCAGCAGATGGTAAGCCACATGTCTAAAACAAGAAAAAGGTCAAATAAACTTTTTTTGCCTTTTCTTGTAGGAGTAAAACAGCAGATCTTAAACTGAAATGAAGAAACAGGAGTTTTACTTATAACACATGGGAGTTAATTATTATTTTCTGATGTGGATGAAACTCTTGACTTGAAGAGTGTGTGAAATTTTAAGTATGATCCTTGAAGAGCTGTATAGTTAAAGTGAAGGATATCCATAAAAAAAGAAATCCAGCATGTTTGGAAAACAGTGAAAATCATGAAAGAATTCAGCTCTGGTAAGCTTAAGAAGAGATGACCTCTTTTGCAAGATGCACAAATTCCTAATAAAAAGATGTGAATTACTTTCCCACAACCCAGTAGTACCGGGAGAAAGTAGGACTAATTTGTAGATGTTGATAAAAAATGAGGAAAACACTTTTAAATGGTGTGGCTAGTAAACCACTTCAATAGTCTACTAAAGAGGAGTGTGGAACTTCCTTCAGTTAATACTGTATATAGTCAACAAGTTTAATATTGGTCAGAGATGAACTAAGTAAGTTCCTTTTCCTGCTGGATGTCAGACTTGTGGATCTTGAGACCTATTCTAGCTCTGCCTTAATGTGTTTTTTCTTATTCACAGATAACGTGCTTCTTCCCTTTCAGGATAAGTCCTCTAGTTAAAAGTACCGAGAGAACTTTTGTAATGAGAACAGTATGTTCCATAATTCAGAACACAGAATGACTTGTGTGGGATGACTGCAGGTACATTGTTATTGCAGTCAGTATTTATGCGGGAAAATAACTCATTTTATCAAACATCCCATGTAGTAAGAAGTTAATAACAAACTATGTAATTTTACCTGAATACTAAAGGTAGATAAATATGAACAGAATATGCAGTGGGAAATAGATTTGGATTTGACCTTTTCTCTCCATTATTATTGCCATACAAAGCATTATCGTGAAAAGCTGGCAAAATATTGTAAAGTGTATTTTGCTATCTATTGCCAGTATTGAGTGTTTCTGCCTGATTTTAGAGCAATTAAGTATACCAAAAGAAATAGAATTTAAGCTTATTAAATGTTGTTACTGCTAGGTTTTGCGTAATTTATTTTGAGTCTAAATTTCTGCTGTAGCAGTATTTAATGAAAATGAATATTTCAGGGATATATTAATTTATTTTATTAGCTAGCTAGAAATAAATCCTGAAATATTGGACTATATACATTCATATTTCCTTTTCCCTTGATATTCCAATTGATTTGGAGTGTGTTGACTTCAAACAAAAAAATCAAATGAAAACAAATTCTGATATTTTAAGAGCTACTGGTTTTTAAAAAAGCTAAGGAAATACCAAAGAATTACACAGAGTATAAAATAAAATGTGTAAGTACATATTAAAATTTCAAATACATCTACAGTTCCTGAAACAAATTGAAAAGCTGCCTTTTCTGTCAATCTGGTGGATTCATACAGGAGATAATATTCTATACAACTATTGCAAATGCTAATATTAAGTGTTTATTTTAGAGAAAGAAATGGAAAATATTGGGCAGTTTTCATACTAATGATACAGGTTGTGCCTACTTGCATATTTTTATTATTTTACCATCTGGATTTGTAAATTATATCTGTATTTTACCAAGACAGAGAATCACCTTTAAAGGTGATTTCTTGTTAACTAATATTTTTCAGAATACCCTTTCCAAATGGATTAATTCAGTTCATAACATTTCAGCCTGAGGCTGCCAAATCCACCTGGAGATATCCACATTTTAGGGTCAGTTTTGAGATATAAATCAATAAGAACTCAGTCCAGTTCATTTATCTTCTACTTCCCTTTGACTCATCAGCTTCATAAGAAAAAAAGGGAAAAACATTCTTTCCTTTGCAATCTTCAGAAACAGTACCCTATCCAAATTAACCCAAAAGCCTAAGATTTGGGCCATCAGTCAACCCTTACAACCATAACGTTTTTTGTGAACACTTTATTCCAAATGCAGTTAAGGATATATTCCTCTTTAAAATTCTATACCTAGTGATCCAGGGGCTTTATTTTAGTTTCAGCAAGGTCTGAAACAGCCGTGTATGCAGTCCCACAGCTGCAACTTGCTCACTAGTAGATTGATGTAAGGTACTTAATAACGTAACTACACTCTGTGTAACATAGCTAATGGAAACTCTTCTCCAACCGTGTTGTAAATGTTGTCTTCAGAATATACCAGGCTCTGTGTTGTTATAGGAAGAGAGAGAACACAATGGGATGTAAGACTTATTTGTACTAAATGTTGTAGGGGAGTGGATTCCATTTAGCAACTTTTCTTTCTACTCTGCAGCATTTGTCACCCAGCACCTCTACAGATTGTCAAGGTGCTGTCCAAAGTTCATTGAGCTCCTTAGGCTCATAGGCTTCTTAACCTTAAACAATACACATATAAGGAAGCTTTCTCTACAGAACTGGTACATTGGTGCTAATACCTTTGGAAGCTGAGGATGGAGGATCGTTTTTCAATATTTATTTGGTGAGTTTAGTTGCAAAAACTTCAGAAAAAGCAAACTGTTTTTAAGCTGGAGAGGTGCAAGACACACCACCTTCTCAGTCCCTGATAGTGGGGAAGTCGTATCATTACTACACTTTTTTGAGTGTTTGACTACTAGTCTGTTTCATCTCTAGCAGGTTTTTTTCTTGTACTTGCCTCAGAGGAGCAGTTTAGGAAGCTGAATTCTAGTCCCCCTGATCTAAGTATAAGATCTCAATACTTTGAAATTTTCCTCCACTTTACATAATACTGTTATTAATGTCGCATGTCCTTTTCAGACTGCATTTCTCTATAGCCACATCTTTAGAGGATTAATAAATACTCAAGTCTTTAAGATCTTCCTAATATGTAATTGTTCTGCGTATTTCTCTACAATGCTATCTTTACACTTTTCATTTTATTTTATTTGTCATTGGTTTCAAGCTTTTGATGTTAATTTTGGGACTTGATTCTAACCCTGAAAGCAGCTAGTGGGCCAGCCAAAGGTATGAGAGAATTAATTTTGATTTTGAAGTTGTAGAATAGTTGGTCTTTTGGGGCATATATGTTTACATGTGTTTTTCAGGAGGCTACTCTGGTACCCAGGCATTGACGCAGTATGTAGGTTCAAAAAGACACACATACACACAAACACCCTCCTATGCCCAGATCTCCAAACTCTGTTATTTGCATCCCATTTTCAGGGAAACTGTCTGAGAATTGAGCAATTGCAACCAGAGCTGTAGTGGTATCTGTGGTACCTGCAACAAGGCATTGGTATAGCACCAATTCATCACATAACAAACAGAGGTTTTGCCTGGAGTGAAATGCAGAGAAGTTAATTACTGAATAGGTTTATCATTAGATAGGTTGACCATTAGTTTAGACCACTTGCTGTAAATATTTTAATGATACTGCATTCAGACTATTGCTGAAAACACTTTGAACCTGTCTTTCAGCCTGATATGAATAGTGGAAATCAGCCACAGATGTTGATTGAGACAGAAAAGATCCTACAAAATCTTTGCACCAAGGGAATGATATCTACCATGTAAACAACTATTTGAAGAAGTTTTTCATTGCAGGGTAAGAGCTATGGGAGAAGTTTTCAGCCAACCATACTTGGTTTTGCTGATACTGTGGCATATTGGTGTAAATGACTGACTGCATGTTGACTTTTACAGAAACTCTATGAATGCCTGATGGGAATCTTTGAATTCTCTAAGTATTCATATTTGAGACTCTTTTAGCTATAGTCAGAGTTGGACTTATTTTCCCATTGTACTGTTCCAGTTAATGTTACAACCTTCTATTTTAAAAACACAAAGTTTTGGTTAGTTTTCCTTCAGATAGTGATATTCTGCCTTTGGTATTTGCTCCAAGGGAGCTAAGATTTAGAAAGTGGCATTGCCTATGGAAGTGCATTGGTTTAAATTGCTGTCTTGGGATTTATGTCTTGATAGGTTTTTTTCATTAAAAATAGATTTTTAATGTGTTTAATATGGCCGAACACTGTGGGCCATGCAGTCCCTTGGGAGGATGACTGCCTGCTTTTTGTGTGGAGTAGGACTGGAGAAAGAGGAAGAGAGAAGAAACATTTGGTTAGCATAGTTGGTAGCCATGGGCTGATTTCTAGACGTGAATTGTGATCTGTACGGTTACCGTGGATGATGTGTTTCCATTCTGTTTGACCCCTGAGAGCCTTTAGGCAGCACTGCTGACACATTCCTCTTTCTCTTTGCATCTCCTACCATCATCTCCAAATGGCTTTGGTTTACCCTTTTTTTTCAGACTGTCCTTTGTTTTCCTATTCTGGGTGTTATTGAGAAATCACGTGTGGATAGATGTGCTGGGATCTTCGTGATGGTCTGTGTCATTGAAATTTGTCATTCTTTTATCCCTTTCTGGGATAAAAGCACCTTCTGGTGCTTTCACAGCCATTCAATCTCTGTTCATAGCAAATTTAACATTCCTATTACAAATCTCTGTGCAGAGAAAGAAGAAATTGTTGATTTGCCATGTATTTGTTTGATGCACTGTGTGGCAAAAGCTTGGTAGGGATAGCTTAGCAAAAGTAGAGTAGAAATTGCCAGGATAAATTAGTCTTCTCTAAAATTTGTAGTTCAACAGCCTTAAAAGGAGTTGCAGACAGTCCTTTAGCTATTGGATGTATGAGGTCTTAAGTGATAGTTTTCTTTGCTATGCTTTTAGAGCATGTGGAAAGTGATATGTGCAACCAACACATCGTGGGAGCAGAGAAATTCCAAGAGCTTGTGCAAACACAGGAAGCAGCTGTCAGCAGCCTTTTTCTCTCTGTGTAAGAGAGATACTGTGAGGTATCAGGGAATAGAAATCTTTGTATTCTGAGCCTTCAAATTCTGAAAGGCAGCAGGTCTAGTATTAGGACTTCCCTTATTCTGCCCAGGACTCACTTACCAGGAAAGAAGAAAGTGAGCTCCATAAATATAAAATGAGAACAAACCCAGTAGCTGCCAAATCATTTGGGTTGAAGTATTTAATAGCAGTATAGATGTTAAACATTGACTTCCTCTTTAAAAACACTGTTGCTTTATGAGTCATGCTCTTGTACTCAGCCTCAGAAAGGTCAGAGTGTAGAGAAGGTTAAACATAGAAATCATAAAATAAATAAATGAGTATTTTAAAAATTTGAAAGAAACACAAAACAATGAGGTGTCAGTAGAACAGAGACACCTAAACAAGAAAAGGAAGACTGTGGGTAAAAGTCACAAAAGGAAATCCAAATGCAATGAAGTCAAACAGTGAAGACTAATATTACAAAGAAGGATAAAACCAAGTGGGTGATGTAGGAATTAGTCAATGGAAGCATTATAAAGTATAATGCAAAGATATTTGTGACAATGTGGAGTAACAGCCTAGAACAGCTATAACTACACAGCACAACACAGGTACTTCTCAGGCTCTGAAAGCATTATAGTTACATCAGCACGTGCCTGGCTTAGTTAATGTGAGTGTGAGTGTGATATGGTGCTGAGGTGGATGCAAGGCTTTGCCCTGGCATGGGCAAACTGGCAGACAGTGTGTCAGCGTGATGTTTTGAATTGCATCTGAGACCAAAGGCCAAAGTTTTCTGACCCAATCTAATACAAAATATAAACAAGAAACCAGGAAATAACCTTTCTGCAGAGTTTCAGGTGATGAGGAAGAAAGAACAGAATAGGAAGAAAAGGAAGTGGGAGAAAGGGAAAAGATAGCAAGGGGGGCTGGGTCCCTGAAATGAGAAGAAATCAAAGAACATGGTGCCTCCCACACATTTACCCCAACAGCTCACATCCTCCTGTCATTCCTTCCAGTTTACACTAATTGTTTGAAGCTGCCTACTTGTGAAGGGCTTTGGAGTAAATGTGTAAAGCAGTGCAAAGGGGCTGGGAAATATTTAGCTTGGAACAGCTCACAGTGGCACTGCTCTTCATTCTGTGTGATATAAACAACTGTTGCTATTTTCAAGCTGATTATCACTCACTTCACTTTTGGAAAGAACTATAAGTATGGTGTTTGGTATTTTTAAAATCCTTGTAATGTTGAGAGTTACTATGGCCCACTTACCCTGTCTTTTGGTGGGTGGAATTGAGACAAAGAGAAATAGACAGCTTGTTCAAGTTCAGAGCAGAAGTCTGCCATAGAAAATATTTCATTCCAGACCTCCATAGACTTACTTTGCTGTCTTCTCAGTGGACATCCATGTGGGCAGTCCTCCTCTTATCAATTCCCCAATATAGTAATAAAAATATCACAGATAACTCCAGCACTTGTAGCACAAACTCAATATCCTGCCTAGCACAGGAATACTGTGACTTTCTCCTGCATTTAGATGAGCGCTACAAAGGAATGAAGCATATACCAAGATAAATGCACCAGTGAATTGGAATTTATGTGGTAGAATGAACTAAGTTAGCAATGTAGTTTTGGTCCTGAATTAAATATTAAAGTGAATGAAATTGCTGCATACAATTTGGACTGTCATGCATTTTAATATTTAATTCAGAAAGCCTTCTTTAAAAACTTTCTCAGTTAATCTTGGAGAAATAAAAGACAAAATCAAATTCTGAACTGCTACAGAAATTTAGGTAATTGCTTGATTCAGAGTTTCTTTCAATTCTGTTGTGAAAAACTTGTCTTCTGAGCTGCAATTAAAAAAAGATATTTTTTTCTACTGAAGCCTCAATCTAGGTGAATTGATAAAAGCTGAGATGTCTTTTTTAATTATTATTTTTTATTTATTTTTTACTTTTAATTCATAGTTATCTCATAGTTATCTTATTTTTTCCAAGGATAGATATCCATGGAAGTTTCTGTAAATCACTCCAATAAGTACTTTAAAAAAAATGGAGAGTTCCAAGATTGTACGTGAAATATGAATATTATAATTATAATAATTCATCAGCTGATGGAAAAGTGCTGAAAAATAAAAAATACTTCATCTGTAAATGTGGAGAAAATTGAATACAATGGTCATGAAAAAATTGGAAAAAATTAATTTATTTCAAGATGAATATTTATTAGAAAATGTAAATTATGATACATAAGTATATACAGAAGGTATTTGAAAGGATACTGCTTTGGGTATAGTATCAAACAGACAAAATTTGAGGAATACTAACTAACAGCTTTAATTTTTGTGCTGTTTTATAATCCATCCCCATCCCCTCTATATTAAATGAGATGGAATACAGAGGAAATTGTATGTGATTTTATATCTGAAGATTGCATGTCACTGTGTCTATGCAAGAGGTAAAATATCTGGGGAAGCATGAGGAATTCTGAAAGGAAAGAATAAATATGTTTTAAGTTCAAGTCTGCAATATTTATCTGAAATTGTAAGTGCCTATCATGACACCAAAGCCAAAGTTTTCAACTGAATCTGTTCTTTTTCTCATTCTGAACAAACAATTATAGCCAAGAAAAATAATAAAGAGAGCATATGATTTCAGTGGGAGCTTTACTGTATTTTCTCCATCAGTGTTCTTAACATAAATCTGTTCCTGACTTGTAGTTCTGTCCCACTGTTTTGCTTTAGAGAATGGTGCCTTATCTATAAACTACTTGTGAAAAAAACCCTATCTACTGGGATAGAAATAGAATGTAATGCAGTTAATTTTTCAGTTAGTTAGTCTTTTGGTATATGATTTTTTCTTCCTAAACTTTGATCATAGTTATGATATTTATCCTATTTATCATTTTATCACATCAAATAAAGCAAAATGTTGGGAGGAAAATAATTTGAATCAATGTTATCCTTGTGAGTTTTGTTTCTGATCCCTTTACTCTCAATATTTAAGGAGTTTAGTCAGAGGATCAGCAATTTGACAAACAATGTAATGTAAAGTTACACCCTGAATGGAATCTTTGTAATATTTTACATGCAAAACAGATGACATATTTAAGTATTTTTATCACAGAAGCATACAGTCTAGTTTCATTCAAAACCATATCCTAGAGCAAAACCATTGCTGATCACCCTCACTTGAAAAGTATGAAAGAGTGAATCCCCCTGTATCTGAGAAATCAAATTCAGCTTTCCTCTTTCAACCTTGAGAAACTACATAAAGCATATCTGGAGATTTAGAAAATCTGCAACAAAGCAAATGAAGGCAGAGTTTGACCCACAGGATGTTGGACAGGAAGAACGGAAACAAGACTCTTCAAGCAATGCAAGAACGGTGAATACGAAACTTAAAAGAATTAGTAATGCCCTCAATTTTGCAATACCCAACAGAGAGTTATCAACTAGAAAGGGCAATTTACACCCTTTTGTTAAGGAGGATCAACTGAAACAAAGGACTTCCACATAAACCAGGTAGAATTTAAGGATTTGAGACTTAAACTGTGCTCTGAAAGGCCTACTTTCCAACTGAGAGAGCACTTCAAACTCATGAGAAGTTTCTTGCTCTGATGCAGAAATGTTCTGGCTTATCACCTATGTTATGCCTGTCAGAACTGCTTAAGAGGTCTGGCCTGAGTATAGGACATAGAGCTGATATAACACACACACACAAAATTACAATGAAAAAAAAAAAGAAAATAGCCTAAATTATCCAGATTGCCATTTGTGGATTAGAAGTCTTATTAAATCTAGTCTTGTTGACAGGAGAAATATTATTTATCCATATGGGTTTGACTAAGTGGAAGATTAATTTTCGAGCAGGATATTGAGAAATCCTTTAAACTTTCCAATTTTTGTGAAGGAACTTTCCTTCTGTGACTTGTTTTGCATCTGTGTCTTACTGAGATGAGAAATCCTTGTTTATCACTGTTTATTCTCCATATGACCAGAGGGTTTGGGGCAAAAAGTAAATTAAAAATTATCTTGTCTACGTATTTTACTTAGAGCAGTGATGATGTGTGTATTCTTGAGACACAGAAGAGATGAGGAAAGTATTTGTCTAATTTGTTTTCTTTACAAATCTGCCTATCTGCTGACTCTATATAGTTTACAGTGTCCTTAAAATACAGTCTGTAGGGATGTGGAAGAAAAACTGTGACTGATATAAATGTCTGTCCGTATATCTGTCTATCTATCTTTATGGAGTAATAGTATCATGACAGTTTTCCATTAAGTGGTAATGATACTCAAGAGTCTTGATCATTGTCTGGGGTTTTAAAAGATTTAGAAATATGTCTAGAGGATATCACAGATTAAAGAATATCAGACGTTATCACGAATCTGATGGTTAAACCTGTGGAAAATTAAGGTTGGTCATCCAATCATTAAGTAAGAGAAAGGCAAGCCACTGGAACACACACTGGCTTCTGGCTGTCTTCCAAGTATAACAAATTGCTGAAGTGCTCTACTGCTTTGAATATATTCTTAGTCTTTTCCAGGTGTCATCTCTAAGCCTTGTAAATTTACATTTTTTTCTGGACTCTCTACTTTCAGCCTTTTCCGACTCTTCACATACTCCTAAATGCCTTTCCTTCATGGATTCCTGACTTATCTCCCTCACAATGCAACTAACTGATGACTAGTCAGTGCTTCAATTTTACATCACTCATATTGAAGGTAGAATTCCTTCCCTCTTCCAACAGGAAAAACTTTGCTTCCTGCTACAAATGACGTGAAAGGGAAACGATAAATGAGTTACATATGCAGGTACACAAATCTACAATTGGAAGTCCATGGTTTGGCTACAGCAGCTGTAATACCCCTGATTCAGGTGTATGAATGGAAAGAGAGATTATTAGATCCTGGCGGTGTTCATCATGTCAGATTCACATTTGTCACCAGGTTTTGGCACTGGTGGTGACTGACAGCCTGTTTATCTACAGTTATAAATTTAAGGCTTAGTTTCTGAACCTTTTATGTGGTCTTTAAAAACTTGCTAATCTGATAGAATTCAATAAAAGACAGAAGGGTACAGTTATTTTACTGATTCATCCTGCCAGCCAGACTGATACAATACCCTCTATCCACACCAGGAGAGTAAAAATGACTGAGTTTCTCTCTGGCAAAGAAAACTCCATATGCTTTACGGACAGTAAAGTTCAGGGAGAAGATTATATCAAGATTTATGTCTGCTGTTATTTAAATTAACGAGGGAAATCTATCTAGGGGGAATGTATGCGTGAGATCCAGTTGGATTAACTGTTTTAAGAGCAGGATGAAAGCCTACAAGGTTGCATATGTTACTAGACTTTTTCTTCTACTTCATGCAGTGAAAAGCAGAGTGGCATTTCCTTTTTCTCCTCCTAATAATACTTTTATTGAAGAAAAGAGAATTTTGGAAGTTATGTGATTTTGAAGAATTTCATTTGCTTTAAGATCTGAAATGTTAAGAGAGTAAAGAACTTAGTTATTACAAGTGGGAACATGAAAGTCAGCTGGAGACGTCAATTTACTAGGACAAATCAGATTAAAAAATGGAGCTACAAACTAAGTGTGCTTTTATAATGACAATAAATTAACTATATTAGTGCAGCCCATTAAACATTCCATTTATATATCAAAACCTTGGCAGGTGGAAGAGTTCTTAATCTGATGGTTTAATATTTTTAAGATATATTTATCTTTTTGGTATCAGTTTATATTCAACAGTGCATCTGTTTTGAGACTCTGTACAGATGCTTGCCTACTGTCTCTTTGCCAAACTGGAAGTGGTCCCACCTCAACAGTGTAAGTATTGGAAGAGAAAACAATCAGAAAAGTCTTCTGTTCTCCTAGTCATGGGCAGGTACAAAGGCAATGACTGAGTTAGCCTGAGGTCTTGTCAAATGCAAAATAACATTTAATATCTTGGGAGGAAGAAGAAGAATTACATTTTAATAATTTACTGTATTCAAGTAGTGCATGGTTTCTTACGTGAAATCACAAAGACAATAACTAAATATTACTGAGTGAGTAAAGTTTGTGACAATTCTAGAATAACTGAATCTACCAAAATGATAATATTGTGACAGCAATACAAAGTTACATGAAGATATTGTGTCAGAAAGTTCCATCCCCTTAGAATGGTAACAGTGTTCATTGAGATTGAACATTAAGGGTGGACATTGGCAATTAAGAGCAACAACCAAGATCAGGAGTTCTCTGTATTGGCCACCAAGTGTTCCTGTCTTTAGAAGCTGCACTGGTTATCAGTTGTATCAATTGTGAATCTCTTAAGTGTGTATCTCTTTGGAAGACTGGAGACTTCTGTAGTAAGAAATTTTTTATTTGGAGTATTGAGGATGTAAATAGATGAGATGTACAAAATAAGTTGTTATGTTCTAATTCAGTGGGTAAAGAAGGAGGTCCACATTGTCCAGCTGTAGGCATCTCAGTGTAATCTCTCTAGCCTATATTTATTGGGCTCTCTACAGTTAACAGAGAAGAAAAGGGATATGTTCTCAACCATCAACTGAAACAGCCTGTTTCTATGCAGGTTCATCAATGGATTAAGTGAATTTCACAAGCTGTATGTTATGTCAGATGCAGAACTAACGCCTAAGATTAGAGCACTTGGGTAAAAGTACATACATTCTCTGTAGTGACTTCCAACTGAGAAATGGAGGTTTGTGGGGTTTTTGCTTGTTTGTTTGTGGGTTTTGTTATTTGGTTTGGTTTGGGTTTGGATGTTTTGTTTGTTTTTGTTTTGAGGTCTGAAATTTTTTTGTTTGTTGAAGAGTTGTTTGTTTGGTTTGGGTATTATTTGTTTTTGTTTGGGTATTATTTGTTTTGTTTGGGTTTTTATATCCAAGAAGTTGTTGCTTTTCCTCATGAAGTTGTCTAAAAATAATACAAAACCAAAGAAAACCCAACAAGCCAGCATCACTTAAATTATGCATATTTCTGAAAATGTAGAGACGAGTGTACTCCAATTTTTGTCTGAATATGTTGCAAAGAAGTGAAAGGTTTTGGGTGAAGTTATGAAGGTCACTAGATTGCTGCTTGTTTTAAGATACTTATAATAAAGCATAAAAAGAGAAAATTAAATTCTTCATCGTTTCCAAAAGCTTTTCAATTGCCCTCAGAAACATGCTTTAGGTAAATTTTCATTCAGGTTGAATTTTAAATTTTGGATTTTACTGTGATGAGACTTTAAAAAATAAGCTTTTTCTTACTGATTTAATCTATTCTCATGTTCTAGTCCCACACTCAAAAGAGCCCCACTCCCATGACTGAAAAGTGAAAACAAGGACCTTATTCTTTCCATCGTTTTTTCTTGAACTGAATCACACAGACATTTTATTAGCCATAGTCCTCTTAGCGTAATTATTCTGCTCAGAAGGGGCAAGCTGCATAAAAAGCAATAATCAGAACTCCATGAACTGTTTTTTGTTTTCAGCATGATTCCTTCTAATGTTGTCTTCATTAACCTTCCATTTAATTGAAAGAGTAAACTTATCAATAAATTGTTCTTATGTCTGGTTCTGATTCCCTTTTAAAGTTATTACTACATAAAACTCTGTTCCTTGTGGTCGAACAGGCAGTTGATTCTTACTGCTGTCAGAACTGTGTATGTTTCAAGATAAATTGATAATACTGGCTTAAAGCAGAATGGATGAGACCTAGGAGCACTGGAATAACCATGAGAAGGTAAAGAAAAGGAAGAAGGGAAGGAAGACCTGAGAGGAACCAGATGTAAAAGGAGCAGAGGGAAAGCAAATGTTGAAAATTTGATCAGAAAATTACTGTCTTGAGAGAAATTGAAACTGCACATGCTGAGGACAAGAAAGGCACAAGAAACCCTCAATGAAGTTCTTTCTTAGATGAAGTGTTGTGGCATTCATATTGATTTGCTGAAGGAAGTAAGACTAGGCAGAAAAGTTAATTTCCTTCAGCTCCTGGTTAAGGGAGCATCCATATAGCAGGAGAAGGGCCAGGCTGCTCAGGCCTTCCCTTCTCAGCATCTCTGATGGTCCTGGTAGGTAACTGAGTTTCCTTACCCTTTCTGCCCCTATCCTATCCAGATGCTTACTATTTATTTTTCCTATCAATTTTATGTCCCTTTACACACCTTTTTAAAGTTAATTTTCTACTTTTCAGTCCTCTCACTTGTTTTCTTTCTTCTCTGCAGTTTGAATTCCCTTTTCCATACAACAGAAAACTGTGTTAGCTGGGGTAGAGGCACCTATTGATAAATGTTTTCTTCTGTAGTTTGATTTACTAGAGTAATGACAAGTTAGGAAAGTACAAAGAATTCTGTGCAGAAGTGGGATCCCACCTGGTATGGCAACACTGCCTGTAGAGTAATGTCTAATTTGGGAGAGGAGGAGGTGGGTCTGAGCTGGTTTCTCTTGTTTTCCCTGAATATGCCAATCCTCTGTACTTTTTGCCATTTTGGCTGTATACTGCATGCCCTTCAGGATTCCAGGCTGACCAACATTTGAGGTTCCCCTACGACAGTCTTTGAGGGAACTAAATAATTTAACTCTTAAAGGCTGTAACTGAAGACTGAGCTACATATCCAGGTGAAAATTTATTCTGCAGATCTCTGAAGATGAAAGGGATATTGAAAGCTGCAGGGATTAAGGGTGGCATTTATGCGTTTTTCCTTTCTTACCATGGTTCTCTTCAGAGTTATTTCCATCTTACCTGATGAAAGAGAAAGTCCCATGGTAAGGAGTGACTGGTCAGTATATAGATATGTATCTCGCCTCTCCTTCAGAAGGATTATCTAGGCAGTCAAGAAGACCAGTTGCTAATGAAAATTTATTTTCTCACATTTGTTTTTCAGAAAGGAATTCTTTTTACAGTGTAGAGAACTTTTAGAGCTGCCAATAAAAAACCTGTTTCTACTTTGAAAAAATGTGGCATCTGTCATTGTAAAGTTTGTGAGGTGACAGTTTGTTGACTGTCACAAGCCAAAGCATTCATGTTTTAAGTTGTTTAGTTCCAAATGAAGTACGGGAAAGGAGAGAAAAAGAAAAATGAAACTAAATTAGGCAAAAGCCAAGAAGAAAGAAGAACCAGCTATTAGGAGGCTCAGAGCCCTAGGCAATATGCAACTGATACATGGTAAGAGGTGAAGTTTTATTCCCATTCTAAATTCAATGTACATTTTAAATAAATTAGTAATCTCATCAATATCCTTTTGACTTTATTTACTTTGTACAGCAGGAGAGCTCTCGATTCTTTCTCTTTTTAGCTCTGCACAGTGCTCTGACAAGGAAGCACTTTCTGGCAGAGTGGCAGAGAGGAGGTGAGCTGGGGAGCTTCTCCAGGGACTTCAGAATAATGTTGACCTCTGGACGACAATTAGAGGACATTGAATATACACTGCTAATGTTTTGTGTTACTGATTCTTAACCTGAAAATATGTTATTTAGCTGAAATAATAATAAATAATTTCTCTCTGTCCTTGGCCACTGCTCTTCTACCTTAGTGAGGCCTGTTAGTTACATTTCTTCATGGATTGTTTTCACAGTGCAATGGAAAATGTGAGCTTTAGCCTGAGTTTGATTATTCGTTCAAAAAAACTTGGCAGAAGCAGTTTTAGCTCAGTATCTGTAAGGATTTAGCCACACTGCATTGTATTTTTATCTGTCAAATAGAAAGAAAATAAATAAAAATAGCTTCTTTGTGCAGGGAACTGAGCCCTGAGAATTCTCTAACAATTTTTTTGAGAACCTGGGAGCTTAAAGAGGCAAGAACATAATATATGGCTTACTCAGCTGCATTGTAAAACAAATGGCACGTCTAGAGGGATCCACAGTCCAATATGCTTTGGCGCTGTTGTATTCTCCTGTGTCCTTTCTATAAAGAATTCTCAATATAATAAATAGAAGTTCAAGGATAAACAATATCCCTTAAAACAAAACAAAACCTAATCAGATGTAACAGATGGCTAAGAATAAACTGACAGAAACTCTACAGTCAGAAAGAGAACCATGAGCACTTTATTAATATAGCACTTGACATTTCCCATAAAAAAACTAGAAGGTTTTTTTCTGTAACATTTCTGATAATTCACTAGAAAAATAGTTTTTTAAAAAGACTGTAATGGAAGAGCATTCTACTTTATAAATGTGGATTGTTATAACTACCTCATTAAACAAACAAAAAAACCCAACAAAATCACCCCCCACACAACAGAACCTATAGCAGAAGCAGAAAATCTTTAGCTTAGCAAACAAACAAACAAACAAAAATAGTAGGTCTTATCTTAAATATGATTGTTGTAAAATAATCCGGAGTCACTGAACAGAATAAGTAATTCTCAATCATTTTTGGCCCTGTTCACTCCCCTTCAGATAGCAGTAGAGAGCAGCTGGTTCATTTAAGCCAAAAAAGTAATCTTCACGTATTCATTGGTGACCGTGAGAAAAAACTGTTGGAATGGAAAAGGGCAGAAGCAGTTGGATGGATTTAGGGCATATATGTCTTGAAAATAAGGTGTGGAAGAAGTGAGTAAAACAGTCCAGAGCAGGCACCAGGAAGTGCAAGAAATTATCATTTTAATGCACAGTTTTATACAATATCTATGGGAAACTGGCCATATTTAATGCAGAAATCACACAGATGGAGGGTGAAGTGTTCAGTAATAGGTCTGGTAAAATAAGTCTTACTAAAATTAAAATGACAGAATGATTTGTCAAGTCTTCCCCCAATACGCTTCTGTTTATAGGATGAATTACCGCACCAATGGAACAGAAAAATACCAAAGCTACTCCTCATCTTTCTAAAGACATGGTTGGACAAGTAGAAGTTTCTTGGAATAAAGATTAGAAATTGGAGCTGCACAAAAGTAGCAAGTAGGAATAACCAATTGTATTAAAATGAAGCAAATAATAAGAACCGATTGCATCAGCTGGAAGAACACAAATTTTTTTTCATCAAACTGGGGTTTATGCAGAGTATGTAGAAACAAAGGAGTGGATTATCGGCCATAAAGTAACTGTGCAATGTTGCATCATGAACCATGAGGTTACTCCCCCAGAACCCAAAGACTCTGAAATTCACCCCTTGGTCTCTTCTCTTTGTGCCAGCTCTATAACCTTCCTTTAGGCTTCTTACAAATTACACCACACACCGCCTCCACATGTTCCTACCTCATATAAAATTGTCTCCTCTTGTTTCTGTAGGACTATTTATTTCATGGCAGTATGTTTTTGAACACTAACTGCAGTTGCCTAAGGTGCTTTCACCTCCCAAACGCCTATTTACTCCTGGAAAGTGCCCTGGTGGTTTAAGACGTGTTGGTACTGGTATTTCCAGCCTGAGCATGAGTGTAATACCATTATACAATAATTTGGATTTTATGGGACTCGACTTGTGTCAAGAAATTTAGCAAGACAATACTTACCATTCTCTCCACTTTGTATTAGAGCTGCTTTCCACCCTGCATCAAAGCTATTAGTACAATCTACTGCACTCTAAATTGGCAAATGCACTTTGGTCCACCCTGCTGAGTATTCTTTTTACCATGTTGAAGTCCACTGGATAAAACCTGATCCAAACACTCTCTTGGCCTTCAATTTCCTGCTAGATTGTTAGGCTCTCAAATGCTTCTTTAGCCTGTGAGTGGGTGACTAGGCTGAGCAGCTGCAGTGTATTTTCTTCTGCTGTGAAGCAGCAGAGGAAAGATCATGTCCCAGGGCAGAGATCTGAGAGCAGTAACATCGTACATTGCTGTAATGAAATCTGACCATTTGTTAGTGTCCTGACATTAGAACATTGCTTGCATTTTGTGAAATTTAGATTATAATTTTATTCATTATTACTTGAATTAAGACTGAAATGCTTTCAAATACAGTTGATAGCAAAAGTAAAATTTCATGGCACAGGTACTGAACATTTGTTAGTAATGAGAGGTGTCAATGTCAATAATACAATGCAAATATCTGACTTAGGGTGGTTTGTGATAGCCTTTTTGGGGCTGAGCCCACCTTCCAAATGTAAACGGTTTGTAAGACCACACTGTAAATGGTTTTCATTACTAATGAAACTCTTCAGTCATGTTTTTAATGAGTTGACTTAATATGAATAACTACATTTACAGAAAGAATTTTAATTCAATTTGTTAAGGACTTGACATGAAGAACTTGTTATTTGCTCAGGGAATTACTTCTGTTTAAAAAAGTATCAAAATAACACAATGACCTTTTGAGGAAAAAAATTCTTCTTCTGTCTGTTTTGTTCTTTTTTATTCTGAGTAAAATTGTAAAACAAAAGTCGTAACACTAGAAGCATTTTATGTCTTAGTTCTTTTTAAAGCATGTTTTCAAACATTTTTTTAGTTCCACCACCATGTAAGATGTATTTTGAAAATATTTATGATTACATTAGCTTAACTCATGAATTTCAGCTTCAAGAAGCATTTGGGGGAAGGGGGTGGGAGGGTTGACTTTCCTTTCACTCCAAAAGCTTTCTTTTGATCACAGCTGTGATTTTTATTTGTATTGTGAGTATGTTGTGCAACTTTTGGTTATTCAAAAATTGTGCTATGTTATTTGTGGGTTTTTTTGGAGATTAGTTATGTAAAACTCACTCATAAGTCTGTTGAGCTGTGCTGTTTGGTGGATACAAGAGATGATGCTGGAAGAAACAACAGAATAATTAAAAGGATTCTTTCTCTCCTGGTGTTACTTCTTTGAGTGATGAAAGTGATCCATTAGATCCATTACAGAGTCAGTAACATACCCAGTCATCCTTCACATTTGTCCTCATCAGTTCTGCCTCTGCTGCTGCTGCTTTATCATAAAAATGAAGGAAACTTTAGAAACAACATCACAACCTGATGTGGTGTGCTAGGGTTTGCCTGCAGGCTGCCTTTTCCCACAGTTTGTCACAGGAGCATCCTTATGCAAACAGTGCCTAGCAGTCTTTCCCCATCACTTGTTCCCCTGCTGCCTAGACTGCTAGCTCTCTTCTTAGACTCCCTCCAGGCCTTGTACAGTTTCACCAGTCAACTTGAGCTTTGTATTTTTTTACTCTTGACATCATTGCGCTGTAGTATCTCAGCATGTGGTTCACGTGTTCACTTTATCAAGACAATCTTCCGTGCCCCAGGGTTTTCATCTTCTGTCTTTTCTTCTTGGGATCATTACACTTTGCCTATGTGTACTATTCTTTTGAGTTCTAACATCTAATGCTATACGTAGTCTTCTCTCTCAGCCAAATCCTACTCTGTTGTTCCTTGTCATGTGTCTAAATCTCATCCCTTTTGTGATGTTTCAGCGGCTTGTGAAGGCTCTTCAGCCTACCCTCTTAACCTGCAGCAATTTTCAGATGGCTGGAATTGCACAGGTGCAAGTGCTGTTGACTTCAAAGAGATTTTCTACTTCTCTTGTTTCAAGATTTGTTTCCATAAAGCTAAGTGCAGGATTAGTATCTTTAATTGCTTTCTTCCAGGAAGAAGGACTGTATTATTTTTGTGTTTGTATTTGTGTGTGTGTTTTTAGAAAATGTGTAGTATACTAATTCTATGCAACTGTTGCTACAGGACTGTGGTGGGTTGATGCTGGCTGAATGCCAGGTGCCCACTGAAGCTACTGTATTACTCTCTCTTCTAAATTGGACAGGGAGAGAAAAATATCATGAAAACCTTTTTGGGGCTGAGGCAATGACAGGGAGAGATCACTCATCAGTTACCATCATGCACAAAACAGACTTGACTTCAGAAAATATTAATTTAACTTACTACCAGTCAAATCAGAGTAAGGGAATAAGAAAAAAACCCCAAGTCTTAAAAACAAGTTCCCCTTTCCCTCTCTTCTTTCCAGTCACAGCTTTACTTCCTATTTACTCTACCTCCTGTCAGAACCCTACACTAGCATGGATTTCCCCACTAGCAGGGTCACAGCTGCTTTGGGCATTCATGTTGTCCTGTGTGGAATCCTCCATGGGCTACAAATGGATCTCTGCTCCACCATGGACCTCCACAGACTGCAGCGGGAAGCCTGCCTCCCTGTGGTCTGCAACACAGTCTGCAGGGGAATCTGTATCTCACAAATTCTCACTCCTCTCTCCAGCTGCAATTGGCGCTGCACGGCAGTTTTAACCCTTCTTAGCTGTATTATCCCAGAGGTGCTACCACTGCTGCTCCTGGGCTCAGCCTTGGACAGTGGCAGGTCAGTCTTGAAGTTGACTGGCATTGTCTGTGTTGGTCACAGGGAAAGCTTCTGGCAACTTCTCACAGAAGCAACCCCAATAGCCCCCCCCCACTACCAAAACCTTGACACGCAAATCCAATACACCCAAAATCTGGAAGACATGTTTTTCCTGCACATACCTAGAAATACTGAATAAAAATCAGAGGTTACAGTGGTACATGACAAGAAATGAGATACTACTCTGAGCCAGTTTTGTGTTCTGACATTCCTGTCCTCTGACAGACGTCTCTTGTGTAACAACAAGCCTTGCCTGCCTCAAGACAGTACGTGGTGTGGCATCAGGAGATACAAATCTGACATGGTTCACAACTCCATCTTTCCTCCATGTCTGAGGCTGGATCTCTGACGAAACAGCACAAGCGCTCCACAGAACGGGGAACACACGCTCTCCCCTGCATGTAGATGAGAAGCCCAGGCCAGACTCAGCATGATTCATCACTGGCACTTGAAGTGAAACCTTTTATATTGCTTCAGCTTGGTAGCTTAGAATCAATCATGCACTGTTCTGCCTGCAGTTTTACACAAGCAGTCCTTTCATTTTCTGTAACTCTACAGAACTAGAGGTTTTTTGCCCCTTTACTGAGATGATGGAGAAATGCTGGAACAAGCTTCCTCGAGAGGTGGTTGACGCCCCAAGCCTGTCAGTGGGATGATATCTTAACTCCTGCAGATGCCTATAATTTGTAGGATTTTTAAAGACAGTGGTGAAAATGGAAAGTAATTTATTTTAATATATTTTGTAGATCACATGGTTCAGATTTATCTCTGGTGTAAACATCAAAATTTCAGTAGCTCTATAGGTCTGGCATAGAGAAAATTTTGTAAATGGTGGTTTCTGCTTTTGCACTTCTCTGTCCTTTTCTTCCCATGGTCAGTAACTTCAGCCTGTGCAGTTAAAAAACCCAATATTTAACATTTCTACTGGCAATTTTTTTAAAAAAACTTTTATTATAGTCAACTTGGCTTTTTCCTTTTCAGTTCTAAATTATAATTGTTAATGGCTGGATTCTCTAACTTTTAATTCTTCATGTACTGAAGATGCTTAGAAACAAAAACAAATACAGAAAATCGGTTTTTACAGGACTGATGAAAAATGCATGTGTTGTGTTTCATAAGCATGTAACTCCATGAAAGGAAAGATTCATTGAAAGGATGCCAGATATGTTGTATAAAGTCTGACCATTGAATTTTTTGAGATGTTTGTCAAGCTTTTCAATTAAGGTTTATAAAACCAGTACAAAATTCATTATCTATCAGTAAAGATATTTAAGCAGTGATAAAACAGTCCCTTGAATGCTTTACTAGATGGCCAATTCAATTTTCCAAATGATTAAAAATATGGTGTGGAATAATATTTAAAGTACATTTTTCCCCAGATGTAACTAATTTCTTACACTTTCATTAGTAATTATGAAATTTATTATATTGCTCTATAGTGAAATTATTTACATATTTACTTAAGTGCTAAAATTCAAAGGTTTATTTCCTCCTTCTTCTGTTAAATTTTCTCATGTACATGGTATATAAAGGAAGCATGGCTGAACTTTAAACAGAAAGTCCATGCAAAGAGATCTGTGTAAAGCATGTGTAAAGCTGGAGGTTCTTTCAGTATCCTGGGATTTTGGAAAGAGTTTAGACTATGTAAAAAATCCTTTGATCACACTTTAGCCACAATTAATAATAATGCAGCTTGTGATTTCACTGGTGTTTTGGTGTGTATAATCAATTGCATAGTTACTTAGGAATTTGAGAAAAACAATGTATATTGTATGAAAATCTCAAAACATTATCTAGATAGCCTGAGTTTTTTCTTCTCAATGTATTTGAGACAAGATACCAATTACTTTTAATAGGATTGGCTATGAAAGGTTGCTCTTTGCATTTTGATATGTGCAAAGACTGTATTGTAAAACTCTCGTACATATAATTGCATTGGGTTCTCTGAAGTCATAGACTTCAGTATGGCAATTACAGGTAATTTTTGTTCTCTGCAAGAAAATTCTTTGGATTTATGTAGAATCATGTTTTATTTGAGGGTTGTTTCCAGAGTTTATATCTACAAATTAGGTTTATATTTTGGATGCAACACATTTGTTCTGGCAGTTCCAGGAAAAGCAAAGTACTGACAGCGCTCTGGGAGCAGAATTATACGATTGCTGCGTAATTGAGACCTTACCTCTAGCTGCAATGTGGAAGTAGCATGGATATTACTGGTGTTTGTGCAAATCACCCTGTTTCTTAGTAAAGAAAAGAAGGGGACCAGACTGGATAATGAGCTCTGAGGCAGCACAGAACACTGAAGGGATATGCACTGTGCAAGTGCAACCATATTACTGTCAAATGCTTAGAATATTACGCTTGTTGATCCCTATCTAAACTTTCTGGAAGTGTCCTTCCTTTGATCCTTCAACTGAATAGTGGAAGAGGGGAACAGGTTACTCGTGGGAGATCAATTCTAGTAGCAGCACCCATACTTTTTTTGTTTACAGTAATTCCTGTTCTGTTGTTTATTTGTATGACTGAAGTTTTTACTCATTGTATTTATTTTGATTTAAGGCTAAGAAACATAAAAATGAAACCCTGAGCATTACATCTACCCACGTTAATAGTAAATGGTGAATTATATTTTTTTCAGCACCATAACTTGAATTAGCTTTCTCATGACCTTTTATTTTTTTAGCTACTTAAGTAGCTAAAAAATTCCATTAGTCACATGCTTAAAGCAAAGCAAGTATCAATGTACTTACAGAGGCAGGATATAAATGAGGATACCAAATAACATGCTGTGAGAAAAATTAATATTTTTAAAAAGGCCTTGGATATTACCATTTAAAATGAAGCATATAAACGAGAACCTCTCCCTTCTACATTCTTCTCCATCGTCCAAGAAAAATGAATTAGACTCCTTGAAAATACATTTATTTTTCTTTGATATTCCTAGCAATGCATATTTGGTACCATAATACTAACTCTTTTTCTCATGTTACTTTTATTTTAGAAGTTCTTCTGCAATGAGGAGGAAAATGCTGTGTAAGACTTAAAATCAAATATTTAAGACCAAGTGTATCTACAACCTTCCTTCTAGATAGAATAGATAGGTAATGTACCTTGAGTGGGTAGAGTGTATAAAATAAACCCAGGATTGAGCACAACTGAGCCATATAATTATTTATGAATGACAGATATTGGTAGTAAATTAATTTTTGTAATGAAACATTAACTTTTCTCTTATAGTGCTTTGGCTTTCCTTCATAGTTTCAAGTACCAGAAGTGCTGTATAAATCAGATAAATATGGACTGGGGGTGCTGTATCAGGTCTCCTAAGCAGATATTCATAATATATGTAACAAATTATTTTCTTGTCATTGCTAAGGATCTATTTGATAACAATATTTTTACAGCTCTGTGGTCATTTAAATGCAGTGAAATGCTTAATAGTGTTATGCAACTAATTAGCTCATAAATACTTGTGAATATATGCAAATATGCATAACTCGAAACACATTGCTTGAACAATCACATATATTTCATTTAAAAATATACTTTTGCAGTGAATTTTTAACATTGATATTGCAAAATATGCATACATACTTATCAGATGATGTAAATATATATTTATGTTATATATGTTCATATATATATATGTTCTTTAGGAAAGGGGTGCTCTAACTTTCATCATACTTACTGTATCTTGGAATTACTGCGTGATGAAGAAAGCTTCTTCTTTAGTGTTACTATAAAGGCTGCTCCATGTTATCCTGCCTTCCAGTCATTGTACACTTCATGTCCACTAGCTATCAATATTCTCCCAAATACAGTTTTATGTGTACAACATATAATTCATGCCTTTCAAGTCAGACTTCTGCTATAGGATATAAATGGCCAAAAGTTTTATTGGATGTAAGTGTCTATGCCCCAAACCAAATTTTAGAAAGAGATTTCTCAGCTGGCATTTAATGCTGGACATGAGTTTATCGTGAGGGGGATTTGGTCCCCCAGGAAAAGACCCTCGGGCGCACTTTGTTTAGGAGACAGTCACACTGTGGTGACCCACAAAATGGCATTTATTAAAACAAGATGTCAGTTTATATAGAAGGGAATATGGAAGGGTCTCGAACATGGGTGGGATTTTTGCCAGGGGCATCAAATCCTGAGGGTCAGTGATAAGGGAAGATGGACGGATTGGCCGCAGGGAATATGTCCAGCCATACAGGGAGAAGGGAGAGCTAGGGAGGAAGGAAAGGAGTGGTCTGGGGTACAAACAGGGGAATTCTACAGAGGTTTGTGAGTCTGCATCTAGTAGCTGGGTCTCTAGGCAAACCCTTGCAGCTGCAGTTGTTCTTCCTCTGAGGCTTCCTCGCAACCTTTCTGCATCTTTCTCCATTCTCTGTAGGCCTCCATCGGTCCACCCCTGACATGAGTTGTTTCCCAAATAGCAGGTGCTGTTTCTGTAAACGTTTGCAGAACAGCTCCAATCTTAGCAGTGATGTATAGTTAAGTGTGGATTATGTCTTAGTCTAATTGTGACCCAGAAACGCTGGTTTTCTTCTAAGTTTTTTTCGAGTGCAAAACATGACCAACATGCCATTAACAGCAGGATCAGAGACAGTGATTGTAGTCAACTGAAGGAGAGGAAGATGGCAATAAATTCCTATTGAGTAATAGGTTATTCCATAGAGTAGGAGATATGAGATGTATCATGGCGTTTGGAAAGTTTCAGGTCTGCTACTTCAGTGATATCAAAAGCAACTTGGACATGAAGGATGTGGAGGTCATTCAAATTTAATTTATCTGGGGCTATTCAGGAGTCATGTTTGGTCATTCCTTTGTTCTTGTATCTAAAATGAAGAGTGTATTTGGAGAGGATTTTCCAGAGATTTGTAGAAGAGGTTTTGATGCTGGTGCTTAGTCTAATTTGAAACTTGTTTCTGTTCTTTGGGAACACAAAGAGATTGAACTAGGAAGAAGTTATATGCATTTTGGTAGCTGAGACTGATCTTTCAATAAGATATGAGTAGCAATTATCTGTGTTTTGAAGGACAAAATTTGAGTGGTCTTAGGTAGTAACACAACCTTTTACAGACAGCATTATATGCTTCATAATGACAAATCAGAGTGCTGACTTATTTAAAAATAATTAATTGAAAGAGACTGCAAATACAGTATGGAAGATCTATTAGTGGGGGTAGAGTTTAATTAAAAAATAATATTAAGTAGATTATACCTCAAGAAACATTAAAAGACATTATATGTATTCATAGAGCTAACACAGGAAAAATGGCAAGAAAATACCATTAAACAGTTGTTATTCAAATAAGGTCTATTTTTTTAATATTTGGTTATACTGGCTCCAAATATTTTTTTTCCTCCTGCATTTGTACTGTTGTTTTATTTCTGGGAAAGATACTTCTTAAGCATGAAGACTTGGAAAAATGTGACTGAAATGAGAATCTGAGAACAGGTAAGTTTTTAGTCTTCAGAAGGGTATGGAAAGGTGTCATGGATGGCGTCACAGTCAAGAAACTCTGAATCTTTTTGCATAGATTAGGAATTATTTTTTCCCAATGTTACGAGGAGTCAGGGTGACTGGATTTCTTTTTTGTTTCAACATCTTCTGAAAACAACAATTTTTTGTGTTCACCATGGACAGGTATGTACTGCAGTTGGCTGCACAATTTAAATCCAGTTCTAGTCTAGCTACTTTGCTTGTCGTAGACAGGAAATACATAGAACACAGCATAGCCTGCTGAATATACGCGTGTCTGAACATCAATTGCACTTTTTGTTACTATTTTATTATACTGTTGAACTCACAAGAATACAGTCCACTTGGACAGTTCTGTAATTATACCTCTGGTTTCAGAGTAAGTTTGCACTGCTGGCAAAAACTAAGAATGGTTTCTGGTGCATGGAAGGAAAAGTGGACAAGAAAAAAACCAACAGCAATGTACAAGGTTTTTGGAGGGTATGTCAGAGCCAAGAGTAAGATAAACTGTGAGGTATTGATGTATGAGACTTTTAAATGTTGGATCTAATGCTACTTCAATTGAAATTAACACTAACAAACTAACTGGCAAAAATCCAGCACTTGTCTACAATATACAGCAGGATTCTGCAAAATTTGTCATTCTGTAGCAAGGCACATGACCTGTAATCATCTTATAGGAGGACCCTTGACTTTGTCATTGACAATAGCAGGGAGGTGTCACTGTTGGTTTTCTTTGGCAGCAATTTCAGAGGTGGAAGCCTCCTGGCAAGTAAGCTCTCTTGGTTTGTTCTCAAAACTGTTAGAACAACAGAAATTTGTGAAAGTAGGGTTAATTTGTGTCACACAGACGAGTTCTTAGAAGGAGACTGTGCTACAGAAGTAATTTAATAAAACATCAAACTGTAGTTAGTTTCTTCAAGAAAGCAGTCTACTGATGATCACAAAACATTATCATATTCTTTGTATTTTGACTGAACTTCTTTTGGAACAGGGTATTTGATTCGACTCCTGCAAGCTTTTGTTTTTACTCAACTACTGCTGTTTTCTATTTTCAGTGGTTGAATTACATGACAGAAAGCATGATTTTTTTGCTAATGGGTTGAGAATTTAAATCTCTGGCTCCTAAGACTGCACTCATCTCTTTTTTTTTTCTTCATTATTTTCTAAATATTTCATTGTTGGGCAGCCTTTTACTGTTTCTAAAATGCCTTTAACTAATTTTTTAGCCCATTAGCTGTTCTTCAGGAACTCATCCTGCTTTCATATTGTTCCAAGATAAGCCAGTACAGGCAATTATAGATCTCAATAATTGCCTGTTTATTTTTGATCAGGACTATTTGAAGTCATTACTGTTCTACCTTTTGTGATGGAAATGACACATCCAGTGCTCTTTTCCACTTAATATTATTTCAGTTGTCCCTGTGTCAAAATGGACAGAAACATTATGAATCTTTCTTTGAATAGCCCTTCTACTTGTGTGGGTAATACTCTTTTTCAGAGCTCTCCATCGCTAATGCAGTGACCGAAAGCTTCGTAGGAGGTGCAGTTGCATGAATTTACTTTTTTCCTTTTCTGTCTTCATCCTCCCATACTGATAAACTGAGTGAATGGAATAGTGTGGAAGCCTAGAAGATAAGGGGGCTAATGTGTATATCTCAAAGAGCAATAGGTGGATGGCTAAGGAGCCAACCAAGGCTTGTTGGTGACAACAGTTAAGGATTGTTGGTAATAACACACTGTGAGAAAGAATAGGATGCAGCTGGAGAAGGAGGTCAGGAGGTACATGTAGAGGTAGGGCAGGACTGTTCTGGAACAAATATCCTTGTTCTAGTTCCTGGAGATAAGAACAACACAGTGCAGTGCAAGTGCACTGTGAATGAGGTTAAGAAGTGGGCATGGACTGTAAGGGAGAATCAAGACCATCAAAGACCCCTGAAGCCCTGGACCCATTTTCAGAAAGGTCTAGTAGAATGGACTGTGCACAATAACTAATCTGCATAAAAAGCAAAAAAAAATATTTTTAGGGTGGGGAAAACTTAACTATAAAAATGTATCCCCATGAAGCCTGGATGTGCATGTGTCCAGGACCCTGGACTCTGGACATTCTTTCTTTCTTTTGTTCTTTCTCTCTTTCTCTCACTCTCTTTCATTAATCTTTCTCTTTCTTTTCTGTCACCCTACCCTTTCATCCAAACCCCATTGCTATGTACTTAACTGAGGAGGTCAGGGACTAATATACCAATTTCCATGCCAAGTGAGTAATTTACTAATAAAAATTTGTAAGCTTTTGCAGAGTCTCTGACTTGAGTTGTTTCTTTTGACCATGAGCATCTACAAATCTTGAGAGCTCCTTTCCTCTCAAGGGTGGGAGGTCACAAGTAGGTATATTAGAAATCTTTATACTTTGCCTCATATCTAATGATTGTGACAGATATTTTCTACCCATAGAAGTGAGATTCTTCCTCAAATGTCACTACTAACAAAACCATTTGCACTTGCAAATAAGTGAAATAAGTATTTTGTAACTCATTCCTCCCTGTTGTAGCAGTAATGTTGCAGATTAGAAATGAAGACTGATAAATGGGAGGAGAAACACAGCTATGAGAAAAATAAAAGCAAACTTTCTTTTAAACCGAAAGTCAAATTCATTTTTCCCATCTAGGAATCCAAATACCTATAGTCTTCACTATTTTTGTCATATTCTTAGTAATTTATAGTTGTGTCTGGGTCTGAATTCAGGAGGAGAAAAATAATATGTTACTTACTGCTTCTTGTTTTGACAAACTAGGAAGAACCACAGGTTGCAGAGGTAGATATGGAAATACAGTCAGAATAGTGACTACATGAAAGACAAATTCTACAAAAGGTGACATTGGTTAGAGCCTGTGGGTTTCTGCTAATGAAGAGTCCTGTCATGATGCCTGTACATTTAGTTTAGATTTTGTTTGGCATTCCAATCTTAAAAGAAACCATGTTCATTTGAACAGATCTGCTAGTTTTTCTTAACAGGAAAAGGCTATTACAGTGAAGCGGTGATTTTCTTCCACCATTTCTTGCAAGTAGTGTATATCCAAATCATAATACTAATGTCTACAGTTTGATTTGATCTTCAAGGAAGACACATGAGGGAAGCTTTGTAGAAGCTTTTCATGTGTATAATGTCCTTATCTTTTGAAATCAAATATGGCAAAAACATAGACACAAGGTATTAGAGTCAATGGCACTACAAAGGAGAATGCGAACAACTGGATTTGATTTTGCATCTCTGAACAACCAGCAGTGAAAAAAAGCAGAGTTGTCAAAACTATCGAAAGAGATCCTCACTTGTCTTGGACAGGTACTATACGTATGCAGAAAGAGGAGTTATTCTTTGGTTACTTTGACTGTCGTGCATTGTAATTAACTTTTAAAGATAGAGACTTAAATTCATCCTTTGTCAGGCTAAGTTTTCCTGGAGGTTAAGGATAAATATTGGAATCAAATGAGTTTGATCACAAAAGAAGCAGTCAGAAACTATTCTTTGAGAAAATAAAAGTTGAGTTTTGTGACTGGGCTGGTAGGGAATGTGACATCACTCACCAGGGGAAGGATCTGTAACTGATCAGAAAAGAATCTAGCTAAGAACAGGCAGTATAGGGAAACACACTCAAGCAGTGGACTACAACAGTTGTTTCAACATATGTAAAATGTCCTGAATATAAAAGCAAGCTCTAGGAAATTTCCATAATAAATAAAACCCACAATTTTGCTGTGAAGTAGGAACTATGTATTTCAGCTGTTATTTTCTCTTACACAATATAAATATTGTTCCATACATGTTTAGCCTATCAGAACTGAATGGCATTTCTGTTCTATGTTGGTTTTACTCTCCTATTCTACTCTTTTATCTCTTTGTGTATCAATTTTTCAATTTTTCTCACACCATTTGCTCTATTCCAGCAGTTTATTTCCAGCTGTCACAAGCTTCACACTCTTATTTATCCACCAAAACAATAAATACAAAAATATCTGTGGCAGACAGGGTTTGAACACTATCATTAGATTTCAGAAACTATGCCCAAAATTAGCCCAATGGTGCATATCTTTATTTTTCAATGAGATTGATTAAGCAGTAGAACAATTACTGCAGAAAGGTTGTTGCATCTCTGTGTTTGACGGGACAAGGCCTTGAGTAACCTGATCCAATTTTGAAGTTAGTCCTGTTTTAAGCAGGAGATTAACATCCAGATGCCCCTTCAATGAAAAATATTGGTTTAGTCCAGAACTTTGTTGTTCTAGTTTAGCTAAAAAATCAGAAGGAGAACAGATGTATTGGCTGCAATTAGATCTAAATTAGATTTTTCTCTGCTAGAATCTATGTAAAGAGAAGATACTAGATAGAAGAACCTGGAGGAATCATGTGGCTTGTCTTGCTAGTTCTAACTCATCAGCATTTGCCATCAAGCTTTAGCCATTTCTTCTTGTTTTACATCTCTGAAAGGGGAGAATGACCTCTTATATTCTAGTAGATATTTGCTATACTTTCAATTCCTTTAAAGGGGCTGCTTATTTCATTGCTATTATTTAAATTTACTGAACTATTAGTAATTTGCTTTTAAAATAACAGTATTGCAAAAGAGAGGGTGAGGAGGGGAGAGAGTGAGTGAGAAGTCCAGAGCAACTTTTGCCTGGATATGAATATACATGGCAAAAAAAGCAACCAAATTATATTAATAAAATAGAGAAAAGATTAATAGCCAAACAAACAGTTCTGTTTGACATGTCACACATAAGCAAGGTTACCCCAGCAAAGAAATTGTCCACGAAGAATTTTCCTGTCCAATAAAAAAGAGATGACGGGAGAAATCTCACTTCTACTAAGAAGACTCTAGAGGAATAAGTGTATGATAACTTTCTGAAGCTGATTAAAGCTTTATGATGATGTTTAAGGGGAGACCATTATTCCTCTAGATAAGCCATATGGAACTGGCAGATTTATTAAAAGAGCTTTATGCTAATGGCTACAACTTGGACATATTCTGAATTGATAGTAAAGAATACATTACAACAAGATATTTTGAAATTCTACAGCCTTTGTTATGTGAATGAGAAATTCTCAATAAAATAACTGAAAGTGATTAAGGACCTAAATGATTCATATATATATATTGCTTTATTTTTCCATCTGTTCACCTATTAATAATTTTAATTTTTAAAAGAAAAGTCATTCTTGTAGCAAAAGGAGCTGAGAGGCTGAACATTGAAGTCACATTTACCAGTATCAGGAAAGTGTTTCTTATCAACTAACAAATTTTTTTGTGTTTTGTTTGTTTGTTTTGCTTTGTTTTGGTTTTATTTTGTTTGGTTTGGTTTTGGTTTGTTTTTGTTATTTTTTTTAATTTTAATTTTATTTTACAGTACTTTTAAAAATTAGTAGATATAGTAGATATGTGCCTTTGTTTTACTGTGAGTTTTGGAAGCTGCTGGCCTGTATTTAGTTCAAGGTGAGTTACTTTTAGCAAATAGTTTGACTGAGAGTTTAGATTTGGGATTGAATGTCTCTCTCTTACTGAGAGAGAGTTTTTTCACCACTGTGATATTCTCTCTCAGATGTGTGAGTCTTTGGCTAAATAAGTAAAATGTGATCTTTTACTTCCTTAGTCACCGTGGTAAACTTTTGCTATGAATAGATTTTGGCTCTCAAAACAAGGCTACAAAAAGCATTATCTCTTAGCGAGAAATGTGCTGACAGTTCCTTGGTGCCTGTCGCACCACAGATGTGGTGATGAAGAGGATGAGCATACAGAAGAAAGAGGAACCTGACAGAAAGGGGATGTAGAGGAAAACATCCTGACCTGCAATGCTCTTTCTTACTTGCATGTGGAAACAAAAGCATATGGAGTATGTGGCAAATAGCAAATAACAAACATAGATGCACACATCTAAGAAGAGACAGCTTGAGCGAAAAGTATGAAAGGTTTGATCCTGATATTTTTACTTCATTTCTCTGAGATGATATTCTATGTTCTACTCTTCCATTCATTTAATGAAATTAGGGAAGATTCGATTGAAAAAAACCCCTGTATTTGACTATAGAGTCCTACAGTTTTAACATGGCTATAAAAATGTAGTTGATATTCTTCAGATTTAAGATGACTCATTCTTACAGGGATGATGCCAGTAAGTGAGGTAATTAGTGGCATAGGCTAGAAGAACACAATAGTTTGGATAAATTGTTCTTGGGAGACAGTTCTATTTGCATCATGCAGGGACATGCAGCAAATTTACTTTTTCTTATTCTATCATAGAGGTTGCAAAAGCAATAGAAGATATTTTTAAAGACAGTGACCTAATAAAAGTATTAGCCATGTATCTTTCAACTTGTCTTTTTACTAATGAATTGATAGGCAGATAGTACACTGCAGTCTGTAAAACTTTTTTTTTATTTTAAAACAAGAAACTGATGATTATTCATTCAAACAAATTGTAATTAAATAGGAACATTATGGTTATATTATGCTAATGATAGAAGTGTGTTTCAAACATTTGCAAGTTATTAAAGAGAAAGTATTAGGCAATTAGAAAAAAATATTAGTGTTTGTTCACTCAGAAGCTATCAAGTGACTTGATTTGCATTAACAATTTTAAACCTCTGTAGTCTCATTTATAAGAAATTGCTGATAAGCAGGAGATATTCCACCAAATGGAGGTACAGGAAAGAAGGAAAGGGCAAAATGTCACTGTTTTAAGATTAAGTGTTACATAATTACTAAAGTGGTCTTTAGAAACTGAGGGAGTTTGACATTTATGGTAAGTTATTTATTAATGATACAGCATAATTTCATAGCTGTCATGCAGTTCTGTATGACTTCCTGTGAGAGCTGCTGGAGGCCCACAATAAACATGGACTATTAATGTTTTCAAGTCTGAAATATATGAGAAATTTTGTGTGGAAATGTCTCAATCCTGATTCTTGTGGGTGTACTACAAAGAATAATTTTTAAAATGCAAAGCACTCATACTTACAATAAAAGAATAAAATATCAGTGGACGATTTTTAACATCAAAGAAAAATGATCATGAGGTAAGGAAATTCTGTATAAAGGTTTTGAAAAAAGAAAAGAAGTAGAAAAGAAAAGGAATAGAATGCATGGTGAAAACAAATTTTCATTCTTTTGAAGTAAACAGCAGTTGAAGTAAATAGACCAAACAAGTGTGGCCAATATAGATGTATTTTGAATGCTATTCAGAGTGAGAATTTGACTGTCAAACATATGCAGGAACTCTTCAGTTACAATAAAATTTGCTTCTGAGTCTTCAATGTTTATTTTGTATATTTTAATCTTCTAAATGATAATTAAAAATAATCAGAGCTCTGTATATGTACTGAAGTTCCCATAACCCATGATTAATATAATTATTTGTCTTTCTGTGTTTAAAAATGCATTAATGAACTTCAACTGAAATACATCATTGATGACAATGAGTCTAGGCATACAAGATTAGATACGATGTTGGTGTGGTTAACAAAGACAAGGATTTTGCCATTGGTAAACTGATAATCATTCCAGTCAATAGAAATTTGGTTATTCTACTTAAGAAGCCTTGGATATGCAGAGCAGAAAATAGTGTAGGATTGAGCCAATTTAATTATATTGCCACGGTTTTCTGTGGTAACTTTGAGCAGATTAAATTCTTTTCTGTATTGGGTTTGAACCAATCTGAAATTGATATATTTAATGAGACCTAATAGGCTTTACTGTTTGCTTGGGAATAATAATTAAAACTGTTGATGCAGTAATTTATATCTTGGGGTATTTCTCTAAGCAGGAAACACTTTCCATTAATCATATTGAGGGTAAATAGAGTAATTTGTAAGTCTCTGTAGGACATGGGAGATACAGGTTGAATTCCCTGTACTACCTGAGTAGAATCACATGTAAAAATGAGATCTGTTACTCTCCCATTAAATGTTGTGCTAACCAGCTATTAGCTTCCTGTTGAACTTGTACACCATGCATATTAATTTGAGCAAAGTTTTATATCTTTTCAATCTTGGTTGGGTTCCCATGACTCTAGCCTAATATCTAAAATTTTCTTCAAATAACCTAAATATTTACATAAAAAGAAAATATTTAAATATAAGAAACTAAGCATGCTGTAAAATACTCAGCAATAGAATATTCTTGGTTAACTGAGGCTTGGATATCTGTTTTGCTGATTTTATTTACAAACTGTAATGTAGACATTGAGATGTAAGTTACTAGGAACTTGAAAGTCTTGCTGACAACCAATTATCCAATTATGGAAGGCTATGTATCTGCATCTGGTTTCTCCAAAAAATGTAATTAGTTTGTATCAACAATTCCAGAGTACACAAATAGCTCATAGAACTGATAAAAAGCTTTATCAAAGAGCAGATTTCATACTAGAATGTTAATTTTCCCATCTACAGTAAAAAGTACATTATTGTCAGGAGCGATGAAAACTTCTGGTTTCTACAACTGATTGCTCTAACACCTTTCAGTATACACTGATAGACTGTGAGTGAAAGTAGTTACTGTAAAATTTCATGCAATAGGAAATATTTGAAAGGGACAAAAATCTAATTTTAAACTTGGTATCATATGTTTAAAGATATAAACAACCATTAAGCAATGCTGTAGACAGATGTTTTAGATGATTGCTCAGACTTCTCTTGCACTGACAGATGTGATTCACCTCTGTGATTGCAGAGCAGCTGACATAATGGCAAGAGAAACAACAAACTGAGGAATCATAAAATCTAGATTGATTTTATATCTTCCATAACACTCTTCACACACAGAACCAGTGTTTATTAGATGTGAGTCTTTATCTTTTGTGGTAGGCAGATTTTAGGAACTTTTAAATTCATTTGCAGTGTTAATGACCCAGGGCATTTGACCAAAGCTCTAAAAGATAGTTCAGTTGCATTGTATTTTGTGACATATCTGATTTATTAAGGCCAATATTATAAATAATGTAGAATCTGAAAATGACATACACCATGCAATCACGAGGGTAATTTGTTTTTATTGTAAACCTTTCAGCACCCAAAAGGCATGGCCAGAATAAGGAAATATATTTTATATAGATATAAAAATATAAATGTATAAATATATATAAATAAATATCTATTAAAATATATATTCTGTTTATATTTATATATATATATAAGAGAATATCTATGAGCTAGACACTGCTCAGTATAGTGGATTGTCAGTGAAAGGGGTTTGCTTTTAATGAGATTCATGTTTCTGAATCCTTCATGATATCTTGAAAATTTTTAATTTGAGACCCGCTCCCAGACTGATATTGTCCTCATTATATCTATGATCTATGTTTATAAAGTAATGACTAAACCCCTGAAGAATTTGAGGAGGTAACTGCGACGCTTAATTAGTTTATGGTGTGTGGTGTTCTGAAAATGCAAAATGATGCATTAAGAGCCTGTCCATATCTTATTCAATGTGTACTGCAGCTGTTTGTATCCAGATTACTGCTTTTTTCTCCAGGCAAAGAGTACGCCACCTCTTTTCCCATCTATTCTTTGTTAATGGACTTGTGTGGAAAATGTGGGTCCTTAAATTGTGAATTCTTTGTTTTGTGTGTGGTATAACTGCTTACAACACATTACTTGAGATTGCTCAGAGAAAAGAATACTAAAGTATCTTGTAGTTTACCAAACAGCCTCAGAGATTGTACACCTATTATTGCACTTGTTATAGTTATTCAAGCATGACAGGGTTTTGGTTGAGTGTTTAGAGGCTTTTTAATGCTTGAAGACTTCTAATAACACATTTGAGAGAGTTCTCTGTTAACTATCTCAGAATTCAGCTGATTGACATTTCTACAGAGCTCACACACAATTATGATATGGCTTTATAGAATATTTCATGGTTCATGCACTGAATCAATATTGTCTGTATCTGATATTAAATATTGTATCCTCAAAATTAGGCATCCATTTTAGACTTTAGCTTTTTGTATCTTTATAAGAGAGTGTTTGGTAGGGGAAAAACGTGTTCTATCTATATATTAAAGATTAACTGTTTCTCACCCTGGAAAACTTTTTAATTCCTTTTGTCATTCCCATGATGGCCTTCTAGAACAGTTATGAGTTGCAATTGCACATTTGCTTAGAGGCTTTAAAGGTTTTAATGTCTCTAAATTGTATTATGTGCATTGTGATAGGTACACCTGATGAACTGCTTTTTCTTCTGTGGTGCTAAAAGAAGGCATTCTCCAGCATAAGCTGGAGCAGGATAATTATGCTGCTCTGTGCCACTGGTGAAGGGTGGAAATTTCCATTCCAAATGTTCAGTTACATCTGACTTAGTTAATCAGATTTGGTTAACTGCTTGGTTACACCTGAAAGACAATCTGGTGTAATTACTTTTTTAGGCTTTCTTTTATCTTATTATTATAAATATGTTGAATTGATTTCAGGTCTCAAGAATAGAATTTACATATTACTGTTGTAACCTGTCTAGGAGCTGAAGATGGAGATCTCCATGTAGGATTTTGGGTCCATTTTCCTTGCACCTTGCCATGCCTTTTGCCAATGTGCTGGCCTATGCTTAGCTCCTGTTGTCTCTCTGTGCAGCACTTGCTTGGAAAGCTGGATATGTACTAGGTATAGAATATGCAAAATGCACATAATTTAATATTATTTGCAGACCACTGACAAAAAACTAAGACCATTTTCAAACATAATTTGAATTGACTAATGCTGATGTAAGTACAAAGCTACTTCAGTATTTAGCACTTTGAAACTAGTTGATCTTGTGTACAAATTCAGATTCAGGCAACTGGATAATTTTCTCCAGGTACTGCTTGCACTAAACTACCATGAACTGAAGATCATACGAATTGTAAACTTAAAATAAGGTCAGATTTGCATTTTGATAAGACAGAAATAACCATGATATTTTAATGCATGGCTATGGACTCACATTGAATGGCATGACCTACATTAATGGTTTTAAGTCCCAAAGTAATAGCTGTAGAGCAGTCCTCATGATAGCTTTTATGATGAAACAGTCGTATGTTTCCTAAATTTTAAAATAAGTTTTGCTAAACAATTTTTTGCCCATTTTGTCTATCTCCTTTTTCGCTACTTTTATTGGTTATTAGTCCTAAAGTAGTTTTAATATTTTGCTTTAGGTAGAACTTGGAGCAGTAGTATTTTTTATTTCTGCTTATATCCTTCCCTCTTTTCAATGGACTCCTTCCCTGACTTAGTCTTCCAACTTCCATTTCACCCTGATCTGTATAGTTCATAGCCATTAGTCTGTAATAGGTTTTCAGAATTGCCATCACATCACATCCCATCAGAACTCTCCAGGTTCCTCAGAATATTCTTTGTAAATGTCAGGCTCCAGTTTTGATTCAATGATTACTAGCATATAGATAATAAGCAGGTGCAGGAACCAGGATCAGCTGAATTCACAACCCTGTTGCACTAGAACAGAAGGGGAAAAGTAGCATATATGTGATGTAATTACAACTGCTTTGAGCCAAATGTTAGGCCTTTTATATTCAGAAATCCTTGTTCACTGCATGTGCTATACAACAATCATTAACCTAACAGTGGTATTCTGGAATACAATTTGAGTTTTTCTATCATATATCACAGATGATAATTTTCTTAATTAGTCTTTTTCTTGTGTTTTTTCTGTTGAGACACTTTTGAAGTCAGTATAGATTTAACCAGTCTGCTCACTCCTCTGTTCTCTTATTGTCCTTCCTTGAAGCTAATTAGATTCATTATAGATTATATCTTCAGAAATCCCACAGAAAATTGGAGCAGTTTGTGTTTGTGAATTTCCTTTTCCTGAAATATGTTTTAGGTCTAATTTTGTATTCAAGAGACTACTATTTCTTTTTTTTCTTTTTTTTCATATAATGATGCTACATTAAGTTCCCCATGTCACTTTGGAAACATCCATACAGAAAACCCACTAAGATTTTTGAGAAATGTGTGCTCTCAGGAAAGGAAGTCAGTCATTATAGGGAATGCACCACAAGAGCGTTGTCAGCTGCTACTAGCTCAGTGGGTATCACACGGTATCATGGAGATCTTTCATTTAAAAAGAAAAGAAAAGTATATTGCGGTGTTGTTTATTTTTGTAGTGTCGGATGGTTGGCTTTGTTTGCATAGGGTAAGCAGCCCATAGCCAACCTGGGAAAGACTCCTGCTGTGCATGTGCATATTCTAGTTCCCAAGATGGTTCATGAGACAGAGAAAAGAGTAAGTAAGTGTAGAGAAGTTGAGACTGTGTGGAAAATGTTTTTCCTATCCTATAAACACCTACATGTACCTGGAAATACCAGTATGAATTTATGTATGTATGTTAAGTGTGATTCAATGTGATCGATACTTTTCAGTCCTGCTAAAAACAACTTGGAGAGTAAAGCTTTGGGAGATCTACAGTTAATCACAGGGACAGATAAACTAACTGTATAGAAAAACTGAGTAAAGTTTTTCAGGCACAGAAGTCTACTGTTTGGATTAGTTATAAAGCAAAATCTAGGTTTACCCTAGAATGCAGTGGGAGATAGCTTGCAGGACATTTTTTTGTTAGTTTTCTTGATGAAAATCTCTTTCTATCAGCGTGGCTTTTCTGGGTCCTGGCTGTGAAAGGCCTTGAGGGAGCTGTTACCTTGCAATGAAAGATCATAGGTACTCTTAAATGAAACAAACATCCAGATCAGGCCTTGGTTTCTTATCTCCTCTCAGAGCTAAGTATTTGAAAACATTATTCAAATCAACTTTCTGTGTATCTTCTCAGACTCAGATGCAGAGCTGAGGGATTGCACCTCTTGAATTGCAAGATTCAATATTCTACATTACCATTCAGTCCTTATTTTGATACTGGGGCAGACTTTTAATGACAGTTACACTCCTTAATAAATAATTGTTTATTTTTGTTCAAAAATAAACCTTTTGTGTCATACTTTCTCTGCACCTTAATAGTATTTGTTTACTGTCAAAAAAACTGATTCGGGAAAAACTATTGATACCTGATTTTATTGTCTGACTGTAAACAAATTGAAACTTTTGATCAGTGAAAAGATTGTTTTATTTTCTGATCTTACTGATTGCATTATTTCTAGGAAGAGGATTCGTTTTTTGCAGTGTAAAGTCTCTCATCTCTAACTTATGTATGATTTCTTTTCTCCAAATATCTCCTTTTAAAAATTCTCTTCACTGCAGGCTTACTGTAAATTTAGTGCACTGATTTTAAAGTTCTTGTCCTTATTTTCAAGGCCCTGAATGACTGTGGTATTTGACTAATTTTCTCTTCTGCATTTTCTAAGCTGCTAATTACAGTCTGAATCATAAGGTTACTTTTTCTTTTTTTTTCTATACAGTAATTTAGTGAGTTGTGAGTCACGAAGATTTTGTAGCTCTACCCTTTTAAAGATATTGCAGGATCCTTCCCTACTGCCCACTTGGTGTTCTTATTTAAAAATAAGATTGAAGAAGGAAGTCTTTGCTGCTACTTTTAACTCTGTAGTTAGCTGCACATGTTCAGTGCTTCATAATTTTTTTTTTTAAAGCATAATGTGTTTTTTATTGTTAGTGAGTCCTCTAAGGTATTATATGGAACATAAAATGAGTAGATTAATAACATGTATGTAGTGCCACAGGCAAAATGGTTCAATGAATTTTCTGTTTAGAGAGTTTCAAGTAGAATGTTGTACAGTAAAACAATAATTATTTTATTTCCTGTCATTATTATAATTTTGCAAGTATGTTTGTGTATCATAGAATTGTAGAATGGTTTTGGTTAGAAGGGACTTGAAAGTTTCAGCCTTCCTGCCATGAGCAGAGACACCTTTTACTAGATCAGCCCCATCCAATCTTGCCCTAAACATTTCCAGGAATGGGTCATCAACAACTTCTCTGGGCAACTTTTTTGTGCGTGTCACCACCCTCACAGTAAAGTTTTCCTCTTATATCCAATCTAAACCCGCCCACTTTAAGTTTAAAGCCATTGCTTCGTGTCCTATTACTACATGGTAATAAAAATAAATACTAATAAAAAGTCTTCTCCTGCTTTCACATAGGCCCTCTTTAGGTGCAGGAAGGTGCTGTAAGGTCACCCTGGAGGCTTTTCTTCTCCAGGATGAACAACCCCAATTCTCTCAGCCTGTCTACACAGAAGAGGTGCTCCAAGCCCCTGATCATCTTCATGCCTGTTGTCTGGACTTGTTCCAACAGGTCCATGACCTTCTTATGTTGGGAGCCCCAGAGCTGGACACAGCATTCTTTGTGGAGTCTCATAAGAGTGGAGTACAGCTGGAGAATAGCCTCTCTCAACCTGTTAACCTGCTGGTCGTGCTTCTTTTGATGCAGATCAGAAGGAAAAAAAAAGATGAGTGTATGTGAAAACATGGGTTCTGTGTAACTATCTCTCCTAGACTGCATCTATTTTGCAATTATCATATTGAAGCTAATCAAATGTTTGTCTTAAAAACAGTTTGTATCACTTATTGGCTTATCGAAATATTTGAGGTTCTGCTTACTCAGAAAAATACTGGAATATATTTCCCATTGAAAGAGAACAAAAAGAGAGAGTTTTGAGAAGCAATTTCCACAGGAAGCTAAAATGCATATATTTGGGTTTTTTCCCACTGAAAGAGCAAATAAGTTTAAATACCGCCAGAGAATAAAGTAGAGGGTTCAATTTATTTATGTGAAATACTGCTGATTAAAAATGCACATAAACCTAAAAAAATTACCCCCCCCACTTTCATAAATCATGATTCAAACTATTCTTCCCTTCCCTGATCAAGTTAAAAATATTTGATTTTAAACACTTGGGGGATTTGTTTTCTGGTGTTTCCCACTTGTTGGCTGTAAGGATTTTCTACTACTCTTCTGAGAATGTCCTCAGGCATTGGCTTTAGAAATGGGACATTTCAACATATTCATAACTGTGTGAGATTTGCAATATTTGTCAACAGTAGAAGGAACTTAAAAAATGACAGAACACACACATTTCTGACTTGCCATAATGGCCTCCTTTACTCTTTTTCCACTTTCCAACCTTCTAATAGTCATGTACTTACCTAATGTTTTCTATGAGAAATGTTTCTGTTCCTCTTGAGTAACTTCGAGGTATCCATTATCAGCAGCAGACCTCCATAAGTTGGTGGAGCGAGAGGCTGAGGTCTGGAGGTGGACTGTGATCTTTTCCTGGGAATTTCTTCTGACCTTGTTGTGGGGCTGGGGCATATAAACAACTCATTACAGGTCAACAAGGTTACATGAGTCAGCTTACTCACTGTAATTGTGAACACAAGAGCTATTAGGCCAGGGCTAATGTGAAATAATATGAGCTTGCTTATGAAAGGCTAACTTCATAAACCATGCATAGTGGTATAGATTATAGATTGCTGCACATGGTTGACTCGCTTACCTCTGTAGAATAATTTATCTGGATTTGATTTTAGTCTTAAATTCTCTTTCTAGAAGGACTAAAGGTATAAAATCTCTTCACTGTGACTTAGTTGCAGCAGTATGTGCAGTGTTATAAATATTCGATAGCTGCTTTGTTGAAGAACAGCTCTGTTCATGAAGGGGTCTGGCTACACCAGCCTCCCTTCCTACAACCATGTCTATTATGTTCCCAACTCTTGCGCTCCACCAGTGGTAGCTCTGGCCCAGTTAAAGGTTTCTGCTGCTGCCAGCTGACAGGAGTAGTATGTTGCCCTATTCCAGCTATAAGAGTTACTGTATTAATAATGCAAATCAGTGCTGTTTCAAATTCTAATCCAAGTTAATGATTCATAAAACATACTGCACACTTGACAACTGCAAAATATTGAGAATGCTAAGCGTTTTTGAGCATTAAGACTTCATTCATCTCGTGTAGGATAGAAACAAAAGCATTAACATTTAGGTATTTCCCTAAACAAGCCACTAAAAAAAAGAAAGAAAATTTCTTGTTTAGGCAGGAGGCTAACCAGAGAGGCTGATTGTATTACATGGCACATGTGAGTAGAGGTTGACATATAGTGGTTCATCCAAATTTCCTTCTTGCAGTTGAAAACTTGGATGAATAGCTATCTGCTTCCTAAGTTATCTGAATCATCTTTGGAAGCTGTTGTCTAGAGAGTGGTAAATATAGTTCTAATTAATTAGGCTTAGAACTACAGACCTCTAAGCCTAATATCTGTACCAGGCCAACTGTTAGAAAATTATGGAAGACCACTAGTGAATATCTTGGTCAACATAAGCTAATTGAAAAACAAGTTCTGAGAAGTGAAATCATTCTTTTCAGTTTTTAGTACTTCTTTAAGAAAGCCAAAAAACCTGTGGCTAGGGATGATCTGAATGATATAGCCTTGGGTTTCCAAAAAATTTTGACAAAATTCCTCACCTAAAGCTTGCAAGACAATTAAGTGATCATGGAATAAGAGGGAATGAATGATTTGGATAAGAAATAAATTGAAATACGGGGAATAGAGATAGTGATTTTTTTCATTGGTGACAGGTCACTGGCAGTGGGAGGGCTCTGTACTAGAATATGTATGTTCTTAGATCACCTGGAAAAGTAGGTTAGCAATGAGATGACAAGATCTGATTATGGTAAAACTTTTCTCAGGGTAAGCAGAATGAAGACTGAATTGCAGAAAGACATTAGTAAACAGCATAAATGGGCAATAAAATGTCAGATTAAATTTAATGTAGATTTATATGAAGTAAAGCATGCTTAGAGAAAGAATTCTGTCTTCAGAGAGACTCTGCTGGTCCCTATTATTAGGATATCACACCTGAAAATGTTGTAGGACTTCCCACAGTGGTTGTTTACCAGTTCAACAATTTCCCAAAAGATGTCAGAGAGATGTGAAATTTTATACGGGTTCAAAGGAGTGACTGTGAAAACACTTGGACTGAGACATCATTGTGAGTTACTAAGTAGACAAACTGCAAAATGCTTGGGAAATTTGAATCAAAATTAGTCAGAGAACAGAAAGAAATACTAGGCTAAAGTATTACATAGCTTTGCTCTGCTCTTACTTTTCCCTATATATCTGTTTATGGCTATCTACTGAAAGCAGAAAAGGCTAGAGAAATCCCTTGGTCTGATCCAGAAGGGCAATTCTTTTGAATTTTGAGAGATACTTGGAATACTTTTATGGAATAATTGAAGATAACTTTACCTCGTAATGCCCTTTTGCCTCAGGATGAACTGAATATAACACACTTCGGTGCCACACTCTGCCATGCTTGCCAGACTAACAGATACTCACACAGACATAGGTGTCTGGCACAAAATTTCCTGTGTCAAATCTGTGCCACTCTTGTATCCCTCAGTCTTGGAAAATGCTTGTGGGCACATCTTTGTTCCAAACAGCACTGGCATTACATGAGGACAGAGATGTGTGATCTTGTTTATAAGGTTCTTGTGTTAAAATTCTTTTTCTTTCCTCCCATCCCACCCACTTTCAGAAAAAATGTCTTGTTGCAATAGCTAGAATACCTGGAAATTAGGAAAATCAAGACATGGAAGTAGTTTGTTTTCTGAGGAAGTATGGGATTCCCAGTTAAACCTTCTTTGTAAGAGAAGCTGGTTTTTATCTTAATTCTGCAGTATCTATTATGCTTAACAAAGTAGAAACAAGTATATTATTTTTCATTATGCTTACTTAAACTTGAAAGCTAGAATCTCAATCATCCTTTTTATACCACTTGAGCTAGCAAAACACTCTATAGCTAATTGTTATTCAGGTCTAATGGGAATCTTTCCCATCAGTTACACATTTTCACTCTTCATGAATTATTTCAAAAAGAGAATGAGATCAAATTTGAAACAGAATTTCTTATAACAATGTAATAATTTATCAGTCTTATTGACATGCATTTTACAAAACAATAGTATTGTACACAGGTTCTGTATGAGCAAATAGAATTACTGCTAACATCTTTTTTTTAAGGTTCCTGTTGTATACTCTCCCCTCAGTCAAATACTGTTAGCTCACCAATCAATCTACTTGTCAAAAATCTTCTTCTTTAGCAGAAGAGAATGAGAAGTTTGACAAAACACATTAAGTTGGTGATGCTGATTAATGCTTTTCAGTTAGTAACATTTTGTTGAACACTATAAATTAAGAATTTTGATGACAACTGGCTTTTCATAAATTATATACAAGAGGAGCTTATCATTGCAATGAAGCAATTTATTTTTACTCTCTAAGATTTGTCATGACTCTGTGACTCTGCTTCATGTAAGTTTCTCTCTCCTTTTTTTTTTTTTAATGTATAAATATCAAATTGGATGTCCATAAATCTCTTTGGGAAAATAAAAAAAGGCAAAAAGGTTTCATTCTGAAGGTTTCTGAGTATTCCTCCATTTAATCAAAGGCAAAGAACTGTAGGGAGAAAAGTTCCAAGAGGCATAGTCCTTTTTGGTATTTTTCTACATCCCCATTGTTTGTCAACTTCCATGAGCAATTTGGAAATGCGAATTTTTTTGATCTTCATTGTACCCAGAGGTACCACCAGCTTCATCAGTGGCCTTGGCTGTGTCCTGTTGTGGATCTGGTAATTTCTGGCACAGGACAACCTCTGTCCTCCTCTGACACAACTCACCCCTGCCAAAGGAAAACTAGATCCTATGAATTTCAGCTTTTTAGTATGATTTCCCAAATAAGAGAATTTTAGATGAGATTTTAAATTGCTTTTATATTGATCAAATTAGGAAACAATATGCCTATTCTGTTTACAGGTCACCAAAATAATGGCTTTTGTATGTATGTATTTCTTCATCTATGGTCATTGCTATGAGCTCTACCTTTGAAGAGAAAACAAGGAATAGCTTATCTAACTGAAACTATGACAGGAACTTAACCAAACAGAATGTAATGACTTGAAATATAGTTTAAAACCAAAATTGTGGCTATCACTCCTAACTTTTTGGGGCTCCAGAGGTTTTGTTTTGACAAATGGTAAGATTTTTTTTTTCTAACTCATCTAGATGTTAAAGTATTCATAAAAGGATAAAAGAGATGTGGAGAATGGAGAAAAAATGGCAGTAGTTTTCCAGTGCTTCATTACTTTTACTGAACCCACCCATGTAGTGGTTTTCTATCTAAGTACTAATGAAGCCGGGTACTCCTATACTTCTAAATGGAGCAGCAGAGTTAGAAAAACACACCTCTAGTAATGTCTAAAATTATTATGGTAATCAGACATTTCACCTGTTGAATAAGTGTGGTATATTTCCTGTAAAACAACCGCTGATGTATCTCAAACAATGTTTTCAATTTCTGTGTTCAGGCTCCTAAAAAGTCTGCAGGTGATTTAGCACTTCTCACAAAGGAAAATTCTGTGTTCATGTTCGTCACTACTTTTTATTTTTCCCAAAGTGCTTTACCAGTTGTACAGTTTGGTATTTGTATTCTTTTCTGTGGAAATGAAATATCATTCCTTGCTGTACCTTTTTTGAAAGTAAATTGAACATACTGTTGAGAATAATGCAGAGCTTTTACCCCATACACTTTGTCACCCTAACATTTGGATTTGTTTTCATTCCTAGACTGTAGTGTGTCTGGATTCCCCAAACAAAATCCCTGCTGACCTTCACTCTGGCTGTAGGCACAAATATATATACAAGTAGAAAAAGAGGAGCGATTTTCTTTTCTTTCCCACTATCAATCTATACCTTTTCAATAGCTTAACATTTGTAGAAATGAAAATAGGCAGTACTTGAGGCCAAAGCTTCTCTGATTCTCCAGTGGAAAAAGCACATATAAGTACCATGAGAGCTTCTTCTTACATACACATCACTAGATGTGTATGTAAACCACAACACTGAATATACTGCTTAATTGATAAACCAATTAAGTCACTGATTTTCCTGTTGTGCCTGCCATCTAGGCTGTTAACTTCTAAAAATGATTTCTCTGAGGAACTGGGCAGCTATATTTTCTTACTTCACATTGAGTATCTTACAGTAATTGTTATGAAGCTGGATTAAGCTCAGTTTTTTAGAGGTAAAAATCCAATTTACTACCATTTGTTGAATTATCTCCAGTTCCCTGGAATTCTGTAATAGCCTTTAACTCTCTTTAAAGTGTGGGGTAAAATGAAGGGGAATTAAGAACAAGTGATACATGTAATTAAAGCCCCATTGTGAGTACATTTCCCATTACAGAATTAAAATACTAATGTAGATGTCTAAGACTGAAAATTAGGTTATTAACCTTTCTATTTATTTTTTTTTTTAAAATCTAGCTACAAAAAGGGTTTTGTTCTTTTTTTATTGTTGTTGCTTTCGCTTCCTTTCTAAGTAAATTGTTTTTCCCCCCATCTGTCCTAAGGGAAAATCATTCTTGATTTTTGTATCCTGTAAACTGCAAATTTCTCTAATTTCCTCTGCAGTGAAACATATTACTCTAGTGAAAACCCTAGTGAGTTGCATTTCTGTAAAGGGTTTTCTTTGATTTCATTGCATTCTTTTTAAATACTTAGCATTGAATCACAGGATCAGAGATTCGTCAAAGTTGGAAAAGATCTTTAAGATCATCTAGTCCAACTGCGAGCATCGTCACAATCACCCCAAACCGTATCCCCAGGTGCGACATCCAGACTCCTCTTGAACACTTCCAGAGACAATGACTCCACCACCTCCCTGGGCAACTTGTAGTGGGGAACCATCTTTAAGGAACTTGATGGACTTGTGATGATACCAAGAATGTTATTGGTATTTACTCACATTTAAATGGAAAAATAGGTTCTCCAGCTGTTGTCACAAAGAAGGCTCATGGACAGTTCTTAGAATTTCTGACACTGTGTCAAGGCAGAGGACAGCTTGAGATCATTAGTTGCCATGTAGCTATTCATGAATCAGGTGCTCTCTACAGACTCTATATTACATCGAAATGTGATCAAGACAAAGCTAGTTATGTTTTAGCCTTTTCCATCAGGCTCTCCACTGCACTCCTTTATGAGATCATTTGAAAGCAAGGCACAGGCTGAACAGAGCCGGCTAACAACTGCACAAGACTTCAGAGATTCTGGAGGAGGTAAGCAGTGTGTGCTAAAACACCCAAGTTTTATTTAAAATAGAGCAAATAAAGGAAACCTAGGTGCAGAGATTCATCGTATGTCATGGCTAGGCTTCGCGAACGAAGATTGGAGAAGGGCTCTACCCACGCTTGCTACAAGCGCGCTGATGGCTAAAAAGGCCAATGTGAGATAGACAAGTCCAGTTGCAGAAGGCACAACAGAAAGACTCCCCAGGTGCAGAGATTAGTTGAGGTCAATTTAAGAAAGAAATGGAAATTATTAAAAGGTTTGGCCTCGGTGGCCTGCCTCATTTTGCAGGTGCGTTGACACTGGTTTGATGTACAGAGGACAGAGTGGGGCATATGAAAATCTGATGTGATGAAGATAACCCTGAGAAAAATCATTGTTTATGAGTTTGAACTTGAGAAGTTACTTTACAGTCACTGGCTCTTAACCAGTCTTCATGATAACCTTGATGAAGGCAGAATTTCTTTCATCTGAGGTCAGTTCCTCATGATGTCTATTTAAGCAAAGTTTTAACACAAAAGTGCTGAACATACTCATTTTGAAGTATGCTAAAACTTAATGAACATAAAGGTTCCTACCCTGACAATTTATGTCTAAACATGGAAATTATAGAGAGAAGGCCCAGGGGAACATAGTGCCACTAATTCTGAAGTGTGTTAGATATTTAAAAATGTGTTCTTCATTTCCTGCCAGGAGGTCTTTGCAAGTGTATGCACCAAATAAACCAGCTGCTATCCATGTAAAACTTAATTTATAATTATAATATTGTTGATTATTTTTGAATCTGTTATGTCGTTTCTCTGTAGATCAAGACTCAATAAAAGAAATCCATGCATTTAATTAGTGGTCTAAAAATATGTATCAGTTACTTCTATGATGTACTAAAACTGAGTTCAGTTTACATAAAAATAAAATTGTACATTTAAAAACAATAAATTGAAAGCATTTTACTTTTTACTGAGAGAGTAGCTGTATATTTCTTTGATGGGACATGTTCTTTGTGTAAGGTTTTTTTCTTTCATTTAAACTGAATTCTCAAATAATACAGGGACAGGATTAAAAAATAAAAGCAGTAATAAAAACTTTTTATTCAAAAATTGATGGATATTAAGACATCTTATTATGCAATGTTCTTAATTTGCAAGGTGAGAATAGTGGCTCCATTTACACTGAAATTTTTGATTATGAAGGTCATACTGTCCTGTATTTAGAATTAGTTGCTTTTAATATGTTTAAATATGAGAATAAATAATTTTTCCATAGTATAAAAATAATCTTTGGTATTAAAGGATAGCCTGTAAATTGAAGAAAATTTTATTTATAACACCCTTTATCTTTCCTTCTCACTTTCATAAAATATTTACTTGTCTAGAAATATTTAATATCATTTATTTCTTAATAGTAAAGTTACAAACCCTGAAGATGTAAGTTTTGAATCTTCTTTTGGACAAGGATTGAACTACACCTGTAATCCTGTGCCAATACAGATTATTGAATTAAAAAATGTCTCATAGTAGTTTCCCAACTGAATCTGATGAAAAAGTGGCCTCCAAGTCAAGGGACAATTAGAGGAGAAATGACAGATGAGATACAGCCAAGATTCTGCTGCAGGGAACATATTCCAGAGAATCTCATAGTCTTTTTTTTACAAAGAGATCAATCCAGATATTTTAGATAGTTTAATGAGGCCAAAGGGACGAGATAACAACCTTATTTTAGTATTATCAATCCACTCTAAGTATGAGTTTCCTCAGAAAAGGTTTATTGCATAGGAAAATGCCAACGTGTACTTTATAATCCTCTGAAGAAATTATTGTAACAGGAGAAGGAGAAGGATTCGTCGTGAGTCATTATGGTTGTTAAACCAAATTCTCTCCTGAATGCATACAAAGTAGATCTTTCCATATTCTCAATGGTATTTTAAGTCCTCATTAAATATTAACTTCATAATAAAGCTACAACTATGATTTAAAAAATAATGGAGTTTTTCCTCTTCATCTTTCTGTCTCACCTGATGTTACTTGGAGAAGGATTCAGATATTTCATATAGCATCTCCTCGTCATAATCTCTGAGAGTTCAAGCTCTCTTGCATATATTAAAAGTATAGTTATCAATGACAAATCCCTTCTTATTCCAACTTTAATTTAGGCTAATTTTATTTTCAGACACCTGTAAATGTAACACCTCATTAAACTCATTCTACCCATCCTTGCAAATCTACCTTTATGGCTTACATGTATTCCTACTTTTTCCTCAGTTTCTAAGCAACACACTGGATGAGTTGTTGGATTATTGCACTTGGGAACTGGAGGTATGGATAAGACATGGAACTTGCCCAAAATTACACAGAAATTATATGATGGAGGAGGTTGTAGAATCTGTTTCCTGAAGTTTGTTTTCTCTGTCCTTGGCCTTCTCCACTGCACCTTTTCAATTTTAAAATATGCATGACTAAAACTTTCCCTTCCTCCTCTCCCTTTTCCCAGCTCTTTACATAGGTTTTCATCTGTCTGTGGAATCATAAGTAGTACAGTTTAAATAATTTCTTTTAAAGGTTTCTCTTGAAGAAGTCTAGCAGAGGAGAGAGTAGCTTGCACAAGAGAGATCTTAATTTTTTTACCAGGTAATAGGAAATTATTTTATGTCCCGTATGATGATATGGATGCGAAATGGGTGTTTTGTGATACTTTAGAAAGTGAGCATCAGTTAGCCAAGTATCTGAGATGGAGTGTAAAGTCTTAAGAGGAGCAGTTCAGTATTTATTATCTACACACGAGGGAGACATAGAGCTTTATCCTTTGTCAATCAATTACTTCTCTTATTGAGTTAAGCAGAGCTGTGTGAAAATAATGAATACTTTCAAAGAAACTCTCTACTTATTTTCATTATAGAATTCAGTTCTGAGAACGGAAAAACTGATTCAGGGTAGATTAGATTTAGATGTCAGCTTGAGTGTATTTCTTACTGCATGGCTGTGGTAACAGCTGCAAAGTTCTTCCTTTTCACACTTCCCAATTGATTTCTTATTTTTTTATATTTGGTCATCCTTACAAGCTAGATGAGTGTACTGGGGTTTTGTGGGATGGTTTTGGTCGTGGGAGTCTACAAAAGTGGCTTTTGTGAGAAGATACCAGAAAATTCCCTACTGTCCAATAGAGCCAATTCCAACTGTCTCCAAGATTGACCCGCTGTTGGCCAAGGCTGAGCCTGACTGTGATGGTGAAAGCACCTCTGGGATAAATGTATTTAAGAAATAAAAAAAACCGGCAGTGCAACAGCAGCCAGGAGAGAGGAGTGAGAACATGAGAGAGCAACAGCACTGCAGATACCGGGGTCAGAATAGAAAGAAGGGTAAGAGGTACTCCAGGCATCAGAATAGAGATTCCCTATCAGTCCATGAAGCATGCCATGGTGAGGCAGCTGTTCTCCTGCAGCCCATGGAAGTACACAGTGGAGCACAGATACACCTCCATCCTGTGGAGGACCCTATATTGGAGCAGGTGGATGCCCAAAGGAGGCCATGACCCTGTGGCAAACCTGCACTGGAACCTGGACCTGTGGCACATAGACAGAAGAACTCACGCTGCAGCAGGTTTGCTGACAGGACTTGTAAGCCTGTGGGGGACCCATGCTAGATCAGTCTGTTCCTGGAAGATTGCAACCCTGTGGAAGGGACCCATGCTGGAACAGTTAACTGTAACCCATGGGAAGGACTCATGTTGGAGAAGTTAACGATGCATTGTGTCCTGTGGGAGGGAGCCCACACTGGAAAAGGGGAAAACAGTAAGGAGGAAGAAGCTGACAGAGAGACTGCTTTTGCCATATTTTTATCCCCCTGTTCAGTTGATGAGAGGGAGTGATAAAGTGTCTTGGTGGGTACCTGGTATTCAGCCAAGGTCAACCCTCCACAGTAAGGATGACCTTTTTCCCCATTCCAGATGGTGATGTACATCCTTATCTTCTCACTTGCTGAGAGAGACAGAAGCTTCTGTCTCTACACTTGCTGTTTTTGTGTGAAACTGTTGAGCTCTTGGCACAGCATTTCCTCCTTGAACTTGACATTTCCCTGTCCTTGAGGGAAATACTGTTGGGCTGACCTGGTTCAGCCAGTGAACCCAACTGCTGGCTCAGTGTGTTCCATGCAGAGTCTTTCACATCATTATTTGGAGAACAGTTAATTTCCTTTGCACTACCAGGTGTATTGCAGGATTCTTGCATTGATTTATAAAGCCTTCAGTTTGTTAGGCCATGTTATCTCCCTGATGAATCTCTTTCCAGTGTAGCATTGATTATCTGACACTTGGTATTTCAAGTTTTCTCAAAAGTAAGTTACATCCCCTGGAAACTTCTCTCAAAGGAAGCTGGAAGGAGTTTCACTTCAGCTGTTCACATATCTACTACGAAAGATATTTCTTTTACAGTGGTAAAGTGGATAAATGTTTTGCCATTTTGCAAAAAAATAACACCTCACAGTTAAAGCTAGAGTTGTATATAAAGGTGACATATTGGCCAAAACTGAGAACGTTATATTAAATTTTTATTTAAACTTACATTTTTTTTTAATTAGATCTCTTTGTTTTGCTCTTCTTATTGTTTTCTTTGTTTTATCTTGAAAGGAATGCTCAGGAATTAAGTAATGGACATTTCAGAAATACAAGTAAAGGTAGTTAAACTACAATATCCTTTAGAAACCTTCTCAAACTGGCATTTTGTAAGGAATCAAAAATGTGGAGTTTGTCATGGAAAATGCCCTCAGTTACTAACAGACAACCAAAGATGTTCATTGTGGGCAAATCTCCAAGTAAGAAGGACTATAAAAATAGACATCCACAGCATCTGTGTAAGCAAAACCAAGGAGTGAGTGATAAGGGTTTGTTAAGTGTACATCATAATTATAAAATTATATGGAGGTGACAGCAGGGCTAAGAAAACAGCACATAAAATCAGTTTTCCTGTGGACTTTAAAACCTTACTGATCACATCGAGGAAAAAATAGATTTCTGAGTGATAATCTTTGTTCAACATTAGATTAAGAATTGGACATGGAGGAGGAGTAACATTGTAAAATATTTGTGGGCTACATTACAGGATGAAATGTTCAAATTTATAAAACCAGAGCCAAAATTCTGTTCTCTTATGCAGAAAAGTTGAGTTTTATGCTACTGATGATTAACCTTCTTTGGTATTTCATTGAACTAACTATTATAGGGCTTTTACCAACTACCGGTATCATGATTATTCACAGAATTGTAATAATGGCTAAGAGTACCCTGTTGTGAATTAGAACACTGCTATGAGATGTCAATACTGAACAGGAAGTTTATAATATCTGTTGACTAGGAACTCTATGAATTCAATACATCTTTTTCACAAATAACTAAGAGAAGACACAGATAAACATGAATAGACTTATAGAATGGTTTGGAAGGAACCTTCACAGATCACCTAATGTCCAACCCCCCCTGCCATGAACAGGGACATCTATGAGACCAGGTTGCTCAAAGCCCTGTCTGGCTTGACCTTGACAATTCCAGTGATGGTACACCCACAACTTCTCTGGGCAGCCTGAGAAGTTGTGGATGAAGAGAGACAACAAGTAGTTCCATGTTTTTATTAAAAGTACCAACTGTTGCATGGTAGAAGAAATTCTTGCAGAAGGGAAATACTTTCAGGTTATTTAGAATTGCTTTTACAAATTAAAATCGGATTATACTTGGTATTCTTGGTGTTGGATACAAATATAGTTAGATATACAGTGAGAATTACGAAATTCCATTTCAATTGCCTATAGCACTGCTATCTTTAACACTTGAATAAGGATTTTCCAAAGCAAGCTCCTTCATCTGTCTCTGGTTATTATATTCCCTGCTATTTTCACTGCTGCAAAATTCTTCATCTGCATCAGAAGATAAGATTAAAGGAAGAACATATTTTTGCAGACATTTCCAAAATAAACAACCTCCTGTCTGACTTACAAATCCCTTCTATTTTATTTGAGTTATGAATTTTGCATACTTACATGCTCTTTGATTGTTTCTTAACTTTGTTTGCTTTTGAAACGTTTTTTTCATTTTCATTTTTTAGCCTTTATCTGCAGGTGTATTACATATGTAGTGTGTGCAGACAAACGCAAAATCACGAATGGTGAAACAGTAAACCTGCATAAAAACATTCTCAATGGGTTAATAGTGTCTACTGACACACACGAGTGACAAGCATAAAAAGGCACAGACGCTTATAAATGGTGCTGGGAATATAAGCTGCAACTCAGACATTTCTTCCAATATAACACCCTCTGGATTTCATGTTGTAATAAAACCCTTATAGCTCATGGTTATTCTGTCTCTGTGCTCTTATTTTAATCATGTTAGTACCATTATCTTTGAAATTAATTTAATCAAAGGAAAAAGGCAGATAAATTAAGAGATTTAAAAATATTATATAATTAGAGATGATTAGACGTTTCATGGTGAGATACTTATCATTATAGATACCAATCATTATACCTGCTACTATAATATATTTTAGGAGTATAATCATATTTCCTTTAAAAGTCACCTACTAAATATTTTGCAGCAATCTTACGTGCTATCATCTCTCTTTTACATAAGCAAATATAGGCAATTCTGTTGAGTTCTTATGGGAGTTCTTGCTGAGCATGTGCAATCAACATAATTTTATTTCCTATGCCAGTGTGTTTCATGTTTACAGTTCAAATAAAACCTTCTGTGTCTCAACAGCAACATTAAAGAACTTGAGCCAGTATGCATGTGGAAAAAGGGAGCTGAATGTTCAAAATGTACCTTATAGTAGAAGTGCAATTTTAGGTGCTTGAAAGGCCCTGTTGAAGTTCTATGAGTGTTCCACATGCTAGATTTTGTTTCGGTGCTTCCTTGGGGGCTGATAAAAGACAGAATGGAGAAAGGAAATGATAGGACAACTAAGGAACGGGTAATCAGGAGCAGAGTATTTTGAGATGATTCCAGAGATGAGCTTTGAAAAGAAAGTTCAGCCAGAAAAATAAAATCCAGGGTATATGTCTGAAGTCTGTATAGCAAGTTATTTTGAAATATGATAAAAATTTTAAGTAGCATTGAGTTATGCATCCTGCTTTTTTACTTATTACAATATAGAGTCATTAGGAGAACTTACTGCATCTTAGAAGCTGAAAGGTAGGATTTTACAGACTCTTTTTTTTCTTTAACCCAGAGACAGAAAACATACAAGAAAAAAAAATTATCCACTTAAGACATACTAATTTCTAATATATTTTTTTAATCTGAACGGAGATGATTTGAAAATATTTGCCTTCATAAACAGCGGCACAGACATATGGTGAAAGGGCATTTTTGACCAACAGCATCAGTGAGGTTGGCACAATCTGGAGAAATAGTGCTTGCTAATGGACTAATTCTGCAGAGGCAGCAAAGCACACAAAGCACTTCTTATTTCTCTGAGCTCAACAATACATAGGAAGAAAGGCTTACTCAGTTTAAATAACCTCTGCAGTGGGTTAATTAAAAATAGATATTCAATATCCAGCCAATTCCTTCAATCTTGTTCTCTGGTAACTTAAAAAAAAAAAAAAAAAAATCAAAATTATCAATTTCTTTACATAAATTTGTTGGTTAAATGGCTTTATACTGCTTCTGGAATCTAACTGATATGAAAAAGGAGTTAAGAAAAATAATGTGTTAATGTTGAATATCAACAATCTCTTCAGTGATGATCTCTGCCGATAGTTCTGTTTGCAAGTAAGATAGCTTTATGCTGTGAGTTTTGAAGAATATGAAAAGTAAAAGGAGAGTTCTGGTGACTCCATTTTTGGTACCTTTTTTGAATCTAAGTTGAGAAAGACAAGAAGAAAAGGATGCTTCAGAATGCTGTGACCATATTACTTCCCAAATAAAAAAAATCCAAGACGGAATGACCTTCCCTTTCTCCACTCTGTAATAATTGCTAAGCTTTGAAATGTCTGATGAACTCTTAAGTCTGCCTTTTGCAATATATCTTTACTGTCACTGTTTCCTGAGCCTGCAGAGCTGCAAACAGCCCCAGTCAGATTTGTAGAAAAGAATGAGATTTGGCCTAGAGTGTTCAAACCTTCTGAAAGGAATTAGATGCAGAACTCTACACCAGGCTACCATCCCCCCAGGAAAAAAGTCTGATATGCTACAATGATTGATAAAACATGATGCCTAAGAACCAATGTAATTGAATCTTAATGGAAAAGGACATAAAGGACATAAAAATACCCAGGAAAAAGGACTTCTAGGACAAAATATTATAAATTATGTGCACATTACCTATACAACACATGTATAAAAGATGGTCTCCACAGTAGGAGAACAGTTGAATGGAGAAGCAGCTTTCTCGTAGCATAAAATCAGGTAGCCTCGTTGTCTGGCAAAGCTGTTTGGTAGCCCAGCAGTCCTACCATATATTTTCTATTGAATTCTGAGCCTCCCGGGATGATATCTTTTCTTCATATCTGTTTTGCAGACTTTGCTTTTCTCACAAAGAGAAAAGTGTGCATGCTTTTCACAAAACCATGCATGCTTTTAATGCAGCACATTGAACCTGCGTGGTTTGTGGCACACTGGAGTGTTTGCTCCATCTGAGAAAGGTGTGAGCTGAATATTACTGCCTTTTTGCAGTGCACTCAATTCACTACTTGAAAGGCAGGAGTTGGTAGTCTGATTCACTTCTACCATATTACGATTATTTTCCTCAGACCAAAATCAAGCTGCCAGTTCTAGAGAGACTCTTTTCACAGCAGGTAATGCCAATAAAAGGAGTCTTGACAAGTGATGGGAATAGTAGGTATGCCAGATCAGCCACATCATCATTGTAGGGTTGATGCTTTTTAGCTTTTGTCGCACTATCCTTTGTCTGACCTCTGATGTCAGAGGAGGTGGCTGGCACCTCTGCCTCACTAATCATCTCTGACGTGTGGCTGGCACTGGCAAATTTACTCAAAAGGATGTGCCTGCTGTGTTCTAGATTGGTCTTCACTTATAGGAGGGTAATAAGTGCTGAATATTTTGAATTGGGGATCTAAAAATGGAATGAGTGGTTTGTGTACTAATCTACTGTCTTATTCTTTTTCACATGGGGGTCCTTTGTTCTTAGATCAATAAGTTGTCCACACAAAGTACTACAGTAAGTCATAAATTCTTCAGGCTGCTTTTGCAACTGGTATTTTTTCCTTTGTCAAGATAAACAACACAGATAAGTTTGTTCAGAAAGTAGAATAACTTTGGAATATCCTAAAGAAAAAGATTTTCAATTTTCCTTCTTACAAAAATATTTGCATTCAGACTGCCAAGATGAAATCTGGAATCCTTTGAAATAAAAATATTTCCCTTAAATTTTAACAGAGAGAGGAATTTGCCACTATTCTTTTTTTCATTCAACTACTTCTTTTCTAAGGAGTTGTGTGGTTTTGAATGACACATCTACAGAGAGGACCAAGGAAAGGGTTTGTATACAAGTTTCTTCCCATGTGCTCATGATGACTTAGACATTCCCCTTCACCCAAAGTTCAGAATGAAGAAATGTGTGACTTTTATGGATCATCTTGTGAATTTAGTCAAACGGCTCTCTGTGTTTGTGCCCTCTTGGAGAAGCTTTTAACAAGCCTTAATAAATCAGTAATTACGTGCATGCATCTTCACTCTTGCTGCTAAGACTAAACAGAGCACTTTCTAAACTCCCATTCTGCTAGTGAATCATAATAAAAATTTGAAGTGATTAGGGGGTTTGTTTATTCTGCATGATGTAATCATTGAATTCTTTGATTAGTGTCTTTTCATTTTATCAATGAACACTACTTTGAATTTCAATTAAGTTTTTCCATTGAGGAATGGTGAGGAAAAAAAATGAAGTGTTTCAGTAATGATGGTAGTCAAGTGAAACAATGTATTACAGGTTGAATGTCAAACACAGAAATACGTACTTTACCAGCATGGTTATTTTTTTAATATTTTCTTTGTGTGCATTCATTTCCAAAAGTGTGAACATACACTGGCAGATGCCTAGTCTTTAAGCCCAATTATAAGCTTGTTAAGATATTTATGCACAAAAAACTGTTCAGCAGCTGTTTTGTTACAGAAGAAAGGGACACTTCCGTTGTTGCCTGCTGTCTCAGAGGTTGAATTGACCACTTTTTTTTTTTTTTTTTTTTTTTCTCTCTCTTCCCCAACTGGATACCTGATTTGGAAGAGAATCAGCTAATTTGGAATCTTTCGATGGTGCAGATCTATTAAAGTGTATATCACCCTTTCCAATCAGAGTTGTGCAGGCTGAATCATTGGCACTGAACATCTTAGGACAACAAGAGTTACTAGTGCCACCTGCAGTTTTGATTAAAAGAGGAAAAGGTGTTTGCTGGTTTGTTAGATAACAAAGAAAGATTTAATAGGGATGAGTTTAACTGTCAATATTGCATTTTAGTATTCACTATTTCCATTTAAAACACAAAAGATGAGTGAATCTTTTGATTAAAATACAAAAGAATTTTTGAAGCGGTTTTGGATAAAGTGACCTAAAATAATTATGGTAATTCAAAGACTAAAAGATAAGAAGACATTCTATGATAACAAATCACTATGCTTCATTGTTACTTCTAATACCTCAGAATGAACTATGATTTCTTCTTGTTCTCTTTTGGTGGGCATGATTCTTAAAATTTTGAGTTTAATGGATCCGTGTTAGGTTGACTGTGAGTGTGTTTCACTGTTTTTTCCAGAGAATAAATACAGGAGAAAAAGTGCATGAGCTGCATGTGCAGAGGTATTTAAGCTCATTCCTAACAAATTGTATGGAATCTTAGAGAAAAGCTGTACTTGTTCACTGCTCTGCCTGAGCTGAATTGCCCATCAGAAGAAGTGGTTCTATTTCTGACTCAGACCACTGTACTATGGAGAAATATACTCCATGTTTTCATTAGTCTGAATTTCTAGATGATCAAGTGGATGAATAATCTGCTGCCACTGAGCTGCTTTAACTCCTGCCTTACACTGAAACAAAAGCATTTTCCCAGAATTAGATTTTATCTAGAGAAGCCAATCTAAAATATGTCTTGTATTAAGGCCTCTCACCATCCTTGAGAGTCAATAACCAGCTGGTTAGGGAGCATTTCATTGACCTAATTTAAACATTTTTTATTTTGACTTGGTTTCAGACTCTAAGGATATTGCCACAGCCTGCTTAGTTGAAAATGTTTTACATTATAGTAATAATCATTCACTGGAGTACATAGACTAAAAGCCACAAAAATGGTTGCAGAGCTTCAAATTGAAGAGATTCATTTGGGCAATAACAATCACTTATTTATACATGTGAAACAAGTTCGATGGGCATTTTTTTCATTGAAATTCCTGATAGATTTGGAGCTATGGTATTTTCCTGAGACATAAAAAAACTGAGATCAAATGAATTTTCCCATAAAGCTGGAAGGTGGCACTCAACATGATCTCAAGATAAGTGCTCTCTTGCCTGGTTCATGGAGTGAGTATCTGCATTTCAGTGAAGGGGGATGCTCAAGCAAAGATCAAACATTTGCAGGCACTTTTTTCTCAGCTAGCACAAGTAGTAACCTGACAGCCCTCTGGCATTTGTGAAACCTCTATTTTTTTCAAGAGGGGACAATGAGTCTAACTTCAGGCTGTGAGTCTTGACTGGCAATAGATGCTTTTCGTGGGTCTAGTTTTCAGTATTTGTCTTCCACACTTCCCAGAAGCAAAATAGAGGGATGAAAGCACTTTTAGGACTGTTGTGAAAATAAATACCTTAAAGCTTGTGTGATATTCAGATATTAATGTAGTTATAAATAAAGTAAGAATAAGTCACCAACTACATCCTGCAGGACTCTTATTTATGCATTCAAGCTAACCAGCTAGAGGAGAATCCAAACCACTAAGTCACCACAAGGGAATCGTATATCTCTGAATCAGATTCTTTTGCCAGTGTAGGTGTGGATTGTTGGATGGGAACGTTAATGATAACTTATTAGGACACAAGGAAAGCACAATTATTTTGTGCTGTAAAAAGATACACATGACTGTAAAACTCCTAGCACAAAATTCATGGCAGAGATTACTTTTAACTGACAATTTCTCTTAACTTCTGGTAATATATTTTTTAGTCAATATTCAGGATGTTGAATTAATTTAAGATTTATTCTCTCAGTTTGAGAGACATTTTCTGGTTTTAGATTTCTGTTTTGATATTATCAATAAAATCTGCTTTCCCTCCTTGCACTGATAATTCTATTGACTTCAGCAGGTCAGTTGGCATGAATCAGGCAAAACACTTTGTATGGTTTCTGTTACTTAATTAAAAGAGCATTATTGTCCTATTTCTAGATGTAATTCTTCATCTGAAATGGTTATATTTTCTTTTTATTAATGGTATAAATATGCATAACAGTTTTCAGGGGGCAATTAGAGTTTAAAAGTGAGGGGAAAAGAAGAGACAAAGGAATTAACAAGAAGTATTTTCATAATTTTAGGTATGTGGTCCTAATACTGATTCGACTCATATCATTTTTACAGCAATATGGCATTATCAATTTTACTAAAATAGATCATGATTTACCTTGCACTATTTGCATGTGTGCTTGAGTAGGAGGAAGTAGTAGAGAGCTACATAATGCTCAGCTTTCATATTAATATTACTTGAAAATGTCAATTTAAGCTCTGACACCCAGTGGTTGCCCCATCCTCTGTCATCCAGACAGTCTATGAATGTCTGTGCCCCAGATAAATGAAGAAATTCCCCATACAGTGTTTTTTTGAACACTGCGATCAGATCACACATGGTAGTTTTCAAATGCCTTTCAGGTATTTCTTATTTAAATAAATTATTTGGGTTTAGGCATCTAAAGGCTTTAGAATCTCCATTATTTATAATAAGAAAGTAAATAATAACATACCACTTCATCAGTGACATTGTGAAGTTATGTTTACCACTCTTCACTGAAATACCCCTGTTCACATTGTGGAGAAGAAAATACTGCAAGGTAGCAGAAAGAAAGTGCTATTCTTTATGCACTGGGGTTTGTTTACCTAACTAATTTTGGTAATTTATGAAGCAGGCTTTGACACTAACTTTTTATTTTGAAGACATGGAAATGTGCTTTCTTAAAATCATCCCACTCATAGTATAATTTAGTATGCTGCTTGTTTAAATCCCTGTGATGGTAAAACTTTGCTGCTTTCTCCAGAGTATTTAAAAACAACTAGAAACTCTAATCTAAATGAAAATGGTTAAAGAAATAACACTAGAAATAAATGATATGTACTTATTGTCTAATTAAATTGGCGAGCATGAGGCCTAATAGTCCTAGACTAATTTAAGTTCCAAGTGGATTGGAGGATGGCGAGGTGTGTGTAATAGGTGATACATAAAATCTTGTAATTGATTGCTATAAGGTCTTTCATGGTTGAACACTGTGAAAAGACTATATGTGTGCTATGATTTTTCCACTTTTGCATCTTTTAAACAGACTGTACCTCGTAAACACCAGTTTACCTCTTCTTCACGTTATCTAGATCATAATCTGAGCAAATTTCACCTCATTAGATAAGACATTTTCTGTCCTTTCTCTCCTTTCTTCAGTATGTTTTTTTCTGAGCATGGGTAAATGTCATAAGAGGTCTTTTCAGAGAACTGCTTAGAGAAATGTGAAGTATTCACTAAAAGAAAAGTTAACCCAAGGAGGGAAGAATCAGCAGACAGTGATGTTGTGACCCAAATCCAGGAGCATATCTATCTGAAGGCAGCTGACAGGTAAAGGGTTAATAAAGGTTAATAAAGAGAGGTGTCAGAGAATAAAATAGTTCATGTAAGACTTGAAACAGTTTTTTAAGGGTGGAATGAAAAGATCAAATCCAAGAAAATTAAAAGAGTTGACTGCAAAGAACGGTGATCAATATAGAGAAATATATAATAACACTTGTTTTAAAAGGAATTGAAGGTTGTTAGATATGTGGAACCTACATAATGTCTGTTTTAAGGATTTCAAAAGTGTAAAGGAGTAGATTCTGCAATCATTTGTTGAAAGCAAACAGACACTGTTTCTCAAATATGATATATTGGTCTGTACCATCTTGAATGAGTTTAACCCCATGTTTACTCATAGGTGCAAATTGTACATGACTTCAGCTCATTTTTGAGCTCAACTGACCAGTTTTACTCATTTCAGTTTCAAATGTCATCTGCCTGCAGATGTAGCCTATGAAATAAGGCACGTTGGAAGACAGAAATACAAAGGAAAGAAAAGGAAATAAAGAGATATGACAATGGCTACAAATTGCCAAATGTCAGTTCGGGTAATCTGAGTCTACAATAAATTAGGCAAGGTTTAATGAGAAAATTGAAGTCTTCATTATATATAAAATGTGAAATTTTAGGGTCTCAGAAGAAACTGAAGGTCTCAGTGTAAGATTTTAGTGTACTATAGTGGAATTTCCCTGAACAAAATATACAGACAAAATCAGTATACAGAGATAATCAGCAAAAACCTATATATAGTAGAACTTAATAGAGTAGACATGCACAGTAGACATAAACAGAACTTCATAAACAGAAGAACAGTAAAGCAGCCTCTTAGAAACAGCTCTAAGTTATTATGGGAAATCTAATATGAATGTATATGAATGCAAGGATATGGGCAAGGATATTAACTATGCAGTTAATATACGTTCATGTATGTCTTAAGGATGTGTTCTACACAGAACTTTTCTTTCAGCCTCACTAGTGATTAGCAACATAATACAAACAATACTCTTCCTTCCTGCCTTCCTGTGTCTCTGATATTTTTCCATTGTTTTCTGATTTTGCTCTGTTGGAGAACAAATAATGTTTACAGGATGGATCTGATTCAGTGGTTTAGACCATGATCCAATTATTATGTTATTATTCAATTTAATTTTAATTTTGTTCCTTTATTTTTACCTTTAGGCATACCACTGAATTCTGAACCAATGTCTGAGACCTTGAACTTTTTCCTTTTTATTTTTTTTTTAACAGCACAGATTTTTGTTGGATTAGCAGTCTCGTATCTCTTTCAGTTGTTTTCTATACAGTTTCAATGTCATTTTTAAAAGGTGTTCCTTAGCCTAGGAACATGAGTCAGTTATGTTTTGGAAGAGCAGACTTACTTATGCTAGACCTGACACAGGACTTCACTGGCCAAAGAAGCCCCACAAAACAACCAACTGTATGGTCAATCAAGTCAGAGTTCTCTTTTGCCCCAGAGACTTTGTTGCCAGGCCCATTTCTTCCCATGTGCCAATCCACTTCACTGAGTTATCCATATATGTATTTGTGTATGTACTCATTTATATTTAGTGTGGCAAAGGAGACCACATATTGTCTAGATTGCAGGTTGAGTGATATTGCCTATTGCTTTTGGTGGTACATATAAATCCACCAATATGCTGGTGTACTTAACAGCTTTTCACAAGCTCCATGCAGCAGAATGTTTTTATGAGAGAGCATAAACAAGCTGTACAAATTGTAACTGAATTTGAGCTTTTCAGAAAATGACAGCAATTCTGTTAATGCAATGCTCTTCATTCAAAAGAACTGCTCTATGGTTCAAATGAGTTCCCTAAACTTCAGGCTAATGACTGTTCAGTGCTTTTACTGGTTCCAGTCACAAATTTCATGGTGGATCCATGGAAGGAAAGCATATACAAAAATTTGGAGGGATGGGATGTGAATGTATATTTTGCTGGAAAAATTTTTTGAAAAACATCTTACCCAGAACCGATCTTGAAGAAATATTGAAGTTTTAATAGCTTTATTCCTTTGTTTTTCTCTATTTCCCTCTATTACAGAAGTGTAAAGCAACAGAGAGTGGTAGCATAGTAAAGGCTAAATGTTACAAATGTGGTTTCATTTGGACTATATCCTCATGAAGCTATAGAAAATCTGTAGAAATCTACTATGATGTCTACTATCACAATTTTACAAAACTCAAATATCTTGAAAGTTCAGGTGGGGAAAAATTTGTGTGTGTGTGTGTGGGTCTTAGTGCTTTTTGGACATGACAATGCTCTTCCTTACTTGCTTTGAGTTACATTCACAACAGAGCACTGAGATAAGCAGTCTTAATTCCCACTGTTTTACAGTGTAATAATAAATCGTAATAAGCCAGTGTTTTCCAGCATAGGGCACAAAGTTTTCTATTTTAAATTATTTTTTTTCGGGAAAGAGTCTAGAATTAATTTGGATGTAGTGAAAGTATATCTAATTAGAAAGTTATAAACTCATCTGCACATGATGAAATAAATACTGATTTTATACTGAGAGTAAAAGCAGTATTAAGCAATACAAATTTTTTTGAGAGTGTGCTGCTGTCTTCAGGACACTAAGTAAATGCTTTCACCACTGGGCTTTGTGATTTATACTGTCCTTAGTGGTAGATTAATTTATTGGTAGTAAATCATGCAAACAGGAGAAAGCTTTTGTTCCTTAAAGGAAATAGAAAACTATTGAATAAACAGCAAAGTGATTCCTCAGCTGAATCCAAAATATTGAGCTTATGTAAAAAATTATCACATAAAAAAATAATCTGTAGTGCTACATAAAAGATTTTGTACAAAACCATTTGTGCTGTACTGACTCACCAATAGAAATGCTTTCTTTGTTTTCAGTGTATGGGGAATGTTGTGGATAACATTTTATGCAAAAAAAGTAATACTCCTATTTTGGTAAGACCAAAGAAAAGAAAGGAATAAATTTTAATAAGACTGTGATTCAAGAGGGAAATCTTCCACAAAGAGGTAAAAACAAAACAAAACAAAACAAACAAACAAAAACCCCCAACCACAACAAAAACACAAACAAACAAACATCAAAAAAAGACATAAATAAATTTCTTTATTTTTCAGTAGTCAATGTAGAAAATGATGCTCATTTATATGATGTATTTTTGTTACAATCTCATATTTTATACTAATGGTTTAAATAACTCACTCCAGGAATTTAATATAAATAAGAACAAAAGGGAATATGTCTAGATGCAGGACACATGTTAGCTTCATAGATGATGGAATTGCTTAGCAATTTTTAAACTTCGGAAGGATATTTATTAGATCCGTCTGGGAACTTCCCTGGCAGTGTCCCTTTTACTGCAGGGTGTGTCAGTAACCACAGCAAACAGTGATCCAGGGGCTCTGAACCGCTGTAATTGGAAGAGGGAAGCTTGCTGACTTAATATTAATTTTCCTTGTCTTGTGTTGAATTGCAAGTATAGTGTGGTCTACTTTGATTTTCTGGGGAAAAACAATTGCAGTTTTATATTGCCACTAAATGAAGGAGTGAATGAGAAGAAGATATTGCACTGTTATGAACTCTAACCACGATCTGGGCAAGGAAACAATAACAGTTACTTGTGATAAACAGTAGGCAATACTCTCATATCAATATCGTCACTGAACTGCAAGGTGGCGAGAGGGTGGTTGAGACAGCATTTTCTCCAATATCAGGTATTAAAAGCACATTAAAAAGAAATGGAAAGTGAGTAAGAGTCTATTAGGTCACTGGCTTATTAATTTTAGAACTGGACAAACCTGTAGGCCTGAAGCATTTTACACAAGCTGTCTGCTTTGCTTCCTATTTAGTGAATGAATGAGTTTTTCTGGTTCAGTGAGGCCCCAACCTGCATCTTATGCATTTTGAGCATATCTGTACTTAGAGCTTAGAGTACTATTAGACTACAGAGTATAAAAGTGCTAAGTAATTATTTAATCAAGTTATACTTACTACTGTCTCTGAGTTTATATTACATTATATTTCTGAAGCTTTATATGTCCAGGATTCTTACTGTCTTCATCTATAAATTAATTAACAAATTCAATGCTGATTAACTTCTCAGAGCTATCAACCTTCTTATATCTAGCCCATACATTCAAAGGATAGCTGTTATGGAAAGTGTATAAAGGACATTGCAGTTGTCTGAACAAACAATAGTTTCAGTTTGTTTACCAAACTTGAAAATTAGGAAAAATACATTACTTTAAATAAATATTTAGAATTTATTTCAAGGAAGATTAAACAAAATTTTCAAGTCAAATGAAGTTATTTTATTTCACTAGGTAGGAAGTATTTCAACTTTTCTTAATACAAACATTATCAAAATGATTTTTAAAACATAAATAAAGATTTTTTCTTTAAATATCTCCAAAGTCTACTTAGTTGTATAACACATTACTGCCCAGTCTGTTTCAGACTTGAAAAATGTTTGAGTCAGTCTAAACTGACTTAACTGAGGTAGGGGGGAGGATTTTTGACTGATAAATTTCACATCGAAGTTGATGAATATACAAAGCTTTAAGACCATGAGGCTCACTCTATCCTTAATGTTGACACCCCTAGTTTACAGTACTTTGGCCAGCCCATAACCAAAAATACGCAATGGAAGTACTACGATGATTTGTGGATCAGTATTGTGGTAGGATCAGTAGAAGGGAAAATCAAAAGAAATAAAAAGCAATTTTAAGTCACTAGAGCAGAAAAAAATTATCTTCTAATAGGTCTTTAAAGAGAGTTCCCATTATTATTTTTATGAGAAATCACCAAAGTTTATATTGATTTATTGATGATTTAATGTGCTTCTGCATTCTCAGTTGCACATCATCTTCCCTCTTCTGATGTTTACATCAAGAAATAAGATATTATCTCTTATTCCTCTGCCATAACCCTACTGAATTACTAAAAACAGCATTCAGGTCTTGATTCAGCAAAACACCCTTAGTATATTTTACTTTAAGCCTGCAAAGTCATTCAGTAACCGTAGTGTGGACTGGCTCAAAGAGTTTGCAGAAGCTTAAACTTTTTACTGAAACAGAGCTTACCTGTGTTGATTAGGTGCAGCTCTAATCTATCCAGAGAACTGGAAAAAACTTAGTCATGTTTTTAAAACAGTCTTAAAGGAATTGCTTTGGTGACTTTTATTTTTTTTTTTTTTTAATTCTTATAGGAAACCTATGGCACAATTGCTTACGGTACAATATGATTATGGTACAATTAGAAAAAATGCACTAAGTGGAGATTAAACAGAGTTCTGGAAAGTGTAACCTAGCTCTAGGTTTCTAAGTTGTATGTTAATATCTCATCAGCTTTGAGATAAATAAAGAAAATTCAGTTTTTTATAAAAGCTGCAGTAATAACTGCTAGAATGACTATTAACAAAAATTGCTTCCTTATCGATGGGCTGCAGACCATGTTAGCTTGAGACACTGGAGGGATGTGAGGATTTTTTGTCACTAAGTTCAACCTCAGCTGCCCCAAAAAATTAGGATCAGGAAAATTTTTTTATCATCTCTGCTCATTCAAGACAACATTGAAAATGAGTTGATACTAAAGTTGGGGCAAAAGTATTTTCTGATGCAGATTCATGTTCAATAGGGAGATGTAAGCAATCCCTTTCCCAGAATCTACTCCAGAGTCACTGATGCTGTCTTTATTGGTTTCTGGAGAAACATATACCATATATCGTTTATATGATATATAAAGTGAATGAGGACTGATTGTGACATCTTTTACCTTCCTGAAATGGTAATTTTGGATAATTTTACAAGGACTAATTGCTCTTAAGAAACAACTTGGACATACATCCCTGCCCCTTCCCCTCCCCTTCCTTTCCTACTATTTTCAAATGTTTGTAGCGTGCTGTAATAACATGTATTATAAAATATTTTTAGCATGCTGCAATAATATGTGACACTATGCTTATATTAATTTGGTATTAATTTGAAATACTCTCCATATACACCTTATGAAATGAATAGGACATAAGGGCAAAATCTTAGCCCAAATTCTGGCTTAAGCACATCTTTTTATCACGGAACATCAAATCAACAGTTATTATGGTCCTAAAGAGCGTACCATTGAGTTAATAATTGCTGCTATTTTTATTTGCATATTTTTCTCATGTAGGACTGGGAACTGTTATAATGTTTTGCTTTCACTGTTTGTTATATTAGAGGAGTTTCTGAATACACAAAAGGGAAAGGACATACAAAATAAAACCCAAAGTTTCAGTAGCTGGTGCAAAATTTGGAAAGTTAAGGAACTGTACTTCTCTTTCCTAACCTGCAGATTAATTAATATCCTAGAATTCTGTAAGACTGAATTTCTAAACTTATGCAAATAAATTGGAGTTTTGCTTGACCTTAGCAAAACCACCCTTAGGCTATTAGTATTCCTTTAATTTCTCTTTCTTTTGATGCAGTTATTTTGAGCTGTACAATTGCCAGACAGCTTAAAATCTTTGCTAGTGGCTATGCCTATATCAACAAGTCCTGCAGAGGAGAAACACATCATCAGATCAAAGCAGTTCTGACGCCTCTGCCACCATCTTGTCCACTGTTTAGGGAGATTTAGTCTGATTGCCTAATTTAATGTCTTTACCCCACATGAAGTTTGAAGTCATTTGAAGCACTGACCTCTGACTGGAACCCTTATGCACGCATTACTTGCTAGATTGTATTTCATGCATGCCTGTTATGGAGTTTTCTGCAGTTTCCTCCCAAAGGAATCTAGTTTGCATAAATTAAAACTGCCCTGTGAACCGAGCTAATGCATTGCAAGGGGGTATATAGTCAGGAGATGCAGTTCAAAACTGCAGTATTCTGAACCAAAGTGCTGATGTAGATGCAACCCTTGAGTTTCATAGATTTGTTAAGTTCAGGTTCAGGAGGAATTTTTATGCTGCCTTCCAGAGCAAGAGAGGTTATACAGTTTCCTCCAGAAATTTCTGCAAGCTCCAAAGTGCTGTCTTCAGTTCATTGGTTAATACCAGGTGGAAGGGGTGCTCAAGAGGTCTCCAGTATATCCTTCTGCTTACAAAAGAGACAGATCTTGGATTAGACCTGGTGTCTTGGGTCTTTGTTCAGTCAGGTCTTGAAAACCTAATACTATAAGAATTTTAAATAAAACTTACCTATAGCAGCTCTGTACCTGCATCCTGCAATGAAACAATACCTGATTGCTAAGAAAGATAGAGCTGTGGTCTCTGCAGTGGTTAATGTGTATTTGAATTTATACAAGAAAATCTCTTCATATTTCAGGGATAACCCCTAAAGAAGCTCTGCAGAGAAGGACCTGGGTCCACGAGCCAGCAGTGTGCCCTTGTGACCACGAAGGCAAATGGTATCCTGGCTCTCACTAGAAAGAACACTGCCAGCAGGTCAAGGGAAGTGATCCTGTCAATTTACTCTGCGCTGGTGAGGCTGAATCTAGAGTACTATGTCCAGTTCTGGGCTACCCAGTACAAGAAGTACAAGGAACTATTGGAGAGGGTCCAGAAGAGTGCTGTGAAGATGATGAGGGGATTGGAGCATCTTTTTTATGAAAACAGGCTAAAGGAGTTGGGCCTGTTTAGCCTGGAAAAGAGATGACTAAGAGGGAAACTTATGCATACAAATATTTTAAGGACATCAATATTTTAAGGATGTCAAGAGGACTGGGCTGGACTCTTTTCAGTGGTGCCCAGCAACAAGGCAAGGTACAACGAGCACAAACAGAAACAGAGGATGTTCCATCTAAATATGAGGATAAACTTTGCTTTTGTGAGAGTGATAAAGCACTGGAACAGGGAGCCCAGAGAAGCTGTGGAGAGTCCTGTGGAGATATTCATAACACACCTGAACACAATCCTGTGCAACCTGCTGTGGACGAACTTAGAAGATACTAGATGCTCTCCAGAGGTTTCTTCCAGCCCCAGCCATTCGGTGATTCCAAAGGATGGCCCTGCTTTTAATATATCAAGACTTAAATATATGAAAGGAAAATTCCAGACACCTGAGTTCCAGATTGTTGGCTCTGACACGGCTTCTGACATGAGCAGTGATTGTCTGCCTGTCTCTCAGAGCCTTACATTCTCTGTCCGCATGATAGACTTGAGATGTCTGCTTACTTCAGAGGATGTTGTAATCTGCTTTGGTATCTATAAAGTCAGTTGACTTAATCTTATTGAAAGCTATTGAAATCTATAGGCAGATACTCTTATACCCATCTCTTCTTGTACACATGGATTAGCATCATTAGGATCATGAAATGTGTTTTTAACAACAAAAATTCTGTAAGCAGCTTAGCTTCATAATGAGAACTGAACAAGACAGAAATGCTACTCAGCAAATGTTGATCTGAACAATAATTTTTCCCCTGCAGAAATGAAGTCACATGGAAAGAAAAGGAAGAAGGATCTAATTTCCAGAGAGGCTATAACTGATTGTGCAAGAAATAAGGTATTTTATATCAAAATCCAAATAAAAGCAGGGCATATGGTTCTTGTAGTCTCTCATGGTACAAATGAGAGTTGTTCAAGGAGTGAGTTATAGATAGGACTTAATTATCCATGCATATTCTGCAGGTGACAGATAATGAACTTAAAATCCTCATTTTTAAACTAAATGGTTACTGTTTCAATTACTAGTGGGTATCCATCAAGAAAGCTGCTTCTGTAGTACTTGGGTTAGATTAAGTATCATTACAGGAAATTGAACTATGAGAAATAACAGCTCATCTGAAAACATAGATGACATCTTGTTCAAAATATTCCTATAATTGAAATTTGTTATTCAAATCATGGGTTTGCAATATAGAAGTACACAGATATTTAATAGGAATATAGAGAGAATTCAGTTCTTGCATGCTCTGGTAACAGAAGTGTCTACATATATGGTCATGTCCTCCTAACAGCTAATAAAAAATGTATGTTAAAAATGGGTATCTATAATTTATAATTTATGAAAAACATACACAAAAATCCTCAAAAAACCCTCAAAACCCAACCAAACAAAAAACCTAACAAAAACAAATAAACAAAAAAACCCCAAACCTGAACAGACATAGGCATTAACACTAGAATTTGTTAATGATGTGGACAGTATTATTTATTCCAATAACTTACTCTATACCATTTTGCATCACTTTTAAAGACTCCATTTTAAAACATGATCAATGTCTCTAATTCTGCATGCAGATGCACTTGGAGATGGTACTTCATAAATCCACGAGAGAGGAAGATATATTTGTAGGATTTATGTGCATATACTACCAGGATGTGCTTAGCATTAAAGATACTTTTCATTTACTAGAATGACAGTGAATTTTGCAATCCTACAGGAAAGATTTCCCAAGCACAGATCATGGCAAAAAGGAAGACAGTATGACAGTATAGTTCTAAATGGATTAAGCTGGCTATGCTGAATGCCCCTGATAACACTATATATTTCTATAAGTTCTAGGGTCTTTATTTCTAATGACATATTAAGGATTCACTTCCTGTTTTCCAACTTTCCAATTTATTCTGAATACATTTTTAAAGAGTACTCAACCTTGACTTTTATTGTGTAGACTCAGATTTATGCCCCATGAAATACTTGGATGTGTAATTTTGGCCTCTGTATATCTGGTTTATTTGTTGAAGATGTCTGAATATGATCCTCTTTGTTTATAGCTTGCTCCTGCTTCATTGCAGGCATGCACTAGCATCCACGTGTTTCAAAGGCTGCAGTTGGCAGGAAGGGCACAGGATTTTCAGCCTGAAGCAAAGAATACCAGATGAGAAAGTGTGGATAAAATAAACTCTCTGATGTGATAAGAAAGAAATAATGTACCATATGTAGCATTTACTTGGAGGAATTTAGAAACTAGCAGGAAGGAAGATTAGAGAGCTTAGAAAGAATTAGAAGCCTGAGAAAAGATGTAAGAGGATGGACAACACACCTCAGGAAGAATATGTCTATACTATATATTCTAGGATGACAGACTTACATGGCACTTCATACAGATATGACCTACATTGGAATCAGGTATAAGGTTTATCTGTTTGTATTCTGAGTCAGCTGAAAGCTCAGCTTCAGTACTGAATTAAACAGACTATGTTGTTTCCCAGCTGTAGCTAGCTTTGATATGTCCTAAGGCACCAGTTTTATTAGCAGAGTTTTTTTGATAGAAAACTATCAGTGAACAATGTTTTTGCTTAGAGCCAGCAATAATGAAAAGCTTGATTATTTCAAATTCTTAAACTGTGATAATTGAAATATTTTCTAGAGCATTTCTCTTACATTGTATATCTTTGTTTCTCTGATATGGAGGCTTCATTGTCTAGCCCTGATATATTTATTTGAGAAAAATTAGTGTGCCTTCTGACAAGGTTTTAAGAACATAGAGAAAGTAAATGTAGGCAAGCACAGGATTTTCTTGTTTATTAAGTGAGCACTGTAGTTAATGTGGGATAGTTTCACCTGGAATCGCTCTGATAAGGATGAAAAGCTGCTACGTTGGTTTTCATTAGCACAATATAAAGTTTTCAAGTGCTCATTTAAGACTGGTAGACAAGGAGTGAGGCTTCTGGCTTATATTTCTAGCCGTGCTACTGGTTTTTTGTATCACATGCAGTCAAGTTCCTTGATGTACCTCTCCCAACTAAATGAGGAAACTACTACCCAGTATCACTAGAGGGAATTTAGAAATTGATTTATTAGTATATTTGACCTAGCAGTTACAATAAAAATGTGGGTGCAGAAAAGCCTAGTTACAGTAAAGCTGTCAAGCAACTGTCATTTTGGTTATAATTTTTAGCTATATTAGTCCAAATGTCTGGAAAAGTTGCTTGTGCCTGGAAACGGCATGAGGCCACCTGGAATCAGCTCATACGTTTTGACTTGCTTCTTCTGGCAAGTTCCCAGTCTGACAAAGTAAAGTTTTTTTTTTTTTAGTAAAATGTAAGTTTTGCTTTTCTCACTGAAGAGTTGGGGAGTAACCAGGGGTGCAGCCATCCACACAGTCTCAAGTAACTGCGTGCATGTGTGGAGCCTTCACAGCAGCCTGTGAACAGCATTTCTATGTATTTATGTGATAAAATATATATTTCCTCACAGATCCCTATTAGCTGCTTGGGTGGGTAAGAGCTGTGAAAGTCTCCCGTCTCTCCCTCCTGTTCTTTTTTTGGGAAACACAAAAAATGTGTCTCCCATGAGAGCCACCAGTCTTGCTCTTGGTGAGTACATCTTAATTTTGGCTTTGGGTCCAAATAGGTTATTGATTCCGGATTAGTGAAAGCAAGACAAAACTAAACAAAATGTCTATGCGAGAGAGTCTTTTCTTCCTCCAAAAATTCTAACAATTATGTGGTTTTCCAGGCTGACACATGTTATAGATTATAGATCTGAAACTATAAATCAAATAAGATAAAAACTAATAAGGAAAAGAACACACACACAGATTCAGCAATAAAGAATAAAAAAAAAAATAAGATATTCCTAATTTTTTTCCTGTGAACTTTTTCACTGTATGGACTGCATTTCCATGATGCACTGTCTCCTTGATTGAACATCTTACTTGTTTTGGAGATCTGTTCTGGATATGGAAAATAATTTATGAGTGTTTTTAAACAATACATGCATTTTAATTCTATTCTGAATGCTCCTAACAGTGCAGTAAAAATGAAAACACAAGGACACTCAAACAATTTAAAAAGATTGGCATGTTTTTCCTCAGTACAAAAACCTGAAGCAAAATATCTTAATCTATTACCCTTTCTTCCACACTATTTTTAGTTCCCATAATATTATTCTTGCCCTTTACTTACTCTCTTAATCATCAATCTCTCTTAAAATAAATCATTCTCTTTTCAACTACATAACACAACAAGCATTCTGTTTTTCCTGTGGGTCTAAAATGAAACTTTTTAAGAGTCTGCTCTTACCCTTCAACCAAAAAGAGGAGGAGAGATCAAAGAACTTGGTCTATCACTGTCAGGTACACTTTTATAATTATAAAACATTCCATATGTCAGTGTTGATATCTCTAAAGATATGTCTCTTAAAATATTACTGAACATCTAGTTTCTTAACATTTCTGTATTTCTGTAGTAAAATCTCCAGAGTTAAACCACAGAACAGAGATAAAAATTAAATTCAATTATTTGGAACATGTGATAACTGTTTAAGAAATAATTTTATTATTTGAACAGTCTGCAAGCATTTTTATGTTCAAGAACAATTTGGACCAACGGATATGGCATTAATGCCAAATATTCCAATAACAAGAAAAACATTTCTGTCCTGTTAGAGCAGATATATTTTTACAACACTTAAATGATAAAAATTAAAAAACCTTATAAAATATTCATGGGAAGCTGCTTGCAAATTCTATATGGAATATTTCTCCCTTTGCTATAATTAAATATGTAAAGTTCAAGATCTGTCTGATTACTGTAATTGTTTTAACAGGAAATTAAGAATTCAAGAAAGTGAAGATATTAAAGGCTCTTCACACTTATGGCTGTTTTCAGAAGAGGAAAAGTAATTCTAAAGCTTTTAATGAGTTATCTTTTTTCTTTCTATACTGACCAGTTTTATAGGCATTTCTTTCAAATAAAAATGCATTCAATGTTTATTTAGCGTATGGTGAATGTACAAACCACATAACCATTTAGTATATCACTGCAGCAGTAGCAGCAATCAATCCATTCAAAGAAGTTTATCATAGATTTGCACATTTAACTCTTTGAATTACAATAAGATTAATCAAATAAAAAAATAACAACAAATTAATAAATTTATGTGTTATAATAATGCCAAATAAAGGTAACAGATAAAAACATTATTTGTAAAATTACAATGCTAGACCTATAGATTTTAGAAGGAGAGTCTTCTGAAAACACTGATGAAAACCAGCACTGAATTACAGATAGCCCTCTCATGGTTCCAGAAGCAGTTCCATAAGAGAAAAAAAGTACCTTTATGAAATATTTAGGAAGAGGCAGGATGAGAAATTTGTATCCCATAATACTAGCAAGATTAGATACTAAGCAGAGATTCTGAAGATGACATCTTTGACAGCATGTCAGTGTTTCCCTCTGTAGTCTTTTCCTGTGTGTTCAGCAAGCAGCACTTTCTGAATAACAGACAACAGTGAAGCCACCATTAGTTTTAGTAGAGATTCTTTGAAGTACAGGTATTGAAGAAGACAGAGAGGAGATGATAAAAAGAATAATGCCATTTTGTACATACAGGGCAAAAGCTCTTTCAAAGTAAAAACAGCAAGGAGGTAGCATGAAAACATTTCCTGTATAAGATATGGGGGGTTTTACCCATATTTTCAATTTGCTGAGATAGAAATTAGGGGAGCCAGTGAAAAACTCACAGCAACAAGATTTCTTCTGGTCAACATAATCTATGAATATTTGTGAAATAAATTTGTGTATGTTTAAGCCAGGGGAAAAGCTGCTGAAATCAGGTGTCATGGCTTAATTCCAGCTGAAAACTAAATGCCATACCTTCCCTTCTCACCTCCCCCTTCGCTGGGTCAAGAAAAGAATAGCTTAATAATTGAAACAAAGTAAAATAAAATAACATTTATTATTATAATAATAATTGTCATGAAAACGAGAGAGAAAGAAGAATAAAACACAGGAGAAAACAAGTGAGACACAGTATAGTTGTTCACTAATGTCCGATACACAACCTGTTCCTGAGCAGTGATTGATGGCTCACAGCCATCAATCCCTCAGTTCATATACTTAGCAAGATGTTCTACAGGATGGAATATTCACTTGGGCAGTTTGGATCAGCTGTCCCAGCTGTCCTCCCCCACAGCTTCTTGTGGACCTCCTCACTGACAGATCATGACACTGAACAGTCCTTGACTTTGAGTCAGCACTACTGAGCAACACCCCAAACATAACTATGTTATCAATATCATTCTCGTACTAAATACAAAACACAGCACTGCATCAGCTGCTAAGAAGAAAATGAACTCTATCCAGATGATTCCAGGACATCAGATCAAGTCAAGTCAAAAATGAGATTCATACTACAGCTAAACATCTGACTGAAACAGGATTTTATCTAGGTGATGTTCCTATCTGTTGCTGCCATATCTAAATTCAATATTGTCTGTGTATCTGTCCACACAATTAAGAAGTGGCCTAAGTTGCAGTTGCAAAGATACATCCAGTTGCAGAAATATGATTTAGGGAACTATTATAGGAATTAGGTAACTTGAAGGGTAACATTTCAAAAATTGGTACTTCAGCACTTGGAGCTGAACTATGTTCAGTAACTATGGAGCCATTAACTGAGTCTTTTTTTCCTTTTCCTTGAACTATAGATGTTTGGTTGTTCTCTCTTATTGTATGATAGGAAATTTAACAACTTAATTTTATATCTCTTATTCTTATGTCCTCTACCTTTTCTGCTTGTATTCTACCTTTTCTGAGTGGAGTGGGTCACATAAGACCTAAGAGACAGGACAAAAATGATCATGCTTATTATAGTCAGAGGTACAGATTCTATTATAATCCCTGAATTTCAGATACTGTTAAGACATGTGCTTGATGAAGTTTTGAGGAGTTAATAGAGTATATAAATGATGGCTGAAACTTGGTCAAGGAGTTGGGGAGAAGTAATCTCAGCAGTGAAGGATTTGTTTTTTTTCTCCACAGTGGGAAAGACTGTATCACTGTGCTGTCCACAATGGTCAGCAAGATACTGGAAAAGGTCTCAAGGAGAGGAAGGAGCTCTGGTTTTGGCAGCCTGATATTGAGGAGTTGCTTTCCTATTCAGGTAATATTCTATTCAAATAGGACAATTCATGTCCAGAGAGCAAAGCAGAAGCATTATTGTAGAACTTAATTACTATTTGTTGGCAATTTTTCTCAGAACTAAAGCCTGGCTTTGGTGGATGATGGGAAGGTGGGAGACATATACAAAGACACTGTTATCTCCTGTCATTCTCTGTATGTTTGTATCCTGTCCTGCCTGTAGAAAGTTTGTCAGATATGTGAAAGCCCTTCTAGTGTGTCAGTCTAGCAAGATTTAGGAAACAATCATTTTGCAAGAACTGACTTTCTTTGCATCTGGAGAAAAATGAATTCTGTACACTGTCATTATTCCCACTTAAACAATGGCATGCAGAAATAAAATATACAAGACGAGAGAATGAGACAAGGGAAAAGGTCCTATGGAGAGCCACAGAGCAAAGAGATGAAAGAGGTAGAGTGTGGGAGGCTGTGAGGACTATCGTCCCAAAAATCTATGGATGAATATTTTGAGAAGAGACTGGAGAACATGAAGCCATATGCAAAAATGATTGGAGAATTTTGCATGCAAGTATTTGCATATATATATTTGTGACCTGAAACAACCTCGTGATATCTGTGGTAAATCTCCCATTGATTGTTCAAATCAAATCATTACCCATATGTGCATATATTGCATTTTGTACCTTTATCATGCATAAACACAACTGCATGTGCCTTAAAACATCTAGTTCTGCTTGTTATGTATTTTCTGTTTTCTACTCATGAACCAGAATAAATGACAGAGACATTTATACACAGTCCCAAAAAGCAGGCATGCTGGCAATTCCTGACTTGGACAACAATGATAAATGCTCTCTACTTCATATGAGATCAGGAAATCACTTGCCTTTAAGCCATCCAATCTAAGGGTATTAATTATGTATTACATCTCATGAACCTTCTAAATTTAGATAGCCTTGCAGGGACTCGTGTGATTTATTAATATACTGACAAATAATTAGCTGAGGAATGTATCATGTATATTTCATCTGTAGCCTGAAACTTCAACCTCTGCCACTTGGGAACATGGAAAATCTAAGGGTCTGTCTATCATTTCACTAGTTATTGAAGACTCACTTTTTTAGGCCATTTTGAAGAGCTAAAACATAACATTGAAACACTGATGTGTTGTTTCAGCACACCTATTCTGATAAGTAACATTATATAAGTGTGAAGGGTGCTTCTGAATCAATGCTATTAAAGTCTGATAATGAATGGAAGGCTCTAATATGCATCTGGTTACGGTTCTTGGTAATTAATGCACTTGAACCAATGCAGCATCTGATTGAACTGTTGCTATGGGAACAAAAGAAGCTGTTTCAATACAATATGCTAAAGCCTCATGACTATTTTTTCTGTAACAGCTATTAAAAGTTTAGTAAGTCATCTTCATTAGCAAATAGGTTGTTTTGAACAAAGATTAGAGGGGATAGAAATTAGAGATAGGATTGCCAGGGTCATTTCTGCAGTATAGAAGGAATCCTAGAGTAGAACACTTAGCGAGGCTGCAAGCTACTTGTTAGAGAATCAATGTCTACAAAACTTCATGTGTATCAGTACTGCATAAACAATCTTTTAAATTCCCTTGTTAGAAGAATATGAACAGTACAAAGCTCACCAGAAATCAGGAAATGTATAAGTGTCATTCATTACTTTTTTGACCTGTAGGACTGTGTCCCACTGTCAAAGTAATACCTTCCTTTTTTTTTGGTTTTTTTTTTCCTTACAGTTCATATTTCTTGTAATAGATTTTTCTTCCTAAACCCTGTTTTATCTGCACCTGTCTTGTGTGACTCAGCCCTGTCCCATCTCTCTTACCAGTCCAGCTGTCCTGTTTAATTTCCAGTTGTTTCCATTAGTGACAACTGTATCAAAAGCCATAATCAACCTTTCTTTACCAGACTATATCTTACTGTGTCCCAGTGCAGGGGTGCAGTTTCTGAGGCCTAAGAGCTCTAAGCTTATGCAACACCCTCAATACAATTAGAAGCATCTTAGCTCTCTGTCAAGCTCTTGATAGTCCATCCACAGAATATGTGTAGACAAGTTTTCCAAGCTCTTATCTTGCACTTGAAGTATTAACTGCATCTCAGGCATGTGCTTACTTTAAATTGTATATTTATAAAAACAGATATCTTGGCAGACTCATGCAGATTCAGGAAAGAATGACAGCATAGCCATGGAAAAAAGCCAAATGTCAAAGGACTAGTATAAGGAACCACTCTAAGGTGTTAGCAGCATGGCAGATGGCGAGGGAAAGGTTTTCTGACAGTTAATCTCCTTTCATCGCTCAAACTGTAACCACACTCTTTAATCTGAAACTCCTTTAGTTCTGCTGCTCTCCACATCTGCTAGTCATCTTCCCCCACTGTCATTCTCCAAGCCACAAATTTCCTATAGGTGACTGCAGCAGTTCAGAATCCAGACACAAGGTTTTGAAATGCTGCTTCCCATCTTTATTGAAACAAAAATAATTAGCATCCTCTTTCAGAAAGTGCTGTAAATAAAGCAAAAATTCTCTTTACTCTGTCAGCTGCTATTGCCCAGCCAATATCACTGTCAATAAGTATTCAGACCTTCACAGAAGGGGGTAAAAAAATTAAAGATAATTAAATGTTTTCAGACCAAAGTAACAAAGGTTTAATGAATTTCCTCATAAAAGCTGTTGCAAAACCAAAACTCTAAAGACTCTAACTACTGAAAATTGTATCCAAGCTGTGGCTGATGGTGATGAGTAACAGAAATTACTTTACAAAGAACGGCAAAAAAATGTTTTAGTAAAAATTCTGAAGATTTTAACCATAGAGATGTCACCTTTCTGTAAAACAGATGGTTATGAGTTTGGAATATGACAGTAATTTATCTTCACTTTTCTTAAGAATTCCTCAAACAAACCAATTTAAGACCGATAAAGTGCTCAATTTCATTTTGATGTTGATGCACTTTTCTTGTGCATTCACTACCTCTTATGTTGAGAGAAAAATATAGATTGGCATGGTAAATGAGTTCCACCAGAATGTGTAAATTGTGTGACTTGCTTAAGAAGATGACTAGTATTTGATAACTTACTAATGGAGAAATATTAATAAAACTGTGTCATAATAAGGACAGTGGAAGTTAATTTTCCTCACTGTTCACTACATAAAACAGATTAACAGCCTTCTACACAGAAACACAGGCTACAATCTAATGTGTTTAGTGTTATGTGTGCTAATAAGATCATTGTAAACCCAGAGAACCTGTCAGCACTTATAACCTTTTCTTTTTTAATGACTCTCCTGGAAATTAAGCCAAATATGCTACAAATAAGATCACAGATAATAAGACACGTTCAATGAAACAGAAAGTCCAGATTCACTGGACTGTTTATCTGCCAGATGCTGCTGCTGAGCAGACGCTGGTGTCAAGATCTGTGCATGTTGCAATGCCCACTCCAGAACCCTGGGAGACTGTGTGTGTGCCTGTGTGTGCATGTGGTTTCATGTATCTACAAAACCTCCTAAGCTTTGGCTCCCAGCTAAAGGTGAACCATCACTGTTGTGTCCTTAGAAACGTTGCTGCTTGCTTTGTTTGGAGCAGCTTTGACTGCCTCAGAGGGTCACAACAGTTACACAAGGAGATTAAACCAGCTCATGCTTATAAGATTCCCCCCCTCTTCAAAACAAATACCAATAAATTCCACTGTAACGGGATACATCCCTTATTATAACTGGGCAAGGCTCTCTTAAACACTAAACTCAACTTTATTTTACAAAATACATTCCCTAAACTTCTAAACTGAGAGATATTTCTGCAATTCTGTCATTTTGATGTGTCTGAAGAATCTCTGGAAGAATGATCTTCAAATAAAAGTCATTATTTTGCCTTTTTCTCTTCTACTTTTCACTAGCTGTAAAGTTACTAAAACCTTCTATCATATGCCTTTATTACCAAGTTACTATATCAACTGGAGACAATCTACAAAATAATGTCCTATAAATTTATGCAGTTCAGATAGCAATCATAATTTCTACCATAACTTAGGATTTTTGCAACTGTCTTCAGTCCCAAGGCAGAAGTCCAAACTCTTCAGCTCCAAATAAACCCAATCCTTGTTGCCTACTCTAAATTATCATGGGAATTTATTATCTGCATTTCCTGCATACCCAGTTTTTAACTACCAACCTTAGGCTAGGCTATGCACTACCATCAGATACCATTTCAAATATAATACAAAAGTTAAGCCAGAAATTAGGATATTATTGTTCCCTGGATATTTCAGGCTAAACTATGTTGAATTCAGTTTATGCATAGAATGAGGAAAATATAGAGAAACAATACAAAATCACTTTATTTTAAAGGCAGTAATGGCATTTCCTTGCTCTTTAGGTCAAGCTGAGAGATTGCAGAAGAAGGAAAAGCAGGGACTTGTGTAAGTTTTACTAGTAGTGGGAGGTGGTAGAGAAAATCTCTTTTGGATCCCTATGTCATGTCTTCTTACCTTGTAAGGGATGACTGCTTAATAGTACAGAAGCAATCTTTGATGGAGAATCCAGCAATACCTTATAGACCATAGGAATCAGTGTAGTAGGAAAGAGTCTATCATCTGCAAAAGGTGGGAAGAGGACCAGGTAGTCCCTTTTTATGTCACTTTCTATCCAACAAGTTGCTAGATGAAAGTGATGTCAGAAGTTCAAAAAGCAGGGAGTGCCTTGCTTGTGAGGTAGGAACTGTGTTAGGCAGCATTCTGTGGTGTGGTGGAAGTGTGAGTTTGGGTACTGAATCTGTTTTTGAGATGTTTCCCTTTATTACTCCACGCTATTAACTAAGTGTTTACCTGATTGCTCAGGTTTCTACACACACATTTTCTGGGATGAAGCTGTTTCACTTTTAATGCTTGAGCTGACAGTTCTGCAGGTAAAATTCTTATCAGCTGGTGTCTTAATTTCCAGTGCTTCCATGTCTCAGGACTTGATAAATTTTATCTTTTTTCTTACTCTGATTTTGTCATTCCCTATTGTCCTGTAATCCATTTCATAAAACTTTAGAAGGCAGATTTTCTTTATCATTCTCCTACTTTTTTCTCACTATCTGTGTTGATTTTAATCTCCCCTCTGATCAGCCCTCAAACCCAGGCCTATTAACCAAGAGATAATTGTGTTTAACTAATAGATTTTCTCTCTGCTGCCTTTCACGGGACTTGGCCAGAAGCACCCCCAAAGCTGTTTCCTTTAAATTTCTTCTTAAATTTCCCTTTCCTACAATTCACCCAAGAATTCTACTACACTGCTCCCCATTGCACTAATAATTGCTATCTCATTATTTCCATGCAGTCCCGTGGCAGTCTGTATCCATCTGCTGTATCATTTATACTCAGTTTGTAAACTTTTTAAAGTTCTAGGTGGGCACCATCATGTCCTGTGCTTTTACAGTGTTATTTACAACGGGATCATAGCTTGTGAGAGAAGTTGTAGGCAGGAATGTCATACAAATAAATAATAATTAATTCTGGACAAGTGTTATACTCCTGTAAAGAAAGATGAAGTTGTGAATGTACAATGAAGTGTGTCATGCTGATAAATAAGTAAAAATTAGGTTAACTAAAGTTCTGATTTGAGTGAACACTACAGGCAGTTATTTCAGAAGTAATTTCTGAAGGCTTTATCTAAAAAAGCAAGACTCTCCTTTGCAAGAACAAAGTTGGACTCACCATTTTCGTAGTTTGCTATAATGAGTTCTTAAAAATGGAAGAGCTAAAGACCTGGCATCTAAGTTTGTTGCTGCTATTCCTGTATGATATCATCTGCTTACTTTTCTTTCAAATAATTATTCTTAGTTTCTCCTGGGACTGCCCCTGTTCAGTGGGTAGGACAGGAATATTGGCAGTTCTTCGGGACTGATACAGGATCTTGTTGAAGAATGGTTGTTAATTATAAAACCATTAAGTACAGGTGGCTGCTGTATTAGTCACTTTGCCTTGAGGAAGTTATGAAAATATATGAGTTAAATATTATTGAAACCCAATAAAAAGTTTTATATCCATTATGGTTTTCACAACAGTAATAAGCAATAAGTTTTGGGCTGCTGAGGACTAATAACTAACAAAGGAAAGAGTAATTCAAATTGTAATCATAATTGTCCTTATTATACATCTATAGCACTAATTAGGCCAGCTGGTAGGAAGAAAAGGAGGAATTGTTTCAAAAACAAAAACATAAAAGAAATTTAAAATCTGGGATTTTTGAATGTTGTATTCAGGCTTAGAATACAAACTATAACAATGACAACTGATTTTTAAAAAAAATTGAAACTTTTTTTTTTCCAATTTAAAATATTTTATTTTACTTTGAATGCTTTGAAGATGTTTTGATCATTGTCTTTGTTATAGTGACAGTGGAATAAGGTTTGTTGTGTTGTCCAGCAGTTTCCATTGGAAGTCTTGTCTTTCAGTTACTTCTGATGATGTTTCATACTGGCATCTTATAGTTAGCTGAAATTCTTAGAAATTTTTCATAACATATTTGAACTGTGGTTGCAAATGAGGGACGGAGAGGTATAAACAGCATGGCTAGTTTAATGTGTTTTCTTGATCTTATGGCACCTATAGGTTTTTGCATAAGGGTAGTGCAAAAGACAGCAGCATAATACAGAAATAGATTTAAACAGTTTGGTAGGAAGAGCAAGGGAGTTTCAGAAGGATATTTATCTGCAAGGGTTCATTCACACTCTTACTGGTTATGGAACCCCAGCTGCTAGGAAAAGACAGAATTTGTTTGGCTTTCAGTTATATTGCACAGGGAAAAGAGAGACAACAAAATTTTACTCTAAAGTCGACTTTGCAAAGGGGACTCTAAAAACAATATCCATATTTTGTCAACCAAGAAGACTCAGTGCCTGCTTGACTTTCTTATCCTTTCTTCCTTCCTTAGTGAGCTGACATATCATTATATTTCTAATTGATATTACATGGCCTTTTTCCATTGATCATTCTCCAGTTATTTTTCAGTTTTGAACACTAAAGCTGGATGCAACTTTTTAGTAACTTTCATCTTCAAAGCAGATACAAAGGTAGTAAGATCTTTTTGTATCACGAGTTTTAATTCTTCAGAGCCACTGCTTACCAGCTTTCTCTATTCTATAAATACTTCCTACATCAATGTGAAACTTTGCCCTAATGCCATGCAAGGTTTGATTTTAGCCACCTCACTGAAAAATAAAGACTGTTCTTTATTTGTTACCTATTCTCCTCTGTGTTTTGTGTTTGTGTCATTTACAAACTTAGTCAATAAGGTTTTCATTGGTTTTTTGTTGGCTAACAACCTTATAAGCAGAGTAGAATCAGGAAATGATCCCGGTGGGATCTCTAAGATGCGCACCTGCTCACTGAGAAGTCTTTGCTCTAGAATTAATTATACTTTGAGACTTGCTGGTTATTCAGAGATGAATATGTGTAATGTGTAGCATGCTGATTTTCTGGTTTTCTGACTTTCCACTAATATTTCATATCATACCAAGTCAACCATGTTACTGAAATCTAATTGCATTACACTTTAACAAAATTTTTCATTTCATCAGCTGTTATCAGGTTAGCTATACAGGTTTATTTTTTTAATTTTCTTTGTGTCCTCATTTTGCTCATGCATAACTGCTAATAATATAAATTTCTTAAACCACAAAAAATTGGTTTTTCATATAAAATTGCACGGACAAAGCTTTAGGCATCTGATGTGCACCTGACATCTCATTTTAGCCTGCAGAGGTACATGAGCAAATAAGATAAGATCACATAACTTTAAAAATATAATCTACTATGGTAGTAGTTAAAAATTAGTGAGCTTGTCATCATCTTTCACATTCATCCTTTGTAAGAAGTTTTGCTTCAGAGAATGGGACCATTTCATCAGGATTGTCTTATGGGCATTTGAATTTCAGTACTGAAAATCATACACATGAAAAGATTCAGGATGATGCTCTTGATTTCTGCTCCTGTGTATGAGCTGTGAATAGAGAAAGAGTAAAGAGCACAGCTGATGAAAACTTGATCAATTTTTAAGCTCACTTATGATAAGCAAAAATTAACATTTTTCAAAATCTGCTCGCCACATTGCCTTGCATGTCTTTGAAATTACAAAAATTTTCAGACTTACAATCTCTCTCTATTTACCAGACAACAAATTCTTGACTTGCAGACTTTTCCATTATATTTCAATTTCCCATGTCAATCACTTCTTTAATTTTAAAGTTTGTCTTAGTAGGAATGTCAGTTCTCAGGATAATAATTTTTTCCTATCAGGTATTTCTTCCTGTATAGATTACACTGTAAGACATATCTGTGATGGGATAATAATTTTCCATCTCCTTCCCCAGAATTTCAGTGTTTATAATTACTTTTATTACAATTTTTCTTGTGTGTTACTTTTTTTTTTTTTTCTGTTTTCTGGCAAAACTACAGAAATAATCTTCTGCTATGCAAATTCTAACTTAGTTTACCATTTGGATTTATTCTTTTACTCTAGCTGATAGCATATTCATAATGCTTCTGTCTTCCACTGCCCACAGCTGCTTCATCAGTAACTCCACACTGAATAGGAGGGCTGAGAAATCAGAGTCAGTGGAAACTGGGAGACACTGGTATGTCTGGGTTTGAATGTTTTGGAGAAAACAGCAAGTTTTTTTCTTTATAAGCTCACCAAGATATAGTTTTATGGTTATCTGAATTTGAGAAGTGACAAGGTAAGGCCTTGGTTTTAAGACATGATGGTTTACACCACCTATTTCTGATTCCCTATCTTTGATCAGAGATAATTGTCTTCTACTGCCATGTCTTTATAAAATTACTGAGGTGCCCTTCACGCTAACTAAACTTTCCATTCTACCAGTCAAGAGTTGCTTGAAATACTAAAACCAGTAAAATTTATTCTTAATTTCTTTTCATAAAAACTGTTGCTTATCACCATTTCTTCCTACCTTCTTAGGCCTAGCAAAGACTATGCTGCATGCTGGTTTGGTTGCAGCTTGCTCTAGTTCAGTCTGTTGCCTCCAATGGTTTCAAAATATTTTGTAGAGAGAGAGGAGAAAAAGGTACAGTGAATGGACAGGGAGCTGTTGAATGCACATAGTCTTCTCTTCTGTGGTAATGTTTCTAAGAATAAGTAATCCTACTGTTTTGTGGAAACAGGTGCTTCCTCTTGACTTGGCGTTATTCTTATTCCATGTCTTGGAATATTTTAAAGAGGAAGATCTAACTGCCTTAAGTCTGAATTTTGAAAGGTTGTCTGAGATAAAATGTTATATTCCCAAAGTTGCTTTTGATGTATATATGTAAATTTATTTTAACCTTTATAAATATCTGATAATGATGTGATCCCTCATGAATCTCTAATTTTTTACAGCTGAGCGATAATGACAATTCAGTTCCCTGTGTAAATTACATTCTTACTCTGCAAGCTGGAGAGTTATGTATTTCTAATTAAGAGATATATTCATCTGTGGTGGGTTGACCTTGGCTGGACACCAGGTGCCCACCAAGCTGCTCTATTACTCCCCTTCCCAGCCAGGCAGGTGAGAGAAAATAAGATGGAAAATTATTGGTAGGTTGAGATAAGGCAGTTTACAAAGGCAAAAGCAAAACTTTGTGCACACACAAGCAGAGAGAAGAAAAAGGTTTATTCTCGACTTGACATTAGCAAGCAATGTCTGGTCACTTTCCATGAAGCAGGGCTTCAGCAATGCAGAATGGTAGCTCTGGAAGGCAAACATAATCAAATAACAAAATGCCCCCCTTCCTCCTCCTTTCCTTAGCTTTTATACTGGTGCTGACCTCACATGGTATGGAATATCCCTTTGGTCAGTTTGGGTCATCTGGCTTAGTTCTTGTCTCCTCCATGGATCTTACTTCCCCCCCACCAACCCTTGCTGGGGGGAGAATATGAGAGACAGTGCTGATGCTGTGCTAGTGCTGCTCAGAGTAGCCAAAACATTGGTGTGTTATCTACACACTTCTAGCTACCAGTGCAAAGTAGGCAGTGAGGGCTGCTATGGGAAAATGAACTCCATCCTCAGCCAGACCCAATACATCATTGAAGAGAGATGATCCATAGAGGAGAAATTCATTAGCAAAGGAAGATTCACAAGAAAATGAAAGACTCTGGTCTATTTTCATTGATTAAAAGGCATGTCTGAAGTGTGTGTGTGGGGTGTCATAAAAGTTGCTGTAAAAAAATTAGAAGTATTTAACTGAGAATATACTTTTTTATTTTGTGAATACATTTATTTGAGCCTTGTGATTTCAGAATTTCATTGGAAAATTTGGTGATCATGAGGAGGAAATTAGCCTCCACTTTGATCAACACAAATGATACAGCAGCAATAAAGTCAGACAATACCAGTGATCCCTACTCTGGGCAATCAAATAGAAAGGAATTAAGTTGTATTCAGTGTTTATCTTTCTGGAATATTGCAATTTAATTGTACAATTACATTATTTTTTGAGTGTGTGAATCTATTTTTCATAATTTTTAAAAGTCTTTAAAAATAATTGTTCATTTGAACCTTGTCCTAACATGGTAAATGTATTAAACTAACCAGATGTAAAAATTAAGAGACAGGAGGGCTAACTCTGTCACAGGGTAATAATCACAGCACTAATTACATCAGTTGGCTATTATTTGTTTTGCATCTTGGATACCCCCTCAAGAAGCTGAATCTCTTCAAAATGGTAAATAATCCAAGGGCTTGCATTCATCCCAAAGCAACACCTTAATGGTGTTTTATCCCTCTTTAAAAATGGAAACTACAAATGCTTATCTTTGTACATACCAGTAGAAACAAAAAGGAACATGACATTAAGAGAGTTTTATCTAAGTTATGGAAAGGATTATATAAATCCTGTATGCATTAAAAATTTGTTTGTTTTCTCCTCTAATGTATTTTTTCATGCAGTATTAGAAGAATAAATACAAGCTCCACAGCAATGGAAAAAATGTTTATAAAGATCACTTTTTGAGGATAATGAATACTCAATGTGATATTTTATATTAACTATTTGCATCTATAATGATACCGACCTCTATACCTCTAAAAATTTTAACACTTTGGAAATTTGTTGACTAACTGTTTCATCAAGGGGAGAATAAACCATCTGTTATCTGCTCTGTTTGTATTTGTTTCATTGTGGTGAAAGTCACTTTTTAGATTAGCATTAATATACAGAAACTCATTTTTCTTCTGATTTTGTTCTTTCTTCATCCTTATGATGTCAGCTGGTCTGAGGACAATGCAAAGTTAAATCTCTTAATTGTCTAAATTTCACAAGGGAGGTTCTCATAATGTCACCAGTTTCAGTTTTTATCTTTTGGGCATGAGAGAATTCATGACTTTTCCTGACATTTTTAGGTAATGAAGTCTTGAACTGTGTGGTGTGTGCAATATCTTTTGCAAGGTAAATTTTAGGATTGCTAAATTAATTGAATTTTGTAATATGCACAGGGGAACAAAACTACTCTTCTTCAAGCAACATCAGTCTTCATGAACTTCTGAGGTGTCCCCAGGTAGCATATAAATAGACTGTTTTCCACTGGGCAGTGCTGGGCAGGAGGACATTCACAACTGTAGCCTAATAAAGTTCTGCCATTACTAAAATTAGGCCATAGACTTTGTATTGAGGTGGGAGTGCAGGATCTCAGAATTTGTGTAGGTCTGCCTTAGCTAGAGCTGATTTTGGTGAGTTTTAACAATGGCATGCTCATAAAGTGACCATAGCCTCACCTTGTTTAGTGTAAGTTCTGTGAGTCCTATGCATTTTAAAAGGTCTGACAAACCTAGGTTTATCACTGTGTATCCAGCCACAGCTAATAGGGACTGAGGGAGTCTGCTGTGCAAGGTGAGAAGGAGAAGAAATAAAACTGTGATAAGTACACATGCAAAAATGACCCAAGAGGTCACTGAGACTCAGAAGAAAAGGACCTCATGATTATCACCATGCTCAAACACTTCCCAGTTCAGACCTCAGGACATTGATAACTGCTTTTAACCCTTCATTGTTCTTGAGGAAAGAACTAAACTGCCCACCTCAGGATCCAAGGAAGCATCATATTTGGAAAGAATAGGCATTGAATGGTAAAATTAAAAAGGTTTTTCTTTATTAATTAATTAATTTGTTTGATTGAATGGTTAAAATATTAACTGGACTAAAAAGAAATTCTTATATGACTCTGGCAAAAATGCAGTCTGTTATGGCTTTTCTTGAGGGTCTTGTCCAACACCTGCAGTCACAGAGAAGAACATTCAGTAGCATTAACATGACCTCTATGAGCACTAAAACCATTACAAGAGGAAACCAGAAAATCAGGTTATTGTATTGCTAATCTAGGAGAAATATGGAGGATATGATTTATTGTTTTTTAAAATCTACATGAGTTATGCCAATGCACAAGAGAAAGTCTTAGAATATTTAAAGAGGACTCTTAGATTTCCCTTGAGGATTCAGTACTAGTACATCCTAGGATGATAATACTCTTCTTAAAGAAAGATAGTGATATTATCCCTTTCTGAGACCAAATATAACTGTATTTGTATGTGAACTCTGTCTTCCCTTAAATAGCATTGCTGACAACATTTCACTTCTGTTTTCTTCATCTTTTAAAGCTAAAAGGACTTGTACACGTATGATTACAAAAACAGAAACAATTAGGCCAAATAACAGAAAATGCTATAGGTTGGCTGCAGAAAAGAAACATATTTAAATAGCATAATCTTGCGTAATGAAAGTGAGATATTATGGTTCAAATTTCTCATTCTCCTCTGTAGTATCTGCACAATACAGTACATAGAAGGTTATAGCAAGTAATTTATAAGAATAACAGTAGAATTTGTTTAGTTGCAGAATCCTGGAATGTCAGGATTTTAAATCATTCATTGTGCACCTAAAATTCACATTGCTGGCAGAATGTGCAGTTAAAGTAATCTCATTTATTGCTTATTGCTGTTTATTACTGATAAGGCTTATTGGTATTTGATGCAGAATTAATGTTAATCAGGGTTCAGCTTGCATGTATTCAATGTCAGTAATTAAAATGAGAAATTAAGTATTTGGCCCAATGCACAGTAACTTTATATTCTGGAGAACTCTAGTGCAGTGAACCTTGGGACTGCTCCTGTTTCTACTGACATCATTCTACTACTCTGTTGGGCCTTTCTGAATGTAAATGATTGGTCCATGACACTCAGAATTCCCTTCATTCAGTCAAGGAGATTTATGTGATCTCATCTCAGCTGTTTGCAATTACTTGAAGTATTTCTTAGCAAAGAAGATAAAGCTATATTTTGCTATGTGGAAAACAGTTTGTACCAGTGCAAAACATGCCTGCTGTAATGATGTACTACTTCAAAAAGATACATTTTTCCTCACCACTGCTTTGCTTTATTGTCAATGTAATTACAAGAGTTTTAGATTGATATTCCACTACAAATCTGTCTGTTATTTTATTCCTTCATTGCAGATAATCTTTAAATTAATGATGTTGTTGACTTTCTATCTCTCAGCATTAGCTGATACCATTATTTGTGTCCACATTAAATGTGAAAAGATGTTGTTTTATGTGTTTGATTATTTTCATTTTAAGTTACTGGCTGTGTCAGACTGAAAACTGCATTAAACATTAATGAATATTATTGACCACTACTGTGACACAACAAATTATTTTTACAGTCTTGATACAGGAAAAAAGTTCTTAACATTCTGGTTCTAAGCAAAATCATGATGGAAGTTAGGCAAACATAAAGCAATATAGATGCATCTAAACAGCTGTCATAGTTCCCAATTGAAATAAAATCACTCCTCTGTTGATTAAATACACCTTGTTGGGTAAAATTTCTTATTTTTCATGTGGAGATACAAAACTATAATCACTTAAAAATTGATGAACAAAGTCTTTTTCTCTTTTACCTCTCTTCAGTATGATCAGGGCTCCTTTTAATCATACCTTGCTTTCTACAGTTGCTGGCTGTTGCTTGGAAAAGAGGTATAACACCAAAATCTATATTACTTTCAGCAGTTACCATTTAGGATATGGTGAGACAACTTTCTCTGAATGAGAAGCACCAGGAAAGCATCCTCCAAGGTAAAATCATGGTAACAGTCTCACAGTGTTGTGGGAGATGATATGATTTTGGTCACAGACACTGGTTTCTAGTAAATTAGAATTATCAGCTTCAAATCATTAATATTTGAGGATATGTACATTGTTTCCATTCATGATTAAACCCATTTGATGTAGAAAGAGCATGGATGAGCATGATTTTGTAGGAACAGTGCTTTTAGTGAATACAGAACTAATAATAAGCATTGAAAAGGATGATGGTAAAGTAAAAAAACCTGATGACTATCTATTAATTACTTCTATCTTGATAAATGAAGAGTTAATTGAACAGATCTTCATGTAACAACCTCAGAATTTCTTGTATCGTAAGAATATGGCATTCAATTCCTTAAGTATTTTGTTTTATTTTAAACATTGATCTCATTAGAACCCTATATTATGCTATCAGGCACCTTGCTTTACTTTTGCAAGACTTTGCCTAACAGTCTCTTGGTATATGGACAATGTTTAGGAGTTGTGTATTCATCCTTGTAAGCATTCTGAAATTTCAGTATTACAAATCAAAATCTAGTTATGGAAAATTTAAAAAAAAAAAAAAAAAAAAAAAGTTGTTGCTTTTTCATGGAGGAACTTTCACAATCTCCTTACAATGTTACTGGTTTTGATATTTGGCTTAAAATTGAAAGTCTCTGCTAAAGACCTGTATTTGTGCTTCTAGCTGAGGTTATCTGTGCTGATCAAGACAAGAGTTCTGTCACAGTTTTACTACTGGATTTCCCAAACTTCATTTTACCAGCTTTTGATGATACTAATATTCATAAAGTGCTGTTATACCTATTTTTTACATAGCTGGAAGACCCTATGGATCTGTAGGGGAAAGGTTTTGTGTTTTAGGTATGTCAAAAGGAATTGGCTAAGGGGACATCCTAAATAATTGTTGGTGGGTTTTTTTTTTTTTGTTTTTTTTAATGAAATGAGATGAAATTAGTATTTGATTTTAAAAACAATTTATACAAATAGAAAGAGGACACAATCTTTTTTTCAGGGTATTTGATAATTTCTTTGCAGAGAACAGAGAGAAATATTATGGGGACAGAAGTATCTTTCCACAGATTCATAGTCAGCACCTGCAGTATCAGTACAGGTGGAAATTATTCCCTTTAAGAATATTTGCCCTGTTTAATTTCTCCTAGACTGTGAATCAAGTAATTATTTTCCTGATTAAACAAATGGCTCATTCTGTTTCAGTAAGTACATATTAGCAATACCAGACAGAAAGTTTATTTAAACACATTCTGGCTGGAGGATCCAAATTGTGCCGATGGGGAGCCAAGTTCAAGAAACTCACTGAAGCATCCCAGATGTGCAGGGAGGATGCCAAAACTGTGGTGGTAAAAGAACATGCAGAAAAATACTTTTATCATTGGCTAAGCCTACTACTCCCTGACTAGTGACCTTTTTTTATTCATTAAGGAAAAACTTGGATAGTGAGTGATAAAGTAGCTTAGTAAAGTATGGATGCTTCTGGCTTTCCAGAGTGATGTACAAATTGATTCAGTATTTTTATCACTGTTTCTGACTTTGGTCTGCTGCTTCATTCTTCATGGTTAGCAATGTGAAAAATTAAACTTAGAATAAAGACAGTAATGTAGTCAAAGATTGGTTTCTTATTTAGCTCACTAAATTATGGCTAAATTCATACTTATCAAATTCCTGTTGCTTATTCAGTTAACTTCTGAGCATAAACCTTGCATCAATGCATCCATTTCCCCCTATCCTAAGTGAATTGTCCCTTTTTAATTCCATTAGTTTTGCTCACTGGTTCAACAGCTCAGAAGGTTAATGTATTAATGTTTTTGCGGAAAGATGCCAACCACTCCTAAACTTTTCCTAAAGACTCACTTAAGGTGAAACCATGCTTAAGAAATTTGAATGTTGGAAGTATATTTTAATGGATATAAATCCATGCATTGGCTTCTATGCTGCTGGGCCTACGTAACTGAGCAATAGCTTGGTTTACTAATCTGTACCACAAGGAAAGAACTGCTTCTGCAGTGTAACTGTTCTGCCTCTTGGATCACTTTCACATGTAATTTTTATCTCTATGTCAGCAATTGCAAAGTCTGAGATAATTCTGCTTCTGTTTAATTTTCAGATGCTAAACATTTTCTTTATCATTATTTCTTTTATTAGCACTAGTGGATTTAACACTGGCTTTCAATGTTTGGTACAAATAACTGTTACTGTCCTGTTTGTCCATTATAGAAAAGAACTTTACTAACTATGAGGTTGAGAAAAAGAGAAAAAGAAGCAACAGAAATTACATTTGTCTTTCTTTTTCTTTTTATCTTTTTCTTTTCCTTTTTGTTTTTCCTAACATCAGTCTGCCCCAGACAAGGCCTCCAACATTCTGCAAGTCCAGCTCATTAATGGACATGTCACTCAAATGCCTTCCTTTGCAAGTAGCAAGAATCCTCCCCAGTGCATGTGTGTAATCCTTGCAGCTGTGTGTGTCCTCTCCATGTCTACTCTCTGTGACACATTTACTATGGCTAGTGCTGCACAGGTCACATTCAGATGTCAAAAAATTCCAGGCCGATCCTACAGAAGTAATGCAATATTTTTAATTTGGAATTTTTGGAAGAAAAATAATCTTTATTCTACCAAATGTAGAAAAGGACATCCCTCTATTTCATTTGCTGTTTTTATCTCAGTGTTTTCCTTCTTTTACCTTTTTCTGTGGCTAATACAGGCAAAAACCCTAAACCAGTGTGTAGGAAAGAGTGAGTAGGAAAACCTGACAACAGAACATGCAGTTACTAAAACATGTCCTAGTGTTACTAATGAAGGAATAACAGAATACAGAAGCACAGAGTTTTGGTGTTGGGCATTTACTATGCATATTCCCATGGGTCTTTGGTCAAGGGCTGTTTCAGAATCCTTGCCATACTCTACAGTCTCAACCAGGAAGAAACAAAAATTGTACAAAGCTCAAGGACATTAAGGAGGCTTTTTACTTTACCATAGGTCCATGATATAATTGGCATGTAGTTATGGTTCTTCTTGTAAAACCATTGTTTAGATGGAAATTTTCCAGAATTAGCTAGCTTTTTACCCTTAAATGTAAAGGTAGTGATGTGACATTTCTTTACCAGTGACCTCACTAGAATTTGTCTTCTCCTTCACTAAAAAATCTTTCCCCAAACCCCAAAATAAGCAAAAAAAAACCTTGAGCTTTTGTGTGATCTGTAGTGCATCCAAGCCTGGTTGAGAACCATGTTTTAAACAGATGTAGTATACTTGTATAAATGTTTGTAAAAAAATTTAATTCAATTTAAACATGCTAGTTCTGGAAAGATTATCACTGTGATCATTGATGTAAGTAATTGAAAAGAGTTTTCTGTTCTATTTTTAATTAAAAAAAAATAACATAGATATTTCAACAATGAGAACTAAGGAAGAAGGTGAATGAATAATTATAATGAATAAACATTATAGGTTAAAGACAAACTGGAGTACTTGATTCTTGTTTTTTTCTTAACTTACACCAACACCTTCTCAAATTTTTGCCTGGTGTCTGCATAGGCATAAAACAAAATCAATGTGAAATTGCATTACTTTTGATTTTTCTAGGATGGTGCATTTAGGAGAATTTGTTTCCATGAGAACAGATTGCTGAGCAAATGATTCAGCTAACATCTTACCAGACTGATCAATGAACTCTGGATTTTGTTGAAGGTAAAATGTCTTGCATTGACTGATAGATGGATTACATTAAACCAGGCAAGTTTAGGGATACATCAAGAGGACTTTTGTTTCCTTTCATTGTTGACGAGGACTGCCTTACGACTTAACATCCTGGTAAGAAGTCACAGTACAGGGCAGACCTGGTAGTCTAATCTCTGAGGAATGCATGTCCCCTAGTTTTCTCTGCCTAAACTCAGTATATGTTGGAGATGGAATATTTTTATGTTTCCATTGAACTACACTACTAAGTAGGTGGCTGCAGCTTAATATAATTATTTTAGAAATAATTTTCAGAAAAAAATATCAGCATGCTAGACATGGGAAAAACTGGATATTTCTGTTGTGCTTGGCTTTTTTTTTGCTGATTGATACATGGTATTTTGCCTTGTGGATCACCAAGAAAATATTTTAAGCTAAAAATGTCTATTTTCCAAGCCTTTTGCTTTAGGATCTTTTCACGGTCGGTCTCTCTTCCAATGATGTAAAAATGTCCTGAGAGGAGTGGCCAAGGGCACAGTGGACAGCATGTCCTTCAGACTTTGGGGCTTATTGTTACAGGATATATAACTATACTCTATGTAGTTGCTATGCAGCTTCTATATGGGAGTTTTTGAGATCTGTTTCTTTTAGTATGAGTTTCCTTTGGAATTGAAGTACAAAGTACATATTTTTATCAGATTCTATTACCAGAACATAAGTTAGAGAAGAAAATTACAGATTAATCACTGTGCAGACTTTTGTTTAAAAATATGGGTTTGGAAGGAAAAGAAATAATGTGTGTGTTTGTAATGTGGCCCTTAGAACTGTGAGCACTTCAAAGATACAGATGCATTTTGTAACTTTCTAATTTCATTTATAAAAACATACATTAAAAAATATACATATAGTTTCAGGCATTGTACTGACAGGAATTTTAAAATCAGCAAAACCTCCTAGCATATTAATGCAACATTGACAAGTAATTGTTCTTTAAAATAGATATTAATCACCGGTTATTATGAATGCAATGTGGATTACTTGAAGCCTGCATTGTTTTTGATTATACATTCTAATTTGTTTCTAGTTTTAATGGCCCTCATCATGTTCTGATCCTTGCAAGTAATTGATTGTGATAATTACTAAAATCATCACAAAAGCCTAGTAAATAGGGAACAAATTGAGAACAAAAGCACTATAAATGTCTCTACATTGCAGAATCCTCCCTCTTTTCACAACATTTTCTGATTTTAAAATTACTTGATTTATTTAATCAGAAATGCACCCCCAGTTGCTCTTAATATCTGAGATACAAATCATGCATATGATGGGCAATCAAGTATATGTTACTGAATTTAATATAGTTTACAGATCCCCTCTCCAAAGGGAAACAAGGAAGAGTCCACAATGAATTCCACCTACTTTATGCAATGTATATCTGCAATGTCCATCAGACTACAAACATTGTAGTAGTCAAGATATCTTTCTCCTATAACTTTAATTTTTTTGATCACAGTGAATTAAATTTGCTGATCAACAGCTCAGTGAGTCAATAGACAACATTTGATTTGTATCCTTTGGCTCAAATGCTAAATGTTTACAAAATTAATACAGATAATCTACTATCTAATAATCTATGCTTTCTACTATATAATAAGCTAGGTGAGAGTAGAACCTGATCTGCTGTTACACATAATGCCAGTGCTGTGAAGACCTGTGGCATTCAAATGAAAAATGAGACTATTTTAATGTCTTTTATTAGCTTGTATGAATAAAGGGATGGCAAGAAAACTTCTGTGACAAGCAATGCTATATGAAAGTTGTGGACTTTATTCTAAGTTCTATCTTCGTAACTATTCAACTCAGTATGTTGACTTATGGAAGTCAACAAAACATTGCATTGCAACTCAATACACTGCTGGTTTGCTTACTAACCGTTTTTTGTTTATGTTCGATTTGCCTGACTTAGTATTTTTGAAATCCTGTTCTATCTAAATTTTAATAAAGGTGATTAGAAATAGCCTACTTGGCTACACTGAGTGCAAATAGTGCCTGACTAATGTAGTGGCCTTCTACAATGGAATGCCTGCCTCACTGGGCAAGGGATCTAGCCATACTCCTGTAAGGACTTTGATATGGTTTCCTCCCCCCGGCATTCCTGTTGCTAAGCTGGAGAGTTATGGGTTTGATGGATGGACCATTCTGCACCTGAAGAAACCCCATGGACCTGTATATCCTGGGGACTGCTCAGCTGGAAAAAAGCTTTGCATAGAAGTACCTGGGGATCCCGGTGGAGACAAAGTTAAACATGAGTCAGTGGTGTTCCCTTGCCACAAAGAAGACTAACAGTAGCCTGGTCTGCATTAGGATTGCATTGTTGCCAGCAGGTTGAGAGAGATGATCTTTTTTTCAGAGGTCAGTTGTCCTGTCTGATTCCATTCTTCTTGGGTTGTCATGTTGCCACAAAACTGGTTTGTCAAGGCCCAAGGTGGTCTTTTTGGCTGAGATTACAAGTGGGGTCCTATTTCCTGGTTTCAGTGTAAAGAGCATTTCTCATTCTTGCCCTAGCCAGATAGCTCAAGGCCTGCTGCATGAACTGTCTGGGATTGTTTCAAAGGCTTGTCACTGCTCAGGGTCACTGCTAAAACAGTTCTTTTAGGTCACTTGATAGAAAGGGCTCACAATCTGCCTGTAAGCCAGAATACAGATTCTAAACAAACCCAAAGCACAATATTTTATGATTCTTTTTTGTTAGCTGGTGGGCACATGGCTGTTATTTACATTTTTTTGAAATATTTTGAAATATTACATTTTTTGAAATATGATGATGCCCATCTCACCATTTTATTCTAAAAACTGGATCTCCTCTACAAGTCCTTTGACTTTGTTTTGCTTTATGGCAAAAAAAGGTTTCAGAAGGATGTGGTTTATTGTTTTCGCTTTCTCAAACAGTTCATCTGCTATGTTGTCCCATATAATGATGTCAGCACAACATAGTCCTGGGCAACCAGCTCCAAGTGACTCAGCTGGAGTAGGTGGGTTGGACAAGGTGACCTTCAGAAAATGCTTCCCACCTCAGCCCCCTGAGAAGCTATGATTCTGTGACTCTGTGGTTTTTGAAACAATGCTATGTGGTTCTAATCTCTAGAGTTTTGGCACAGCATTGGTTTGTTTTATCAACAGAGCTTCCATGATGCATCTTGTTGGTTTAAAGTTGGTCATGTCTTGCACTGTCCTTGACGGGACAGCAGAAGGTACCATTCCTCTCAGTGATAATAATGTACTTTTGGGTGTTACAAGGATGTGTATATGAGAACCTATGTGTCTCAGTGCCAAACTAGTTGTGTTTAATGTGTTGAATTTTAGCCCTTGCAAGGTGAGTTTCATTTGTGTGTTGTATATCAGTAATCAATTTTCCTATCTTGAGCATGTATTTTCTTTTTCTAGGTGAGAATTCAATCCACTTTAACTGTTACCATGACTTTTTATCAATGATTTTGTAACTTGGAGCTTACTTTTCCTGGTACCAAACCATCTGAAGATGCCTCAGAAGGTCATTAGAATTTTATGAAGTGCCTTAATATTTTTTCACCATAAACCAATTGTTATTGGCTCCTTCCTCATTTAAGTATAATACCAGGCCCTGAACAAACTCCTTCACTCCAATAAAGGAGTAGCCAAAGACTGTCAAAATGATGAGCATCATCATTTGCCTACCTAGAGCATGGCATAAGGATGGTTGGAGCATCTGCTGGTCTTAGAAGTTAAAGCACCTAAATGAACTTAAGTCCCAAAGCATCTGGAGGCAGTAGCAATCCTCAGAAGTCCCCAGCAAATCTCTGAGGATATACATTTTATGGAGTCTGATGTTTCAAAGGGCTAAACCGTACACAGACTGATGTTTAAGTGTATTACTTACCAACTTTATTACTATTCTTGACATGATACATCAACAACGACAAGAAATGAGGACTTCTCATTAAAATGTTTAAATCAATTAATTCAGGTAATTTTGGAAAGAATTCCTGTAAAAGGCTCCTACTTACTATAAAACCCATTAGAAATAAACAGTTGTAATTAAAAAAAACAAACAACCCTACTTTCTAGATTCAGATCCCAAGTGTTTTAAGGACTGTTGAGTGTTATATTTGCTTTTAATTTACTTTATTAATATTTTCAGATGTGGTCCACCATTGTCCAAGCATTATTTTCCATCACCAGCTCTCTCATCACCTGTGCAGTAGTTATGTTCTCAAGATTAAGACTATAAATTTTCTATGATGATTCTTTAAGGAGAGAAACACATTAAATGCAGAGTAAGACATGCAGGCTGAAGCTGTTATAAATCTGGACTCTTTACACCACATGGAGCCTTAAGGAAGTGGTATTCATGATTATATTTCATGGATCTGTCACGCATTTCAGGCTGTATTTGCACTATGCTGGAAATATATTTATAATGTGACCTGAGGAATCATGCAGGTTTCAGACTGGCAAGGTTACCTTTATACATAAAAAGGAGAGAAAAAAGGATGACAACACCTTTAATATCAAGGATTAGAGTGCAAAGAAGAGAGAAGTAGGAGGGAAGAGAGAAAGGAAAGGATTTGTTTCTAAAACAAATCATAAAAAATTGACTAACCACTAGTCAGTCTGGGATCCTCTCCAGATGTTCTGAGAAGATTCAGTGTTTCCTCTTGGAAGTTTTGCAGGGTAGAAAGATTTAAGTCTTAGGTAAGTATTTGATAGACATTCTGTGTTTGAAACCCAGTCAGTTTTACAGACAGCTGGAGATTCTGAATCTACTTTTCATTTAGAGTGTTATGGATGTTGTTTAACCAGAGAAAGAAAAAGTATGTTTTCACACTATATATATATATATATGGAAATGCTGGTTATACAATGAAAATGATAAAACTGACTGCAGTTTATGCAAAAAACCCCATGACTGTGGTCTTTCATTTTACCCTGCTCCCCCCTCTTAGGATCTTGAACTCTGCCACCTCACTGGTCACTCCACCAAAGCTGGGCTAGTCTTTCACACACACAATCAGCTCTTCCCTTTTCCTAAGTATCAGACTCAGCAGAGCACCTTTACTCCTCCATCACCTATGTCCTATGTCATGAAGGATGCTACCAGTGGCCTCCACAAATCTCCTAGGTTTATTGTGCCCCACTGTGTTGTCCTTTAGCAGCAGACATCAGGGTGATTAAATATCACTGGTTATTTACAGAGCACTGCATGAAAAATTATACTAGATACCAGTAGTTTTAATGATCAGGATGATTGCAGTTTTTTCACATAGAGTAGTATGTATATACAAGTAATAATGACACTAGATTCAGTATGAGTTTATGGAAAATTGATTCCAGTAAACTAGCTCTATGTAATTTTACTGAAATGCTAAGTATTACAAATTTGTTTATATCTATTAACATAATGGTAATTAAGTTTTTCTTGTGCATTGTAGTTAGTGTACAACATTTTTATTAAGAATTTGGCATGGTATGAAAGAAAATTTCATATATTAAGTGGATTGAATGTTGATTAGTGAACATATCCTAAAATAGAATGAAGAAAGAACCATTAACCAATTGTGTCAATGGGAATATTTTTGACCTTATACTACTTTTCTTTCAAAACACTGATCAAATCTTCACTGATAAACATAAACATGTTACAAAGTTCAATGAAATGTTTATTAATAAAGAGAATACAGCACATGTGCAATGAATTTTATTTTTTGTCAATTACAATTATTTTTTACCAATATGTGGTGTATGATCATACATGAATAATAAAGTTGTTACTTTTTCTGCAGCTCCTGATTACAGGATTAATTATTGAAAAGTGTTTGTGGAAAGCTATAAGAACAAATATATTATAAAAAGTCTTGGCATTATTATGTAAGTTTAAACAGTGGTATACGCAGAAAAATTAATCTGAAATTTAATATGCACATAGACTGCATGACTGATGTGTAGTTGGATATGCAAGGAAAATAAGCCTTGCTGGTTGAATAAAAGAGAGAGAAAGGCTCTTTACACCTTTCTGCTGAATATGTGGCCTTTACATCAATGTTAGCACTTTACCCCTTGCTTTCTATCTAGTTTGTAGCTGAGGACTTGGAAATACACCTAAGTGAGATAATTGGATCAAGAACACACACATAATTATAGCTGCACGATGAGCGTGTGACAGATCCTCTCACTATACAGTAGAGTCTTGCATCTACCTGCACAAACAGTCGAAGCTGCAGCCTGCCAGCAGATTCTACTGGAAAACTGGAGCTTGCTGTATCCAAAAAACTAATGCTAGTTGCTTTGAAGTAATTTAGCAGTAATGAAAAAACAGTAATGAATCTACAACTGGCTCATGATTTGTGACTGAGTGAACTGGGATCCCAGAAATGTAGGACAAAAAGATGTGGGGCAGCTGGAAGCAGGAAGAGTGGACCCTTGGTGAAGATCCCATGGAATAGTAACTTCCAGGAAGGGAAGCAAACAATCAGCTATCATTAGCCAGAATGAGATAGTGTAAAAACGCAATAAAGAGGAACTGTTGTCTATGTCCATATTAACAAGGACTTGGTCTGAGATGAATGAATTTGGAAGTGAAACATGTAGTGGGTATCACGACCAAACCATTTCTTGGTTATCTTTACTTAATGGCTTTATGTGGAAAAACATTTAGTCTGAGTTTCTGATTGCAGTCTCCAGTTTTTTTCACTCTCGTTTCCCTATGGTACCAACCAAAGCAATTTCAGCACTAAAATTTTAATCTGCCTCCACCTCTCATTGGGAAATTTAAATTAAGTAAATCATTTAAACATTTTAGTAGTTGTTATTGCACTATTACAGTCTACTTGTGCGTTTCAACTTGTCAAAGAGTGATGGGGTATTATGGGTGTTTTAATGAAAGACTATCTTAGAAATTCCAGAGTAATGTAAAACATATTGCAAATTAGTTCAAAATTAAAGGCACTTCATATCTTTTATTGCATTCCTACATTTTTGCTTGTTTTCAAACTAACAGCTGATACTATGTGATGGGAATAGAGAAATCAAGCTGGTATATCAAACATGCTCAAACACCAGAGATTTACTATTTCCTTTTACACTAGATGAGAACATTTATTTTCATATATATATATGTGTGTGTGTGTAAATATTTAGAAAATATGCAAATACATTTCCCACATTGCATGTAAATATATACATATTCAAATTTACATTTTATTTACATAAATGCAAGCAAGGAGAGCAATTTATCTAAGGAACAGATGACCTTAAATTGTAGGTTGCACACAGCCATTGCAGTACATTTAAAATAATTATGCCACGATTTTGATACAGCTGGAAAGATTTGCAAGGGACAGGTGCTATGAACTGCTTTTAAAATCATCTTAGCTAAGATTCCCTACTGCATCTTGGACTCTGGATTGGTGCGCAACTGCTGATGTGACTTTCATGCTTCAAAATCCTCTAGATGCCAAAGGAATTTTGGTGAATATGAAAGGAGGACCAAGTAACTGAAACTATTTAGAATAGTCCTTGATTAAAAAAACTTCAAAATCTGGCTATGTATCGGGTTTATGACAATATTCCACAGTTGGAGAGGGTAAACAAGTGAAGACATACACCGTCCCTTATGTAGAACCACAGAACTGTGTGTGATTAGACAGGATTTTCTACAGGGAATTCAGTTATATGAATGAAATATCTCCAGGATCTTGAGACGTGGATTGTGGATATTACCTGTAAACTGAGGAAATAATTTGTCTTTTAGCAGACCAAAGGAAATTTTTAGTGACTCACTCATTATATGTCTGTGTTCAGGATGGCATATTTTATTATTTCTATTCTCAGAAAACGCAACCATGAATACTTCCAGAAAAACAAAAAAAAGCTAAGAAAGACTACTCTGTTCAAAAGTGTTTTATACTCCTTTAATTTGCATCCATATATGTGAAGTAAAAAAAGAATATTTCCTCTGTATAGATTTATCATCATGCTTATATATGACTAAATTTTGTAGTATTGTCTACAATGTGATGGCTGGAGGGCCAAATTTTACCCCTCTTGTATCTTTGTATTTCTACCAAAGGTTTTCTGGGATATGTATATTCTTGGAAAAATGAGGAGGGACAAAAATGAGAGACACAAGATTGAATAAATCTCCTTCTTTAAGAGGTCAGATTTATGTTGAGAACTCTGGACACAAGAAAACTGGATTAAAATCTTTGTCTATATTAGTTCTGGTTTACAGCCAGGTAACCCTAACATATAAAACAATGTCTTATTCAGTAATGTAGATGTGGTGAGTTGACTTTGGTCAATTGGCTGACACCTAGCCAGCCAGTCTCTCGCTGCTCAGCAAAAGGGAGGAAGAAAATAAGATGAATAATTTTGTGGGATGATAGGGGGATCACTCACCAGTTGTCATCATGAGCAAAACAAACTCAACTTGGGAAAGATTAATTTAATTTCTTGCTAATTATGAATAGAGTAGGGTAGTGATAAACAAAGGAAAAACTAAGAAAAAGAAAAAAATAATTAAAAAGGTAGCAGCCATGTTCATCTAAAAAAGCCCCATGAGGCATTCTGCCTACTGCTAATGGGTACTCAAGGAAGTTGAAACTCAGGAATAAGAACCTATTAATCAATATCCTCATGCTTCCTAGAACATTCTGTCCTGGAAGTTTAGAACCTGAGCTGGGGAAGCTGCTGCTTTATCACTTGAAGTCAGGCTGATGAATTGCTGGAGTTCATGAGCCATAGGATATGGGGGAGCATAAGACATAAAGGCATCCACTTCTCACCTGCTGTTGAAGGCAGTCAAGGCACACAAATGAAAGTGGGCTTCCAGAGCTAGTTATCTGAAACACATATTCTCTTACCTGCAGTGATATCTGGCCAAGACAGAAGTTACATCAACAGTGACCAGATTTTTTTTAACACACTTTCAGCCCTAAATAGCTGGCTAGATCTAGGCTGCCCTTATTTGTGCACTATGACCCACAATTCATTGATTTCTGATTCTCAGTGACTCAGCTTCAAAACCAGAGGAGCCCGTTAATTTCTAGGAGATAAAGATTTTATTTTTTTCTGAGATGTCACTTTTTTCTCAGGCTAAACATACTCTTATTTTCTGTAGATGACTATTTTCATCAGTAAGTTATCACAACAAAGGCTGTCACTAAAACTTAAGAGTTCTTGCTCTGTGTAACATCTTCTCCAGGGTTCCTAAATCTTACAGCAAAATAGACTTGAGAAAGAAACATAGGGTTTGAGGAAGAAGGTACCTTTCTGTTCCAAGCAAACACATCTAACTCTGTGTGGACAGTTAATTTAAGCCTCTAGAACACTAAGTAGATTAATAAAAAATAATAAAATATAAAAGAATATAGATATCTCTTTACAGTATTGGAGAAAGTGGGAAATAGATTGCTAAATGTAGATATGTTGCACGCGCTTTAATTCCCAACTACATTTATGAAGACTATTTCAACAGAATACTCTTGTATCTTTATGAGATAACTGAGTTTTATAGTGAAGTGAAATGGTGTATATCATCTATCTTGGCATAAGTGAAGCATGTAATGCAGTACCATGTTTAAAAATTTAGGTTAAAATGAGGAAGACAGGATTTTTATAAGAAAAAAAAGTGGGGAAAGGAGAGGAGAGGAAGGAGAGGAATTGACTTATTAAAAAAAAAAAAAAAAAAAGAGAGAGAGAAAAGAATATTAGTGAAATTCTCAAAAGTTAAGTCTTAAGAGAGACCTTATTTAGTATTTTTATGACCTTGACAAAAAAAAAATTCAGCAAAACCCACAAAGGGAGTAGTAAGTCAATGCAGGGCTTTTCTGATATAGAAAAAAAGATGAGAGATATTGTCAGTACAGATGAAGATCAAAATATCATATTGAAGTGATGACCTTTCACATATTACCCCATCTTGTATGCTTCAACGTCTGGAATAACAGAACTTGAATTAATATAAAAGTATAAAACATATGACTATATTCTTTAGCTTAAAAAAAACCTTTAAATGAAAAATACTTTGAATCAGTGCTAGGATTACAAGTCACAAGCAATTTGAAGCAGTTAGATTGTTTTTTGGTGCTTTAAGGAAGATACATCTGCATGTGTGGAGAGGAATTGCCATGTGCCGACAGTTTGTCTGTGCATTACAATTTGTCAATTCATCATCTACAGTAAATTCATCATCTACAATGCTAAATACAGTTTTGTTCACTCAAATCAAGCTGGAAAAATTACAAAAACAGCTCTATTAGAATAATATAGGGAAGGATGTACCCTTTCTAAAAGAGGACACCAAAAGACTGGCTTATTTAGCAAAATGGAGGCATAAGGGGCACATGATTGCCCTCTTCAAACGTATTACTTGAGCTACAAGAGCTGTTCAAACAAAATAATAGTTCTAGCATAGCTATAAATAGCTGTTGAGCTGGACAGGAACACATTTACGTAAAAAAAAGCTGAAGAGAATTTTTGGCAATTAAAAGAATGAAATCTTTGAGCAGTAGCCGATAAAAGTAACAGGCATAAGACACCTAACTTTTTTATTAAGGTGGAGTTTGATAAGTTTATCAAATTATTTAAATAATATGATGATCGGCAGTAGGAAGGGATGACTGAGGATGTCCTGAGGTCCTAAATGAAATAAAATACAGCAGGAATGGCTATCACAGAAATATTTAAGATGGACTGATCATTTGTCTATCATTCTTGCTCCCCAATAGCCTTGAAGAATTCTGTGAATTGACTGGCTGCAACACTGTATTTGTCAGGTGATAGTTGTCAATTGATGCTGATCACCAAGGCACATCCCATATAGCTCTGTTATTATTATTAGAATATTTATCTGATTTTTGCTAGAATGTATTCTGCTTTGCTAACATAGGTTTCCTTGACACATAAGCAACAGAAGGAAACTACCCAAAGTTGAGTATGTAGCTATGCACTGTCTGAATATACCTAAGTATTTAAGAGTTTACATAATTGCACTGGAGTTTATTTCTTTTCAGGAACTTGAGAACATAGAGAGCTATAAAAGATTTAGTACAGCAAGAAATATTGCTTTCTACAGGAGTAAGTGTATGCATTTTGTTATTTGCTTTCTTGTCTCGTAACACGTACTGTAAATGAGAAATAAATACTAAAAGTCTGCACAGCACTACATTTCTCTCAGAAAAGAAAGTAATTTTAAAAATAGCTCTATCCTTTGGACAAAAAAAGTAAAGAAATACTCAGAATAGCAAGGCACTTCAGCTATTTCTCAGTTTGATAAAAACCAAATCCATCAAGGATTCCCCTTAACAACTTGTCTACACACTTTTGGAGTAAAAGTTTAAAATATCCATTGTGTTGCGCATAATTCAAGTAAAAATGTCACTTCACTCCCATTGCTACTGATTTTTAAAACCACATGTACTAAAAGTATCAATATTGGAATTAGATAATTTCACCAACTGAAGTTCAAATATATTTTCAGCAACGCATTTGTAGTTTTTGTTTTGTTTAATCTCTCCTTTGAAAGAAGATTTCCCTAAGTAGGACTAAATATTAATTAAATAATGTGCTTATGACATGTTAAATACATATACTGAGTCAATTGACAGAATGAAATTTTGTTATTTGCACTAAAACTTATAAGAGGAAAAAAGAGAAAGAATATGTGTAGAAGGAACATGGAAGGAAGAAAGAAAATTATATGCTTGACAACAGTTTATACACACAGAAAATATTTCTTGCACTTCTTTTTATTTTGTGATATTATCCATTGGGTTTGGAAAACAGAAAACTAATCTTTTTACAGAATTATCAAAACTATTGTTATAAACTGGAAAATCTTAATGGAAGTTATAGTGAACTGAAAAAAATTCTAAATATTAGCAAGACTAAATTTAGCAAGGATGAAGGCAAAGTACTATATCTAAATGTAATAAATCTAAAATAACCAGTTTTGTGTGAGGTAAATTAGCAGGTTCTTTTCATATGTTTGGTTCTCACTGTTTGGCACTGAATAGCAAATAATTATGTTTGTTCATAGTTAGATTTATATTCATTGGTTTATTTTCTCCTACCCCAAAAGAAAGAAGAGATGGGAGGCTACTACAGCTTGTTATGGAAACAGCTGTCAGATTCAGCAGTGAAACCTGAAACCATTGCCTAGTCCTTTATGTGTTTATCAAATTCAGGCGTAAGAAAGCCCTAGAAAGAAGCAGTAATAGTTAAAAGTAATGGTGGGTAAAATTTAAGGTTTGTATGCATCATTTGACCCTCTGAAGACCTCATAACTTAGATAATGCCTTGTGATCTCATTGTTTTATCCTGTTCTAACAGTGGTTGAACAGGAAGCTTTATTCTGCTCTAAGGCAAATTCAGCTGTGGCTAAAAATATTTCCAAACACAGAAGTAATTTGGAAAGAGGATGCAACCTAACAGCCTTAAAGGAAAAGTTAGATCCATTTTCTGGATGGAAAAATGCTTCATTTAGAATTCTCAATTTGTTCATGAGAAATATCTGGAGGGAGATTAATGAAAGAAGAAACAGTGGGAAGGGGAAAATAAAAGTAAGTATAAGATCTCCTACATGAATATGGAGCCATGGAAAGACCTGTACTATGCACAAATCACAGGGTAACAGCCTGAAAGCACTTATAAGACTGAGAGAAACCATTTAAGTTTAGCACAGTTGAGTTTGGGGTGGTGAGTTAAGATCTTGTGTCTTGGAAAGTATGGTTACCCTGAAAGAACTGCTTAAAGACCTATGGGTATTTTTTTCCTGTCAGAAACTCTATGCAAGTCATCTATGAAGCAGGTACAGAGCCTTTTTGTTGAGTGTTGGCCTAGCAAGCCCTGGATTTATGTACCACAGTAACTTGATGTCTTGAGAGACAGTATGTCACAAATATTAGATTTAGTTTTGTGGGGTTTTTCTAATGTGAGCATCTGCCTGATGTTTGATCCTGTCCACTACCCTTCAGCCTGTACTCTGCAAGAAGGTTTTTGAGATGTGCCTGTTTCATGAGGTCACTGAGAGAGTTATGGTCAACTTTCGGAATGAATTTGAGGTGTTTGTTCCTGTATAAAGGAAAAAGAATAGTTTTTGAGAAAAAAAACAAAACAAAACAAAACAACAAAACAAAACCACAAAACAACAAAAAGAAAAGAAAAAACCCCACTAAAAAACCCATCAAAACCAAAACCAAAGCAAAAACAAACAAACAAACAAAAAACCAAACAAAACCAAAAAAACAAAACCAAACTTCACAACATTTGAAGGGTTCTGTTTACGCTGAGAAACCACATATTTTGGAGAGTTTTTGACTAGGTCTGGCAACCTATTACTGCATATATTCCAGCAGAGCATTGCCAGCCATGGATGAAAACTCTATAGGGTAAACAGAAATTTTTAATTTCATGCATCATTTGTAACTTGTTACACTAATTCCACAAAGTCAGAATGTTGTTAATAAAAGCTAATGAGAAAGACCAAGTCCTTTCCTTTAGAGTTCAAAATTTTCTAGTACAGGATTCTAATTGCTAACTTCTGTGTTTTTCTGTGACCAAAGAAGTTGGCTTTTAATTTAAAAGAAGAAAAAATAACCCTTACCTACCTTTGTTCAAAATTTTAAAAAACATTTAAGATATATTAGATGGATCCCTGTTTGTTCCTGACTTAATTTTCTCTCTTCACCTGCTGTTTCATCTTTTATTTAGTAGTTTAGAAATGTGTTGCTATTTCATTAGATGATTTCTTCTTTTCCCACGTTCACAATGTCTGTGTTTACATTTGCAGGTGTTCATGTTCTCTAATTTTCATAAGGACTCAGCTCACAGTCACAAAGTAATAGTTTGTAATAAGACTTTAGAAACGTAAAACCTAATTAAAACAAAAGGAATATATGGCAGACAAAGAGTACCACAAAATTTCTTTAGTTCCTCCTGTGTAGAGATGAGAGGTGTCTGTTATCATTTCTGATTCAAGTAGATCTACAAGGGGACACTATCATCAAAATCATTATTGGCTAGCAAACCACTAACTAGTGAACAGAAGATCAAGATAAAGAGACTAAAATAGTGGAAAGGTTATGTCCTACTCTGATGCAAAATATTCACCAGAGAAATTTGAACAGTGTGTCTTGAAATGAAGAGTACTCCTCATCATCCACTTTCAGTAGTAATGACCTCCGTGGACACAGACAGTGCTCAGTACTTCGTTGAGCCATAGAATGGAGGAGGGGCATGAAGGAACTCTCATCAAGGTGAAGGAATTTAATATGGACTTCATTTACATGTGAAGTTCTTGTGCATTTATTATATACTTTGAAAATCTATCAAATAAATGAGACCTTTCATGTAGGGATATTCCACAAGTGCTGTGTTTATACCCCTGCTGCTACAACTGCAGAAAAAGTTTTAGCTCTTGGACTAAAGTTGTTTTGGTTGAAAAATACACTGCAGGGAGAATGCACATTTATCATTCAAAATAACATTTAGTTCTTTCTTTCACTTTCCTCCTATTTTTTTAAATTATTATTTCTAACTGAAATACAACATTAATTCTGTTATTCATTTGCTTCATTCTGAAAAGAGCTACCCAAACCTCTTGAAATCTAAAGTATGAAATTTTCAGCATTAAGAAAGGCAATTGGTTTAGTGTTCATAGTCATACAGTGTTCCTAACTAAGCATTCAAAATCACTAAGCAAAAATCATGTCTATTTTAGGCTGAGTAGACACTAACTTGTTTATCTTACACAAAAACTTTTAACTCTAGGAGTTTTCCCCTTCAAACACCTTCTACCGGTTTGACATGTGGAACATATAAAACTAAAACTTCTATAGATAATTTTATTTTTTATTAATATTTATAAAAATACAAATAAGTAGATAAACCACTTGCACTTACTTTTATTGAATATTTCTTTCAAAAGATCTGTTTCTGGTTGCAGTTAGACATATAATTTAAGACCCTGGTGGCAACATTCTATAAATCTGAGAAACAAACTGAGTGGCTGCAGTTTGATCACCACTTAAAACACTTTATAATGGTAAAGAGCAAGAATTTTATTTTCAAAGGAGAAAGATAAGAAACAAATCAATCAGAATTTGTTCTGAGAATTCAGAGAACATGGGGGTGTATTTTCAAAATGGAAACTGGAAATTGAGAAACAAATCCTATTATTACTTAATAGGATTTTTGGGCAAAATTGCTATAAACTAACTGAAAGAGAGAGATGCCCCAGAAGAGTACTTGCCAATTCAGTCTATCTCATTTTGAAAGCCACTCAGAGATTTCTTCCTTAATGCACTGACTTTGAGGTAAAATGCTAAATTAGAAGGAGTTATTTCTAGTCCAACTAAGGCCCTAATTTTGCCTTGGGGGAAGAAAGCAGGACTTCTGAATTTAGTGGGGAAAAAAGGAAGGACAATAATGGTTTGTGGAGAAGAAAAACAATAAATATACACTTCATATTTTTCCCAAATCTGATCCATAATACCCTAGAGTATGATTTAAACCAGCAGTACCAAGCAGTCAGCAGAGCAGTTTTTTACCTTCTGTAGTATACTTTCTGCTGAGTCTTCACATCTTTTCCTAAGTTTAATATATTGTAGAGAGTATGAATATAATTATTTTAGAGTGCTTTAAAAGCTCTAAGGCTTATTATTCTATTGTCAGGAGCTTGTAACTTAAGCACCATATTGAAGAAATTTTGTCAATGCTGCTTGATTATTTTTAGAGGGAAATGGAAAATTTTCCTGACTGTTAGGAGTTAGGGTTGCATGATGTTGCCACTTGAGAGAGGAACTTTTTAATCAGATGTTTGGTCTGTATAATCCTGTCTCACATGGGCAGCTGTTTTGACATGCTGAAACCCAAAGAAGCACTCCCTGTATCCTCAGCAGACAGACTCCTTCATATAGAACAGCTTCAAGGAGAAACAGCAAATCCCAAAGCCCTCATTAGAAAATAAAATGGATCACCAAATCACCTCTGTGTTTTTCATTTTAAAGGGTCTTTTTCAATTATAAATTGAAATTTTGACTGTTTCTGGATAACTTTAATCACAGAAGGCTTGGAATTTACTCTGTAATATCAAGGGTGACAATTTTCAGACATGACAAGACTCTTTCCTCTTTCAGTGTTTTTGACCAATGTTCTACTTCTTTTTCATGTGCAGTTTTCAAAAAAACAAGGCATCTGATGCAGGACACCCAAATGTGGACATTCAGTCTGAAAGATTACCTATGGAAAATTTGCTCGGTGTTTCATTGTCTCTCAGGCCTTCCAATATTCATATTCTTTGCAACATTTTCATCACGATTGTCATTGCTTCACTAAAGCAAATTGCCTTTCTCCTAGAAGTAGATATTCATTTGGCTGCTCACTGCTTCAGGCCAGGCATTGTTTGTTTTTCCTAAAATGCAAATATGAGATTATGAAAAATTATCTTCTCACTCTTGAAAGAACTTTTAGTTTTATCCATTTCTAACCAGAAGACTACACTTAAGGGTATCAAAATGAGTATCAAAAATCTCATTCTTAAATATTTCTTTTTCTTCAATGAACTCAAAATTATCTGAACCAAGCAACTAGAAAGAAATAGTTTTAGAATGCATTTTCAGCAACTGTGTACAAAAGAAGCAGGATTTGGCAGAGCTCCTTATTTATGAAAAGAAAGAGATACATAGATCTAGAAAACCATTTAAACATGGAAGATCAACAACTGTATTCCGGAAATGTTTGCAAAGTCCTACCTTGAAAGTGAAATTTTGCAATCATTTTGCCATGGGAGTAATGTGAACACCTGAAGATTTCTGAAAGTGATTTTATGAGACAGTGGCCTCTGACCTCCACATGAATGACTTCAAACACTATGTCCTCCCCTTCAGTTTTCTCTTTTCAATCCTTGGCCCCCATAAAGTACCTAAAGGAGACTACAAGAGAGCTTGTGAAGGACTTCAGTTTACAAGGCCATACAGTGGTAGAACCAGGGGAAATGGCTTTAAACTGAAAGAGAGTGCGTTTACATAAGATATTAGGAAGAAATTCTTTGCTGTGAGGGTGGTCAGGTACTGAAACACGTTGCCCAGAGAAGCTGTGGACGCCCCATCGCTGGAAACAATCTAGGTCAGATTAGGTGGGGTGTAGAACAGCCTGGCCTAGTGAAAGGCAACCCTGCCCTTGGCAGGGGGTTGGAACTAGACGAACTTTAGGGTCCCTTCCAACCCAAACCATTCTATGATTCTATAAACACACATTCATGACAGAGAGAAAATAAAACAACCTAAGGAAGATGTAACTAAATGAAGAAGTAAATGAATAGATACATTAATTAAATATGACATCTAATTGGATTGCTTTAGTCCTATAAAAGTCTCATTAGCAGGATTATATTTATGATACAAACACACATCCTCAGTGATGAAAGAGTCCTACGCTTCTTAGATTTAATGAATAATCATAAGATAAGCAGACTACAGGGCCTTTTTAATAGCAATTACTCCCCAACCTATAACATATATGAGACAAAATCTTTAGACCAGACTTTGCTCTCAGTTACCAGAGTGCACTGGAAAGCAGTTTTTATGTCTTGCCAATTTCATTTCAATTCACTGTTTCTGTTTGCACATTTGAAATTATTTTATGACAAAATAGTTCCTGGCAATACTGAATATATTGAAGTGCTACTTTTTGTAATATGAAGCATGAAATAAGTCTTTTAAGGTTGCAGTCTATTTTTTCAGGACTTTTCCCCTGCTTTGCTTGGTGCCGTAAGTTTATCTCTATTACTTTGCCCACAAATGAATTGTAGGCATTTAGAGAAACATATTTTAAATAGGAAAAGAACATAGTAAAATTTATTTTGCAACAATCACTCTTCCCCTAAGAAGAATGAAATGACTTTTACATTTAAGTGTAAGAACAGGACCTGTATTTGTGGCCTGTTAGCCTTGGCACCTTGTCTTTAAATATTTGTTCTCAACAAATGCATGTCATGTCATGATACCAAAGAGGGAAAATATCTTGACAAAACTTTCATCTTCCAACAGTACAGGAAATCAGTGAAATGTCAGCCTGGCTTAAACCTTGCTTGTTTATTAAATATTTCTATTATTTCTACCACATCCAGCTACAAATTGGGTAGAAGTCATAAGTCTTTAGATTCCAGTAGTATAGCTAAGGTATTGAAATACTGCAGTTGATCTGGGATTTTTCTATTAACAGAAATATTAAAATACCTGTATCCAAACACACTATGACCTATCCCCTTTTTTGGCATTGTATTTCTCTTAAATCTAATTAGCCTTTTACATAATTTGCAAACAACAACATCTCAGTTTTATAAATTTTTCTATTATGAATGTTGACACTCTTTGGCAAAAAACAAACAAACAAAAAACACTTTAGGAAATATGAGTTAGGTCATACTGACCTAATCTTTTATGTCTGATTTCATACTTTATTGTATTGTAGTTCCAGTGCTGTTTCTTGATTATATGTTGGAAGTAGGGGACATACATTCTACCAGAGATTTTTAGAATCCTTCCTGAAGGCAAAAACATCTTGTTGGAAAAGGCCATCAGAATGAAGGGGAAGAAAGGGAAGAAACTGTGGGGAGAATAAGGACAGGTTACGTTTTAAATGCTGTAAATTCCAAATGTTTTTTCATTCAAATCTACAGATAGCTACAAAACCTTCTTATGCAGACCTGAACAGAAGGACAACTTAGGACAACTACATACTACAAAAAGACAAAAGCAGATGCCTATATGTTACCTTAAGAAGTTGTGCCACTTTGCCCAGTGCCCAAAGCACTGCAGACAGTAAAATAATAAAGCGGAGTGTGGATGTTTCATGCTTAATTTATTTTGGCTCTTATGTGCAGTCTGCCATTTAGGATGTCTAGATCATGTATCTGCCATGCAAGGTGCCATGTTGCAGGCTTGCTGCCATTTATGAGTAGAGGGAAAGAAGTATTGTGGGGTCAGAACATGGGAAGGGATAATAGATCCTAAAATTCAGAAACACCAGATCTACTGGCATAGAGGGAGTTACTAGAGTGAATACAGCACTCTAGTAATAATGGAGAAGATAATATCACAATGTAACTGGCAACTCAGTGAAACAGATGAAAACAGAAGAAGAAAGCTGTTACCTTGATTCTGTTCCGTGACTGGGACCCTGAATGTTGCTCTCCCATCATGGCAAGAGGCTAATCTGAGAAGATAAACTGAATTACTGGAAAAGCCAAACCCAAGTCTCAGCCTAATGACACTCTTTAGGCATTCAGTTTAAATATGTGCTTAACTCTATCCCTACCCAGAAGGTCAAGTTCATAGTTCTAAATGTACTTTCATGGATATCACTGAGACTGAAACAATGTGCCTAGACATTCAAATCCCTTGTTTAAATGAAGATTCAGAAACTAATACTACTGAGTTGAGAGTATAGCAACAAAACCATTTAATCATTTCTCAAAGATGAGGATACCTTTCTGCCTAGATAAATCAAAGATAAATAAGTCCCTGGAAATGTTCAAGGCCAGGTTGTCTGGAGCTCTGAGAAATCTGGTGTAGTGAAAGATGTCCCTGTCTATGGAAGAGGGATTGGAACTACATGATCTTTAAGGTCCCTTCTAACCCTAACCTTTCTATGATTCAATTAAGTTGTCATTAAACTCACGTTTTCTTTTCGTCTACTCTGCTTAAACAAAGGTTCCTTCTGCATTAGGACCAATCATGAGAAAAAAAAATGAGAGAAAAAACACCAACTCCCCAAATTCTTTTCTTTTTAATTGTTAATGGATAGACTTCTCTTTCTTAATTTAATGTCACTTTGGGACAGATACCAAATTACAATATCTAGATTTTAGAAGGAAAAAATTAATTACTATTAGGGGAATTCTTATGATTGCTCTGCATCTTGTTTTCTTATTTAGTTTTCTGTTCTTCACTCTACATTCCTATATGTCAAATTTTCCTGTATGTAAAATACATACAGTAAATCCTCATTGTTATGAAGCATGCCAAAAGTTGTACAGAAGCAAGCTATCCAGTTCGTGTGTGTTACAAGAAGATTTCATCTTCTTTCAAGCGTTACCCTTACTTGTAGCTTTACCACTGCATGGTTGATTTGCTTTCTGCTTCATATATGAAGTAAATGTTACAAGGTGGGTTTTTGTTTGTTTGGAAAAAGACTGTGATGTCAGTTGTTTCAGGCAATCAAGTCAATTAATTGGACTGGAAATTTTAATTCAAGTTTCTCTGGAACTACGTTAGGAAGAAATGTATCAAAATTTGAAGCAGTTGAGTCACCATCCCTGGAGGTATTTAAAAGATGTGTGGATGTGGCACTTAGGAACATGGTTTAGTGGTGGACTTGTCAGTGCCAGGTTAATGGCTGGACTCAATGATCTTAGATGTCTTTTCCATCCTAAATGATTCCAGGACTTAGGACGTTGTTATAATCAGATTTGACATGGAAGGTACTTGAGGACATAAAATAGATTAGCTTAATTTTTAAGATAAGCCTTAAGGAATTTTATACTATGCTCTAGATTAAAATCATCTTAACTTTATTAGGCTAAAACCATTTTCTGGTTTTGATTCAGCCAAATAACTGATAAACTGACAAGTAACATGGATTGACCTAAATAGAAGGAAGACACTTTAATTCAGTGTATGTTTTTATGCACTTTTTATGAAGTGTAGCCATCTTGTTTTATTTGAGGACAACTATTATACTTAACATTCACACCCTATTTTACCCAAATTAATACTCTAGTTAAAAAAACTTTCAGAAAATGAGTATGGTATTGGTATTATAAGCTATTTGCCATGCTCTTGAAATGACTTTAAAATGGGTACATGCCAGTTAATTTGCATTTTGGATGAAGAGATTTGTTAATTCTTATGTTTGCTGGATGGGTTTCCCCAGGTCTAGTTACTGATGGACACAGTGCCAAAACCAGTAAAACCTGAAGAAGCCCATGAAGCACCAATGAGTTTTTAATGTTCATTTCTGATGGCACTGATTGTCAGAAAGGAGAAATGAATAAAAACAGTGTATAGGGGAACCACATCTAATACTTTCTAATGTTATTTCTGCTTTTACACATAAGCCTCCTCCATGACCCTTAACAAACTCCCACCACTTCTCATGTAAAAAGAGCTTTGTTCTTTATTGTGCTTACCAGCTGGGACAGCCTTGCTATGTTTCTCTGTTTCAAGAGAAAAAAAAGGTTAAAAATTTTCCCATAAACAGTTCAATTCCTCTCTTTTGCCCGTTTTCCTGTTTTTCAGCTGAAAGGTGCCCCATAAAATAAAATTATACTTTATTAGAATGCAAAACGTTAAACAGACAATGCAAGATAGCACTTTGACAATATTCCTAATAGGAATTTCAGTGGAAAACACCCATCTGCTTTCTAAAGTTCCCAGATGACAGCTAGGATTTAAATGTAGCAGTGGATTCACAAGTTTTCCTTAGGGCAATAAGGAAGCAGAGGAAGGGAAGGTAGTAATATTAAACATTGGAATTTTATATCTCTTTATGTATATCTTATAATTCTTTCTACATATTAGGGATTCGTTTATTTTTAATTAGGATTTAAAGAAGCCTGTTATGACAGAAGTAAAAATAGGCCTTTACTACATCTGGCAGAAGTCTAAATTCTGTAGGACTAAACTCTTGCATTAATTTAGCTGTTATTTCCCTAACCTGAGAATAAACTTAGCTCCCAAATTAGTTAGAACACGGAGAGATTTTCTGGTTTAGGCCTGTCTTTTTTATTTCTATTTACTTCTATTTCTTCTTTTTACAGAGAATTTAAAGTGAGCAAGTGATTAAGTAATTTCTAGTGAAGTGTATTGGCAGAGTTATGTTTGCTTGTAACAGCAATTTAGAGGGTGATTAGCAGCTGTATGCTAATTATTCAGGAAGCCATTGATTTCCTGAGAACACTAATTCTCAGTTCAGATTGCACGGTGTCTTTGTTTCATTTCTGTCAGGAATTTTTCTGTATGCATTCTGCTCACACCTAATAAAGAAAAGATTTTCAGGAAAATTCACCAAATAACTTCTGTTGAACATTCTTCTGTAAGTGTCAGTCAAGTATAAGTAACTTATTACTGGTGATTCCTATTTAAAAAAATATAAAAATTCATAGTGCATCATACAAGCCTGTATAATTGTTTATATTTTACGTAAAATGCTTTCAGTTGGTGTATATGGATATGCTCCATTCAGAGACCAAATTCTGTTCTGACGGGATTGTGTGATGAGAAAACAGTCTGCAAACAAAGGTGAGGCAATTCTGCTGCAGCCCAGAGGCTCATAGCATTTCAGGTTTAGGAGTGTTAGAGGATTTACTGGGTTAGTTTTACAAATATTTAATCTGGCCAGTCTGAGAGAAGGTGTCATGAAAGAGGTTGGTATCCTTGGAATTTTTATTCCAGTTCTGAATGCCGACATCCTGCTGCAGTCAGAGGGAGTTATTTACGAGCAAAAGGGAACTCTTCTGTGTGACTAGGTGGAAGACTGGGAGTCACTGAGAAGGCAATATTTGGCTTTATTCTCTAATTTTTAAAATGTTGGTATTTGCACTAAGAAGGTGGAAATGTCTCCAGTTTGTCACCAGTCATTACAGCACATAAAATCATTTAGTCACAAGAAACAGGAAATCTATTAGTTTGATGTTTATTTATGTGAATTATACCAAGAATAATGCACTCCATTTTAGCAATGAAGTGGTTCTGTCAGAACAGAAGTGGAGACAAATAAAACGTTGTGTTGTGCACATTTTGTTGAAATGAATGCCCATAGTTACAGTAATAATATTTGGGTTTAAGTCTACACTGGACAGGTTGTAGTTTTTCCATATTAGTAATTAGGAATTGCCAGGATCAGCACTAGATCTTTACTGTACAAGTGTGGATTTTTTCCTTAATTTAAAATATGTGGCTCCTTCATGTCACTCCTAGTACTAGGTTTCTCTGAAGATGAGATTGTGAAAGGTTAACAGCAGTGAAGATGACCATGAAGATGTCCTGTCTTTGACAAAGACCAACAAATCTTTTTTTTCCCAATACCTGTTTGCCCATGTCTCTGTAAACAAAAGAAAAAGATATGCATTTAAATACATTGGGTTTTTTCATATTGATATATAAAACTAAGGCTTCTAGAGAACTACCTTTGGAGCTTTTTATGGACGACTTGAAGCTCTCTTCCCTGCCTACAGAGCTCACTTTGGACCAATGTTCATGGTCCTATTAGTAATTACAGTCTCAGCCTTAGCCTCAGAGAAGCAGAAGTTGGGAAAAGCTGCCAAGGACCAGCTCTACTAAGCCTTATATATTGTTGAATATGACCACTGAGGAGTATTGTCATCTGCAACGGATGAGATAATCTTGGGAAGCACCATGTTACAGGGTACTAATTGACATAATAAAGAACAGAATATATCCATCAAGCTGTGTTTGTGGGTAAATGGAAGCTAATTAAATTAGCAATAAAGCATAAGGACTATAAAACAACGTGTTCTTTTTATGTTTGTTGCAGTTGGTTCTCTTAAAGTCACTGTCTTAAGCAAAGATAATTGCTTATGTACATGTTACTCTAAAAGACAATAAAAGTAGTGATGTAAGTGGTACTACTGACTAAGTTGTGTGTAAGTACCTGAAAAAGACACTAGTCTCCCAGCTGTACTTGAGTTAGGTTGACCAAGGAGACCAAAAACCTAATACCAGACTATTTAAAATACCATTTATAGTAGGCAACATTACTTGCTCCAGATTCTGTTAACATCTTATGAGTGAATAAGAAGTTATTGTTCATCTGATATTTGTCAAATGAAGGTGGGTAATCACACCTCAATATAGATCTTCAGAAACAGAAAGATTGCTTACATCCATTATTTGTAAAAGTAAAAAGTAATACAATTTAAACCAGCCTAATTACATTTGAAACCATTTTTTTTAATGAGATGGAGAATAAATATCTCAGGGAATTAATGGTCTCTAAGGAAATCCGAGTCAGACTGATATTTGCAGTCCTGTGTACGTGAAACATTTTCAGAAAGAATGCTAACAAAGGTTTTGTGGTCATATCAGAGATCATAATTAAAGTTAATAAAGGGAGGAAATGGATGACTGAACTATCAATAGATGGGAATAAGCCCTGCAGTGGGGGAGAAGCAAAAGTAACCTTTCCAGAGTCAGTGTAAGTGGAGGGATGCTGTGATATGCCTGCCAAGGGAGATTTTTATTCAAGACACGAGTTTCTTAGCCTTCAGACTGACCCTCTGACCTGGCAGATATCAGGGTGGAAGGCTACAAAAGGTTTGTACATTACAATTCTCAGCCTTTATAGCTAGTTAAAGATAGCTTGTGAAATTGGAGATCCAACAACTCCTCTTGTCTTTTTGTTTGTTTGTCCCACCTCCTGCTCACAGCAGGGCCAGCACTGAGGTCAGATGTGGCTGCTCAGGGCTTTAGCCTGTTGGGACTTGAAAACCTCCATAGCTGGAGACTGCATGGTTTCCCTTGTCAGCCTGTCCTACTCCTGGGCTTTTCTCAGAGTCAGGAAGGGTTTTCATGTATGCAACCTGAACAAATCTAATTTCAGTTCATGCCATTGTATATGCCATCCTTCCACGATGTGTGGCTGTGGAAAGCCTGACTCTCTCCCTGAAAATCTCCCAATAGGCACCAGGGGGTTATTATTAAGGTCCTCCAAACCTCCCTTGTACTCAGATTGAACCAGCCACAGTCCCTCAGTGCCTCCTAACAGGGCAAGTGCTCCAGCCTCCTCCGTTCTGCTGAACTTGCTCCAGCTTGCTGATTTCTTTCTTGCACAGGAGGTCCCAAAATTAGATACAGTGTTACAAATATGGTCTAATGAGTGCTGGGCAGAGGGCAATGATCACTGCCTGTGTTAGCTACCCATGCTTCTGTTCATACAGCCCAGGGAGCTCTTGGCCTCCTTGCTGTTTAGGGCTCACCTCGCTGCCCATCAGGTACCAGGGGCTTTCCCTCAGGGATGCTCCCAGACTGCCTGTCCAAAGCCTGTGCCATCACAGGTACTCCTCTGTCCCAGGGACAGCACTTGATGCTTTTCTTTGCTCAGTTTCAGAAGTTTCCTATCTAACCGTTCTTCCAGCCTGTTCCGGTCCCTCTGGCTGAGACCCTTCTTTCAAGAGTATCAACAAGTTCCTGCTTAGTTTAGTGTCATCTGTACACTTGATAAGTGTGCACTCCATTATCTTCTTCAGGTCACTGATAGAGCTGTTAAATAGGAGAGGTCTCAGTGCAGGCCCATGGTGGTGGAATACAACCCATTAATCATGACCTTCTAGGTCTGACCATCCAACCCTTTCTTTACCACTTGTCTGCTCATCCAGACCAAAATGTCCTAACTTGGATGCACAAGTATTGTGAGAGACAATGTTGAAAACCCTGCTAAAGCTGAAGTAATTTACACCTATTCCTCTTCTCCCATCCCAGTTTTCTGATTAGAGGATATTTACATGGTGCAGTTACTTAGACTTACTTTTAAAGTCAAATTTCCCTCAAATGTATCCAACAGTTTAAAGTACTCTGTTTCTATTGCATTCCTACCTGCAAACTGAGGATAATTACTAAGAAATTTCCAAGTACTTAATGAAATTCATACCTTTATTATGCCATAGCAGGATGTAGTAGTGGAATTCATACTGGGGAATGTCAAGTGAGGGGAGAAGGAAATGTGTTTCTTTCTAGTGTTACTCTTTCTGCTTCTCTAATATTTCTTTTCGAAGCAAAAATAATAACATTTCTAAGTGTTTTGTAATTTTACTCCAACTTGCCTGCTGCTCAGTAGTAAAAAGAAGAACAATTATGTACTTCACAGAAGAGGAAAGCTTAAGTAAAACTCAATTTGTGGATTGTTACTGAACTCCAAAATTTTACCTAAAACATCTGGAATACTGATATCCTCTAGAACATAATATACTTTTCTCTGTAATATATAATTTACTGAATCACTATATGAAGAATTTTTCATGGTCATAAATAGGATGTTTGTCTTAATCTCAGTTAAAATGCCATGAACAATGGCACTTAAAATATTTTCTTATACACAACTGTGATACCATTCTCTCATTTATAGTGCTTTTTTATAATTAAATTACATTATGGTATCCAGGCATTTTTCAGGGGTGGTGTTTAGAATGGTGGACTCTTTCTATCCCCCAAATATTAACGATAAGGTTCATTTGAGAGAAGTTTGAGTTAGGAAAATAAATCCCCATCCAAACAATGAAGGAATATTAGTTTCTTATTAGATAGTGCAGTCACAAGGGGATAAACATGACTCTTCCCAAGAGCCTTTCTATCTTTTCTCATGAATTATGTTTAGGAAAGTGTAAAGTACTGTGTTTTATATATATAGCCATGTATATGTGGCCGGACATTCAATTAAAAACCCTTAGAGAGAGATATATTCAGATTCCCAAACACAGTGGGAGGTTGTTGGATGTCAACCTATCAGGAAATCAAAGAGAAGCAGCTAATCTGTACTCATACTTTTACCTCCAACTTTTAAAGACCTAAATATCTTTGAAAATCTGACTCCTATTTTTTAATCTCTTCAGTAAAATAAATTTGGCTTAGAGTGAGTATAACAAAGTGAAATTTTATGGCCTGTCATATTACAGAGGCCAGGCTAGCTAATCATTCAGGCTTCAAAACTCCATCAGATCCTGAATGAGGAAGTTGATGTAACTCACGGTCTCTGGTTTCAGGCTTTCCTCTTTATTCACACATTTTCTCTGTGTCCCTCATGCTAGGACATGTTTCTATTTTTTTGAATATATAAATCACAGAACAAGAGCCATTAGAGATGGTAAAGATCTAATTAATCATTTACCCACTCCCTGCCAAATAGAATACAGTTCAAAAAAAGATGATATTTCAGATATTAATCTGATAGTTGAATAATGTCACTCTTAGCCCAAGGGCCTATATCTTTTAGTAAGTAATTTCTAACTTCTATCATAATCTATTTTAATCATCAATATTATTCTTTCCCTGGAGGGGTGACCTCCAAACCTCCTTAAGCTTGGCACTTTTAGCCATAACAATTCCCATTCCATTAAACTAGCCCATTTAAATGGAGAAGCTACCTCAGTTCAGTTCTGGAGGATTATTACAGCAGTCTCAGCCATAGAGATTTATAAAGTTACTTGGTTTTTATCTCCAGTGCCTCCTGGACTTTTATCTCCTCAATTAATAATCTTTTCATTATAGAGGTTACACTTGAATAAAAAACAAGGTTGTCATTCTTCCACAAATTATAAGTCCACACTGTTCTGTTATATTTAGGTGCTACATTCTGAGTCTAGACAAATATTTTGTAGCAGTGTCCCATTAAAGGGGAAGGGGATGAAATGCAGTAACTGCAGAAAAAGAGCCATGAAAAAAATTGTCCACTAAAAAACATTCCCCAAATCCTCCATATTCGAAAGTAGAAATCCAGAAATGAAAAATAGACCCAGAAACACCTCTGGCAAGAACTCAAGTATTAGGATTCATGACAAAAAAACTCATTTGATACTACAAAGCTCATGATCCACCAATATAGTCTCAAGGAAGTACAGCTATTGTGTATATAAATATATATATATTCACTGTACTTATACATGTATGCACATCCCCCAGGATGCTCCAAGACCAAAGACAAGATAGAAAGAGATATGTTTTATAGTCTTCTATAGTAACTTATTTTGCATATGTTCATTTGCAAATATGAGGACAATGATAACAATATTGAAGTTTTGTAAAAAACTAATTATGCCATTGAATAAATGTCAGGCTTCACTGGTTGTCCTGTTAATGGTCTCAAATATATTAAAAAATACCATCCTCCAGACCACAGGAAAAGGAACAGCTAAATAAAAGCTTCTCTGCACAGCAGACTTATTCTTCTCCACTGAATCAGTAAAGAAAATGGAATACTTTAATGATTTTTTCTTTTATGTGATTAGCTTTTTTGTTCATGTTCAGCCTCACTGATTCTAGACATCACATCTCATTCTCTCATTTCTTACTGATTTATGCCATAAAATGTTTGGACAGAAACAATGAATCATATTTTCTGTCATACTGAAGAAATAAATGAACCTGTTTTACTGTACAAACAACCCTAAGGATTAACTTCTCCCATCCACTTAACCTGAAATAACACTCTGACCCTTCCCAAACAAACTAAATAATAATAAAAAACCTCCCAATCATCTAACTCAAAAAGAAATAAAAGAGCAAGAAAATCCTCTTCTTTTATTTTTTCCCTATAGAATTTGTACTCTTCACATCTGGCTCAGTTCTTATTCACTTGCTTATTACCCAAATCAAACCTCACGGTGTTAACTCTCAGTCAAATTTTACAGCCTATTTGATTTATTTAAGACTGAGAGAAAACTGACCAACACTGATGGGCTTGAATTTTTTTCTAAATAACTGAAATCATCCATGATGCACAACACCAGCCATACCTGTTTCCTTAGAAAATCATTACAGATTAAATCTTAGTTTTAGTTGCCTTGGCCACATTACATTTGCTTTCAAAACCATTTCAAGAGTCAGTGATCTACTGTTTCTATTCCCCAAAAATACTTGAGCTCTTCCATTAGTAGATATAATTAATGTATTAATACATATCAGGTGTAATAAGGAGATTTCTTTCCATTTATAATGAGCTTCCCTGGTTTTGTGGACAGGAAAACAAATAGGGGCAAACTGCTGCAGCTTTTGGCATGAGGATGTTTCCTTTTAGGTTTCAGTTCACTCTGTCCTAAGGAATAGTTTAGGGGTTTTGGAAAAAGGACACAGACTTCAAGTGCACTACCTTCTAAAGAAATATTTGAAACCAAGAGTGGCTCTAAATCCTCCAATTTTTTTGAAATGAGGCCACTTAGATAAAAACCTATCAGCAAACAGTGAAGGGAGCAAAGGTAACTATTGCCAAATCACGGTGAGGAGGAAAGAGAGGAGCTGAAGAAGAACAATATTTTTCAATCCTCCTTGTGAGTTATATTTACCTTCTTTTTTCTTCAAATGACAACTCTGTGCGCCTTAATAAACAAAGCAAAGCAGAGAGACTAGATACAGATTTTCCTTTCCTAGGGACTATTAAAAAAATAAGGCAAGCAAGCAGCCAGGAATGTATGTTTGTTTAATTAAAAATGCATTTCCCTTAGGGTGGCATGTGACCCCTTGTGTTACTGCTGGGGCTAGAAAGAAGCCTGGAAATGCCATGTCACCTGCCATAAATAGGAGGAAACACTCTCTATGCTGATCGTGGTTTGCTGCTGACAGAGCTACTGTTCTGTCATGACGGAAAAAGATCTGTAGACGTTTAGAGCTGAAACTAATACAACGGTTCCTCTTGGCTAAGATTAATCCCAGTAGGCTTCTCACAGATTTGCCTTCATCTTTATGATGAAGGTGACCTCTCCTTAAGCAAAGACCAGCAATTTCATCTAAAGAAAAAGAAAATAAAGCTTGCTGAAATAGGAACAATGAAAGCTTAAGGTTTATCTTAGTGAATCCACTGACTTTTATCTGTCAATTTTATCAGTCAATTTTTTAACAAAGTCCATGGAAGTTCTGTAGTAGAACAGGACATATTGCTCCTTGTTAAACAACATGGAAACACAGTGTGTGTTCATGCATGGTATGTGTCTGTGCATATGTGCATAAAAATATGTTACTCAACATGGAAATATATGTACAGATATACAAAGCAAAAAGACAGATTGTAAACAGTTGATTGAACATCTGTTGAAGTAAATGGTTCTGGAAATTTCTCCAGTTTCCAGCAAGAAACAATCACCTTTTTCTGATTTCTTATTTGTACAGACGGAATATAACACCTTAAAAATAATGCAATGAGTACTGAATACCCACTGAAAACTCCAGATGGTGTTGATGATGACCTTAACATGTAGTGAATGATTTGTATTCTGATCCTACAAGATAGATGTGCTAGTGTGGACTCCTGACAAGTTGGATCAGCTGTTCAGACAAACCCTCAAGGAGAAACACCAGCCCAATTATACTTAATGAATCACTTACACTTCTTGATCATTTAAGGCAATATTCTCTTTCATGGAGGTTTAAATTCTGCTTCTCCTACTTTGATCTTAGACACGTAATAACCTCCTCTTATACTTGATTACTTTTGATTTGGAGGAGCTCATTTAAGTGCACAGCTTTATTTATTTATTTATTTATTTTATGTTTAATATCAGAAACAACCTTTCCAAATCTATACAATTTTAACATTTATCTTCTTGGAACCAAGGAGTTCTGACACTCATGTAAAAATTTGTATTCACATTTAAGGTAAAAAAAGAAAATTGGTAGCTGAGGGAGAAAATTACTTTCATATGATATGATAGGCACTCTTTCATATGTTATTCTATAAAGTATTTCTTAATTATAAAGGGTATGGGGGAAACATAGATAATAATATTCATCCAACCTTGTCCTGTCAAAATCAATTTTGTATTTCTTCACATATGATTTTGTATAGAGTGGCACGCATTGTTTTAAGGTCAAAATTGGTATGACAAGTTAGATGTATGAAACATTATAGGAAACAGAATTTAATTTTCCCTAGGATAACTGGTTTTTGGTCTAGGATATATTTATTCTTTATTAGAAAAATAATAAATACTTTTTAATTATTTCTTCCAGTGTAAAATATAATTTTGTCATCAGGTTAGTGAAAAATGCCAGGTGTAGGTAGTTTTGATGCATTGTTTCCTGTTCTTGGCTGATTATAGGAGAATTATCTGTGTATGGGCACAGAGAAGGGAATGCCTTATTTGATTTAATTAATCTCCGTTTGCCTAACAGCTTGTGACGGAAAATAGTCATCTAATTCTTGCTTCTATAGATGGCTGAGGTAGAATAAAGCCCTGCATATTTTGCCATTGCAGCAGGACCCTCAGCCCTGCTCCAGGCAGCAAAGCCCTGCTGCCTGTGTAGAACTGTGCCTCTGTCAGTGTGACCTGGCTGGAGAGGGAGTTGCATGAGGTAGGCAGAAAAAACACTAATTTCACTGATGTACGTTAAAGCCTGGCTCTCCTAGGTCATAAGAACTTCAAGCTTAAGCAAAGCCTGGGCTTCACCAGCCTAAAGTGACTCATGAAAATACACATGAATACATAGCTTTCAAAAACCCAACATAAGCTAATCATTTGGTTTGTTTGGTTTTCCCCCCACCCTGACTATGGGACTATGAGACAATACTGTCTTTAGTAGTTAGAACACTTGCCTTGAAACTGAAGCATCAGTTTTCTCCTCCATCTGCTGGAATCAAATCTTAGACTTTTTTTCTATCCCAGAGAATTCCATAATCACCTGGTGGTGGGTTGTTCTGGGCAAGGAGAATGCTAAGAATATATTTAAGTTTTATAACTTAGCTCCTCAATTTGGTACCAGATCCCTATTCCCCAACTGCCCACATTCCTCAAACATTCATTTTCTTCTGAAGAAATATTTTTTTCTTTTCTAGAAGCTGGCAACCTTGAACAGTACACCTAAACCATTTTTAACCACTTTACCTAGGTACTATGAAAGCTGCCTAGAGAGTGCATGCTTACGGGTTATATGTGTAACCTTATTTCCTTCTCACAAAACTGTTTCATTCCAAAAGGGCTGAGTGTGAACCACCATGAATGTTTCCTGCAAGGCAAAATTAAATGTTACAGATGTGGTGACTGAACAGAAGTCTTTCCTTTGCCTGGTACATTGAGTGATGGGCAAAAAGCAAAATGAGGATTCTGTGAATACATAAATCAGTAAACACTTTTAGTCACAGAGGTGGCATGGGATTTAAGCTGAAATAAGTGCTGTTGAAAATGTTGAAAGTGAGGTGTTAAAAGTGCCCCCAGAAGCACTATTTGATGTTCAGGAAACTCTGATGGTGAAAAACTATGAACTGTGCCGTTGTCAAGAGGCAAAAGGGGTGAGTCTGGGCTTTCAACTTCAGCCTTTAAAGTGGTGTTTATCAGACTTATAAGTCTGATTCCTTTCTTGCTCCATCCTTTTATTGTTTTCCTGAAATAGAGATAATATTTCTGTTGTAAAAAATCTTGTATGACATTGTCATACATCCCTGTGTTCCTTATTTCCTACTTCATTGTTGATAACTCCTTGTTATAGCTGCTATGAGGTGTCAGTTCAGTAGTGCTTCCCAATACATTTTTCTCCTTCTTTTCTTTTTCTGTACATCGGATAGCAGGTTTATTACTTATTTCCAGCACAACTAAGTGAGACAAGAATCTATAGAATATGCTGCTTGGTGGATCTAATGTCTGACTGCACTATAGAAGTGGGGGTTTCTTCTGTATGTGTATCTTTGGACTTTTTTTTTTTTTTTTGATGAGTCAGTTTTTCTCTTTCTTATTTTTTAACTTAATGAATTATGATTTTGTTGTCAATATGGTGTAGTAACAGTAAAGCACTAAAGAACATCAGAGACATATATACTCACCTGCACTGAGCAACATAATTGAGGCACATCTGAAATGACGTGCTTCTTCCACCTGAAGAGAGAGACTTGAATTTAAGGAATCATAACAATGAATATTTTTTCCTTCTAAATTCCCAGGGAAAGTGTACTTAGGACTTATTTTATCCTATAATTTGCAGTACTTTTAATAACAGTGTTAATAGCCTACAGATGCTAACAGAAACGAACATCAGAGTACGGATGATTAAAGCCAAGTGGGGAAACAATAATACTTTTAATTATGGTATTTTGAAGGACATTTTTAAGATGCGAAGTTCTGTTTTTGCATGTCTCTGAGAATCCTATGGTGATTTCTGTAGGATATAAAGAAATAAATAATAAAAAACCCAAACAACCAAACATGTGGAAGCAATAGCTTATATGACTCTGTAGATCTTGCACAGACAGAACCAGAAGCACAGAGAGGACTTTTTGAGAAACTAACTGATCTCAGTGGTGCTTAAAAAATTCCCTTTAATATTTCTGTAGTATTATCCCATTTTAAAGTTATTTATCTATTCACTTTGCAACTGTTCTGTTGGTACTTTGCTCTCATTGTGTATGTGTGCTTTGGTCCTCTGTATTTTAGGAGTATTTTCTGGTTTTAGGACTCACAGCAAGTGTGTAGCATCTGTGTGACTGTTCAGTCAGATTCAGAAGTCTGACGCAAGTTGTATATTTTCTGGCAAAGCTGAAGGACTGAGCATGGGTGTCTTGATAAGATCAGATTTAGGCAAGTGAGTTGCACCTCAGCAGAGACAAGTGGCAGATTATCAGTCACATTTTTTATTTAGTTTCCATCTGAAGTGTCAGAGTTCCTTTCCAGTGAATGACATATAAATTACTTCAGCTTCTGCTCCCACTCTTCTTACAAGGTGACAGGCTGAGTTAAGTCTCACCACAGCTGTTTTTGGCCCAGCTGCTCCCGGCAATTCTTTTGAACCTGGAGTCAGATTTGGAAAATATATGAAAATGCAGGAAAGCAACATCAATTTGAGCCAACCAAATCTGTTCTGTGCAATGATATAGAGAGGACATTATTTTATGAGAGAATTAATAAAAATTTTGCATGGAAAGCAGAATTTCCTCATGTGTACTAGAGTGCTAAAAAGAGATTGTTAATGCTAGGGTGCTATCTCCTATCTGAATAAAACTTAACACGAGGACAGAAATCTGATCCCAGTGCTCACTGCCTTTATCTCATGAAGCCTCTGCCAACACAGCTGGCGATGCTTCTGAAGGGAATCACTATCCACCAAAGTAGACTGGACAGTAGATAGCAGTTAATTAATATAGGCTGTGGATATTTGCAAGGACCTTGCTGAAAGGAATTCACCTTTTTAATTTGTTAAATGTTTGCTATAGGTCTCTACAAACATTATCTGGAGTCATGTCACCATATTTTTCCTTTGTTTTCATTTGTGGTGATAGATTTCTTTTAACTGAATAAAAACCTGGACAATTCCTGTCTCCTTGCCTTTTCTTGCTGTACTGGTTTTGCATTGCATGGTTTTGGGTTTGGTAGCAGCAGGCTACAGGGGTGGCTTCTGCGAGTGGCAGAAGCTTCCCCCATGTCCAACAGAGCCAATACCATCTGGTCCAAGATGGGCCAGCTGGCTCCAAGACAGGCCCACTGCTGGCCAAGGCCAAGGCCAAGCCCATCAGTGACGGTGGCAGTGCCTCCAGGATAATGTGTTTAAGAAGTGCTGTGCAACTGCAACTGCAGCTGGAGAGAGGAGTGAGACCCTGCGAGAGAAACAGCTCTGTAAACACTAAGGTCAGTGAAGGAGAGGGAAGGCACCTCCAGGTACCAGGGCAGATAGTCCCTTGTAGCCTATGGGGAAGACCGTGGTGAGGCAAACTGTCCTGCTGCAGCCCACAGAGGATCCCATGACAGAGCAGGTGGATGCCCAAAGGAGGCTGTTACCCCTGGGAAGCCCATGCTGGAGGAGGGTCCTGGCAGATCCTGTGCCCCATGAGGAGACGAGCCCATGCTGCAGCAGGTTTGCTGGCAGAACTTGTGACCCCATGGGGACCCACACTAGAACAGCCTGTTCCTGAAAGGCTGCATCCCATGGATGGGAACCACACTGGAGCAGTACGTGAAGAACTGCAGCCCGTGGGAAGGACACATTTCTGGAGAAGCTGGTGGAGGGCTGTCTTCTGTGGGAGGGATCCTCTCTCCAGAGCAGTGGAAGAGTATGAGGGGTCCTCCACCAAGGCAGAAGGAGTGGCAGAGACAACATGTGATGAACTGACTGTAAGCTCCATTTTCTGTCCTCCTATGCCATGGTGGGTGGAGAGAAGGTGAGGAAGAAATCAGGAATAAAGTTTGGCCTGGTAAGAAGGGAGGGGTGAGGGGAAGGTGTTTTTAAGATTTTGATTTTATTTATCATTACCCTATTCTGATTTGATTGATATTAAATTAAATTATTTTCCTCAAGTCTGTTTCACCCATGATGGTAACTAGTGAGTGATTTCTTCCTGTCCTTATGAGGCTCTTGCTCTGTTTTCTCTTCCTTGCCCATCTGAGAAGGGGATGATAAAGCAGCTTTTGTGGGCAGCTGGTGTCCAGCCAGGGTCAAACCACCACACTTGCAAACAAACTCATTAGTATGGAAGCCAGCATAGAGAAGGCAGGGGAATTTAGATGACTGATTGAATAATCTTCTGGGTAAGATTGAGATGAGTGCAAGTTAAAGAAAATATTATGTTTTGGCAGGACTACTGTACTCATCTACAAATATTCTTGCTTAAGGGTGACTCTCCTATTGATTTTAATGCAAAGAAGCATATATTTGAAATTTTAATATACACACCACATGTTTTGATATTAAGCTTACAGTTTAAATTATTAAAAAAGAAAGAAGGAAATAGATCATGAGTGTTTTTCATTGTTGCATTCAGACCATTTCTGGACATGAAACATATGGAGGTCAAACTTTAAGCAAAACCAAATATCATTATCTTGGTAGCCATTATCAGCTTACTATAGGAGGGTATAAAGACCTTGCTATGTAGACCTCTATTTGTTCTGTGCATAAACAACTCCTAAGCCTCAAACTCCAAAGTCTATGTTTTTCTTTAAAACTGTTTTATAATTCATGTACAGAGAATGGGGTACTCATTCATAGAAATGAGTGTCTAGAGAATGACTTTTACATTCTGAATGTAAAAATTTTACCAAGTGATTTGGCTCATTGCAGTAATATTAGTAGTAGTAAATAAATGTTATCTAAAATGACAACTGTTGTATTAACAATTCTCATAGCAAAACAAGCAACTGTTAGTCATTTTGAAAGGACATTATTAATAGAGTTCCATTTACAGTGAAAGGCAAAAAACCAAACCCCAAAGTCTTTGGTCATGAATGTGTCTGCTGCCTGGTTACTGCCTGCTGCCCCATCAGTAAAAGTGATCAGATAGGGTGGGACTTTGAATAATGTCATCTAGTGAAAGATGTCCCTACTGGTAGCTGAGTAGGTTGACTAGCTGATCTTGAAAGGTCCTTTCCAAAACAAAACCATTCTATGATTCTGTAATCTTATTTGCATGAGAGAGAATACTTTCCAAGTAATTGGAGGTAATTGCATTGCTTAAAACATTCTAAACAGTAATCCATTATATGGTGACTGTATTACTAAGAGAAATTAATAGAAATGAAATTATATAAGTGAATTATATTGCATTGATCTAACGTGGTTGGGTGGTGACAAGGTAATTCAGGTCGAAGTCCCACCTAGTTAACAAGTATGGTGTCAACTCATCCTGCATTTTGTTATCAGAAGGGGAATGGGTGAAAGCTCTTAAAAAACAGAGAGAAAGAAAATTAATTAATCAATGATCAGAATAAAATGCATAGAGAAAACACTGCATAATTTTACTGAGATGAGCACAGTAGCACAGCTCCCATAGATCTGGGCAGATGGAGATTCCATTTGGCTGAGTTCATGGTTGTCCTGTACTCAACATAAACATAGAAGTGTTAGACTTCTAGAAAGGGCAGAAAGGATTATTAGTTTCTGAAAAAGAAGGCTAGGATCCATAAAGACCTTGTTGGCAATGTTTTCCTAGAAGCACAGTGTCTTTTTCTTTTCTTCACATTTTCAAACTCATTTCCATTTCACAGGGTTTTATTGCTATTGTGATATTTGTTTACATCCAGTGTGGAATAGAACCATGCTTATTTTGAATGCTTTTCCCCATTCACATTTTGTCAAAATCTTTGCTATTAGTTTCTTGGGTTTAAAATTCGTGATTTTTTAATGAATTTTTTTCATGCAATCATCTTTTTTAGATGCTTTTTCTATTGTGTTCAGCTTCTGCTGTTTAGGACTGAATGAAAAATTTCCACTTGTTTTTGAGGGACACGAATAACCTTTTAATGCCATAATCAAAGAAGCTGAATCTTGGTACATGGTGTATTACAGAAAAGCTTAGATGTGCTAGACTTAATGCCTCAAAACTAGTGTACACATAGGCAAATCAAAAATAATTATGAAACAATCCATGCAAGATGCTAAGTATCTATAATCTTAAGTAAGACACTGCAGCTGAAAAGTCATACTTTCATGGGAAGAAATTTTTGACCCAGCAAGCTAAACTTTCATCACTTTTACCACAAAAATCCATTAAGAAAGTTATAAAGTTATGAAGTGCCACTGATTGCATACAGTAATTAAATTTGTCCATGCATGCTTAATAGCTGTGTACAGTTAATAGGAAAAGAAAGAGAATCTGGAAAATATGTGGATATACAGTGGAAGCAGTAGAGTGGATGCTTAATTGACTCTATGTTTCAAGTTCTTTTGACTCACAGTAGTTAGAGAAATGAAATCATGTCATAGTTAAGTGTAGTTTGGGTTGAAGTTGATTTTTTTTAAGAAAAGTTACTTAATTGACTGGAATACTGATTGCAATTTGAAAGTGGGGTGAAAGTAAGGCACTACAAAATAAATGCTTTAAAAGAGAAAACTTCTAAAAAAAGAAAAAAAAACCAGAAACATGTGCATTATCTTCTTTTACCCAGGATATTTTCCATAATAAGACTATACAAAGAAAAATTAAAATCACTGCCTTTCCAGACTTGCAGTATGAATAATGTAATGGGAGACAGTTAAGTGAGGACTGTCAACTTTGTTTCTTTCCTTCCCATGCTAGGCTTAAAACTAGATTTGCCCAGAGATTCTGTTTGTTCATAGCATTTTAGATGAATGAATACAGGCATACCATTCTGCAACAGTATTTGTTATTCCTTGAATTCACACATTCTCTACTAGACATAACAACCCCATCCAGAACAAGTCTTTTTTCCTGTCCCTTTTTCACTGTCTCTTATAGCTCTAACAAAGCTTACATCTGGCACACAAAAGCTCAGTCCAACGTATCAGTCTGATTAAGTTACATAAATTTGAAAATGGGATCTGATACTTTGGTGGAAGTATGCTTAACCAACGGTGCTTTGCAGTAACAGTGCACTGTGCAACACATGGAATGTAAGCTTCGTGGGTAAATATGTGTACCCATGCACAAGGTCAAATGACTTATTTCTGTTAATGAGAGAGAGAGGGTTATAAATATCTCAGGTTTCATTGAGATTAAAGTATACTTATGGTCTCTATTATGCTTTCTCAAACACTCAATGGCAGGTTAATTTTGTTGGAACTTAATTTACAGATTTAGAATGCTGGTTCTAACATAGACAATTTATGACCTTTACAGTGCTATTAAATTGATTTGATTTCTTATACAAAGGAAACATGTTTATCTCTTGTGGCTGTGGGTTTTGAGTGGGATATCATAATATTAATGCTTTTTTTTGAAAAAAAAGTTGATTTTTAAACTTCCTTTTTGACAACGTCACAGGATGATTCTTCACAGTAACATAAAATCTGCTCAACTAATAGTATTAGACTAACTTTTCCTTCAAGCTGGTAAAAGAATCACAGGGTAACAGCAGATCCAAGTTCAAGATTGTGTAGACCTAAAAGCTAGGAAAAACTGATACAAATTAAGAATTTAAAAATACATTTACAATTTATAGTAACAAATATAGAACCACAGGACAGCCTACTTTGGAAGGTACGTTGGAAGATCATCTGATCTGACCTTTCATGAGAACAGGAGCCTAGATGAGATTATCTAGCACCCTCTCAAATTGCATCTTGAAAACCTCTATTGATGGGGACTCTACCACATCCATGGGGAGGTTGTTTCAGCGAGTGATTGTTCTTACTGTCAAAAAAAGGTCTTTCTGATGCTGAGATGAAACCTACCCTGATGCAACATGTTGCCTCTTGTTTTCGCCATGTGACTCCTTGTGAAGAAAGAGCCTCTGTTCTTTCTGTAGCTGGTGCTTTGAGTGGACTTAATTGGACTATTGGATGAGTTCCCAGTGAGCCTTCCTTTCTCCAGGAGAAAAGACCTAACTCCTTCAGTCCTTCCTCACTGGGCAGATTCCAGCCCTTGGATCATCTTTGTTGTCCTTCTTTGGAGCCTCTCTGGTTTGTCTATGTGTCTCTTGAATTGTGGGGACCAGAACTGAAGACAGTCCTCCATGTGCAGCCTGACAAGTGCTGAGTAGAATGGGATGATCATGTCTCTAGCTTGGCTAATAACGTCCCTGCAGATGCTATCCAGAATCTGATTTACCTTTGCTGACGCAGAAGTGCACGGCTGATTCGTGTTCAGCTTGCTGTCCACCAGGACCCCTAGAGCCCTCTCAGCAAGGCTGCTCTCCAGCCACGCAGATCTTATTGTGTACTGGGCTGTTTGGTCATTCTTCTCCAGGTGCAAGACTTGGTACTTGTCTTTGTTAAACTTTGTATTGTTCTTGCTAACCCACTGTTCCAGCCTCTGCAAGTCGCTCAGTAAGATGGCTCTCTCACTTGTTGTGCCCAGCTCTCCATTTGATAACATACATTTTGGTGTCATCAACAAACACAGTGAGGGTGCTTTCAGTCTCATCATCCAAGCAGTTTATGAAGATGTTGGCCAGCATGGGGCCTAGTATCAATCCCTGGGGTACTCCAAATGTGACAGGCTGACAGCCACAGTAAAATCATGGACTTCCACCCTGTGAGTGTGACCTGTTAGCTACTTCCTACTCAGACCACCCATCCAATCTGTATCTTACAGGTTTGTCTTAGGGCAAGGCTGTGGGAAACCGTATCAAATGCTTTGCAGAAGGCCAGGTAAAAACCATCCATTCTCTCCAAATTTATCAAAGACTAAATGTTACTGCTACAAAATCCCAAAGACACCACATAGGTTTTATTAGCAAATAGTTAATCTTTAATAATTTCTGAGAAAACATACCATATAAAGTAATATAAGAAGCTTCCAGCTGGATATATTCTTTGTTCTAAATCACTGCTCTGTCCTCAAAGTATTTAAATAAAAATGGTAAATTTCTCCTGGTAGATTATTTAGCTGAATTAGGCATTTAGAAGATATGGCTTCATAGAATCATAGAATTAACTGGGTTGGAAGAGACCTCCGAGATCATCAAGTCCAACCCTTGATCCAACCCCATTGTAATTACTAGATCATGGCACTCAGTGCCACATCCAGCCTCATCTTAAAAACCTCCAGGGATGGTGAATCCACCCCCTCTCTGTGCAGGCCATTCCAATGCCTGATCACTCTCTCTGTAAAGAACTTCTTTCTAATATCCAACCTAAACCTCCCCTGACAGAGCTTAAGCCCGTGCCCTCTTGTCCTACTGCTGATTGCCTGGGAGAAGAGACCGACCACCACCTGGCTACAACCTCCTCTCAGGAATTGTAGAGAATGATGAGGTCACCCCTGAGCCTCCTCTTCTCCAAAAGGTATGATTCATATATTTATTCACCTCTCACATATTAGGATTGACTTTAAACAAATATTTCCATGTGATATTTAGGAAGCTCAAACATGAGAAGCCAAGAAAATCTCTAGCTCATGCTCTTTTGATACTTCAGCAAGCCTGATTTCTTCCATGATGCCTACACAGTGCTGCCTACTGCTAACTGCTTGGCAGGCAGCAACTCACACATTCTGTGTGGAACATATTTTTGTGTTACTGTTGTTTTTTCTTACCTCTTTCTTGACCTTACCCATCTGCATGTTTTGCCTACCAGTTTTGTCACTAGCATAGACCCTGATCCTTAAAATGCTTAAGCAAATGGCTAAATTCAATGTGCTATGTATACCTTTTTGTAGGTTCTTGCTTGTGTGAATTCTATTTAAAAATAATCTTTCCTGCTGGTGCTGCTGCTTGGCTTACTTGTTAAGACTGCCTTGTAATCTTAGGACTAGGACTGCATTGTGAAAGGCATTTTGTGAATACAAGGTAAAACCATATTCTTGTCTTCTGTGTATATGGATACTGGGTTATTCTACACACCATAATAAGGTAGTTACTATTAAATAATCTTTCAATAAAATAAATATTTTCACTTGCTTTTATTATTTAATTTTTAGTTTCTATGAGTTTTTATGTAAGATTTCATCCACCTTGTTTTCTGTCCTATGATTATTTATTTATTTATTTATTTATGGAATTACATAATGTATGAAGATTTGATTTCTCAGAACAGTTTCTGATGCTGCCCTCTTTGAAATCTGAAATGTGAAATTAGAATGTCAAGTTTCTAAATACCTCATCTTAGATACGAGACAATTTTCATCTGCATATTTTAGTTTTGTGAAACAATGAATCAGAAGCTAGAATTGCAAGCCACTTCCCAAAATCTTTGGGTTTAGTTCTTTTTGGCATATATTAGGTTGACAAATTACCATGAATCTCTTTTTAATCATGCACGGACAAGAATTAAGTGAGCAGAGGTAGCTCTACTTGTAAGAAATAAGGAAAAGAGACTTTCAAAAAACCTAAACACTTGTGTATAGGAACTAGAAATCCACTTTTGTCCTTCCTGCACTATGGAGCATACCTAATTGTATTTTAGCATAGTACAGTATCTCTATAGTATGGGTTTTTTTACTTTACCTATACTGGTGAATAATTCCTAATTACTTTCATGAAATGTATTCATAGTCATACACGTATATATTGGCACCTTGTATTTGTTTTCCAGAAAATTATTTCTGTGCTTATAGTCTACATATGTTAATGAAATTAGGCATTCAGTAAAATTCGGAGGCTGGAATTGTTTGACTTTCATAATAGATCAATAAAACCACTCCTTCAGATATTTCTGAACTTTCAGGAAATGTAATGAAGTCAAAAGTACAAAAATTAAGTAGGAAATCTAGGTCTTTTGAATTTTGATTTATTGAAAATTATTACAGAAATCTTATCTGCTTGCTCAAATACATAAAACTTATTTTAGATCAAAAACTGCATAATAATAGATACATAATACATAATAAATGTGTGCTAGAATGCATAATCTTTTTACCTTATGAACTAATACAAATCTTTCTTAAAAAGTGTGATTTGTTATATAAAAGCTGTCTCACAATAGTGTTCCAAAACACTTCATTAGCAATGAGTAGCTGGAAAATCACCGTCAAACCATAGCATAACCTTAAACATGCTCTATTTGCAATTATTACACCTGCTCATAGATATCTTTCCCTTGCAAACTACCTGGAAACTGAATTGAACTGTTAACTGCAAACTTTAAAGTCTGACTCGTATCCTGCTTTTTAGATCAGTATTTCAGTCTGGAATGAGGTATGAAATGATAATTTTCTACAGTCAAAACTTGTATGGTGCAGTTATACATTTGGGATGTAGTCTTCATCCAAAATACTAGCATTGAGTTCAAAGCCCTGAATTAAATACTACTTTATGAAATTCAAACCTATAAATATGGTCAAACAAATTATGTTATTGTGCTTGTAAAAAAATGCTTTCTGAGCAGTGTCAACTAATTTTAGGTTATATACCCATAAAATATGCATTTGAGAACTTTTATTTAGTAGCTTACAGTCCTGCGTTCCTCATATATTTTCAGAATTGGCTGAGAAGTCATTTAGGTGGTAGTGATAACACATGCACATACTTCTAGTCAGTTAAAGGAGGAATATTGATGTCCCTTTAATATTTTTCTATTTTATTATTCTATTATTCCCATTTATTAATAATCCATTTGTTAATAACTATTATAGAATAATTGAGATCTCAGCCAAAATATTTGATATATAGGAATAGACCTATACAGGAGCTCTACCTGAAAAGAGAAGAATCCAAATAAAGCCTTCTCACCTTTAGTCTCTCTTATCAGACAAAAAATATAATTCAAGCAATTTAGTTTTTGGGTTTGAATTTGGGGTTTTTTTTTGGCAAGGTGTTAGTTAAAGAAGACACTAAGTCAAATAATGTGAAAAGTAAAGGGGAACCCTTCAAATAATACTGGATAAAATAGAAGAGTGTGATTGGAGAAGATGTTGAGTGAAATTGAAGGGATGGAGACTTGGAAGCAACAACCAGCCAGTGCAAGGCAACCAAGCTCTTGGGCAAACTGGATTGAACTTCAGTAAAATGAGTTTCCTTCTGTATTATAAAGTTTATTCTGTCCTGTTGTACAACACACATCTAAATTGCATGTTGTTATATTTTTTATCTCTTATATGTATGTTTAAAAGAGCAGCAAATATTGATGATTTATACTAAAATTTAGTTAGCTTGCAGTCTAGCCATTCTAAAGGCCACTATCCAGAGTCAGACAGAATTGCTCTAGAGAACATGAACTGTTATTTCCGTACAAATATACACGAATTTACATATGTAGACACAAAACATGTTTACAAACAGTCATTTTAACCCTGGAGTTAGTTATTCTTTCTGGAGAAAAAAGTGCAAATCAAAATCAAAAAAATTTGGTTTACTGTATGTAATCATTCCCCTAAAAAACCAAACCAAACCAAACCAAACCAAACCAAACCAAACCAAACCAAACCAAACCAAACCAAACCAAACCAAACCAAACCAAACCAAACCAAAACATTGTGTTCAGCCCTAAGCATCATCCCTCTGGAACTTCCATGCCTCTTCTTCTGTTTCCTCTGATCCTCTCATCTGGGATTTCTGACTAGTTGCTCAAGAATTTATTTCCTGGGATATCTCGGAGTGGGACTGGTATGACTCAGAGTTGAATGAGCTTCTCAGCACAGTTTCAGGGACAAGAATGATGGTGATTTCCACTGGATAGATTTTCCTCACTGATTTCAACACACAAATAAGAACTTCTCTGTTTTATATGGAACTTCTTAATCTTCTATAGCCTGTCCTCAAGTTACAATTAAATGCTACAGCATGGTGATTAGTTTGCATTATTGTATTTTAATGCTTAGAAATATCTTTAAATTAAAAAATAAAAAGCACTCAAAATATCCAGAGACCTTATAAAGGAATGACTGATGCATTAATATCAAACATATACCTTCTCTTTTGGTATATAATTTTCTTTTTCTTCCGTCCCAGTGGTCAAATGCAAACTTTTTCCCCAACCATTTTTTTTTGGTACTTCTAATACAAAAATTTCTGGCAAAAAATATGTATTCTTAAGAAGTATATTTGAAGTGTCTTTTTAACATTATTTGATTTTGATGAAGTTAGGTAGGGGATTGAAATATAGATTTGTAGTATTTGTAGTTTTCACTGAGGATCATCAAATTTCAGTAATAATTCTAGAAAATGTATTAAGACAAATAATCTTGTGTTTCTGTCAGGACAGAAGATAGAGAAGTTGAACAGTTTCAAAATTAAAAAGGACTAGACTGTATTGATCCAATTAATACTTCATTGAGAATTCTTGTCAGTCCTTCTTTTCTACAAAATTAGCAGACATAATGGAATTTTTTAATGTCCTTTTGTAATTTTAAAAAGGCCTTGGTACTCATTGATGAAAGTTTGGTTGAAAGATTTAAACTGCCTGGCTTGGATTTTAGCACTATTGGAGACCAAAATCACTATCTGAAATACTAAAGGAACATTACTAGAAAGGACTTAATGTACAGACTACACATTAGAAGAGAGATGTCTAATGAAGTATAGCAGGATGTCTAAGGGGATTTAAACTGTACTTCCATCCTAATGGTTTGAAAAAGGATATGAACATGCTTAATGTATGCACACTTAGGAATGCATATATATATATATACACATGAGTGGTTGACAGCAGTACAAATAGATTGAATCTGGAATTACAGAGTGTAAAATGAAAAGTGAGGAAAAATTAGCTTACAAGATTTACTCAAGAAAATTCTACTTCTGTAAAGTAGTAATTTAGTGTGAGTTGTCAGGGATGAGTAGAGGATGAGCAATAGCATACTGTGAACTGCAGTTTGATAGTTTATAGTTTGATGCAGTGGCAGAGTTCTGCTCTGGTTAACACAGTGGAGATTGATGCCATAAACTAAGGAATATCAGTACAGTTTTTGTATAATTACAGTATGCTCTATTGACAGACTGCTGTACACTCTTCAATACAAGTTTAGCACAAATAAACCAAAGGAGATCATAAAATAACAATAGAACCAGTTATAGCTGTATGAATTTAGTTTAAAAGGCATATCACAAAGCTATAAGACTTAGTTTATAAGTGAAATATTTAAATATTATTTGATCGATGCAAAAATGGAAAGAAAGAGTTAAATGCCCTTTTGTTTGAAGGTGGTGTGTGTAAAATAGTTAAAATGAAGAAAATGTTTATTATTGACATAAATTAATTAGAGCTTCTCCCATGGGGAGAAGTGAAATCTAAAATAGTTATGAAAAGATATTCAGACAGTGCTTATTAGTTTGGTGCAGGGTATAATTTTGCAATGATAACACATTGCATTTTATGGAAGAGGATTTCCTTCCTGCATCTCTGCCCAAATTTTTGTCTGTGATTAAGATAATAGAAAAGCCTTTTAAACTGTCACAAGAATTCTTTGCATGCAAAGTTAATATGATATACAAATGAACATCAGGAATACTTTATAGAAATAGCAGGTCTCTCACTGGGCTCAAAAGGCCTTCTGCATTATAATTCTGTCTTCATAACTGTAGGTCATCCCACTGAAAAGTTCTGCTATATTTCAGAGAGTTTGGATCAGATCCTGTAGCAATATAGCAATTTCTTTTAACTCCTGAGCTCTTCAGTCTATGTTTTACTCATTAGTCGAACAGATATATAGCCATTATTAATATTAATAGAAAACTTTCATGAGTATTATTAATAAATTTTTCAATGCAATAAATTCATTTTTCCCCGTCTTCTAGGAAGGTAAAATACTTTTTAAAAAAACCGAAGATTCTCTTGGGATGCAGAAATTTGAAACTGTAAAGAGTACCCATTTGATGAAAAATGACCCAGAGTTTACTCCTGAACATGGCTGTAAATTGTTAAGGATTATTCCTGGAGGTGTGAGGTATCACGCAATTTTCATAACTGTGTTTTAGACCACTCATTGTAAGTGTAGATGGATACTCAGAAACTATAACTGGCATAAATATAGTCTTATGAGAGCCCTGGGAACTGTCTCCCATTCCGTACTACAATAATGTATCACTATAGTAGTTTAGTCTTTTTCTGTCTCTGCAGTGCAAGGTATGGTTATACTTCAGGAAACACAAAATATATCAAGAAGTAATGCATCTCTTCAGTCTAGTGTTTTTTAAGAACACTATTCACTGAAATCATTATTCATATTATGAGTTTAACAAAAAGCATCTTATTTGAAAATGGCAAGCATAGAGCAGAGATAAAAAAAATCTTATTATGCTCTAATGTGGTGGACCTGGGTCATCCTGTAACCTCACATCTCATTTATTTTGAATGGTTATAGTTTTGAAAAACAGACTCTTATTCTGTTCCCTTTTTTGCAGTTTCTCTCCTTGATCTGATTATGCAATTTACTTATTTTTTCTATAATGGGTTTGCTTTAGCAATGGGTGAGTAAAAAGACTGTATGAATTCAAGTAATGGATACCAGCCACTTAAGATGAATGTATTAGTCTTGCTTATTTTAAGGGAATTGACTATGTTCTCTTTTACAGGAGCTTTGTGGTGTTAGAGTGGGTTACAGGTGTTTGGTTTTGTGGATAAAAGAAGAGGCTTTAATAGTTTCTTTAAACCCCTCTAATGATAGTTTTGAATGAAGACATGAGCCCCCTGCGTTCATCTTTTTAATGCACAGTGTGAAGCTCTAGCTGCTCATTAAGTAGAAAGAATCCTTCTTTAATTATAAAGAACTTCACTAAGATATTATATAATGGGATGCAAGGGCCCTTTTCCACAGTATCGTTCCTCCTTCATGATGACAGCAGCTACCAGCTGTATTACTCCACTGTTCCTCACAGACAAAACACTAATGTGCTGCAATATATCGTTAAAGGCCAAAGCAAGCAGAGGGTTGGTCACCCCTGCTGTGCAAGCCGAGGTGACTGAGGTGGGAGGGTGGACATGATCTCCAAATCACAGAATATGCCGAGTTGGAAGGGAAAGCAAAAGGATGACCTGCAGTACAGAGAAAGAACAAATTGAAATCTATCCTAATGAGTGTTTTGTTCTCTTTAACAAACCATAACAAAGGAAGGAGCTGCTAGGGCAAAGAGCTAAAAACATAACATGATTATTTGTTGTGCTTCTACTGATTTTTCATTGGTTTCAGTATGACTTTGTTCTCTACACCAGCTCACTTCAGCACATAAAGTAAATTGAAATGAGATTAAGGCTGATGCTGCCTATTTGTGTTGTGAACTTTTCTCAGGTCACTTTAGGTATTGAAATATGTCGCAATTGTAAGTGATGAACATATAGCTGAGTTACTCCTGAGCAATATCCTGATATAAACTGGTACAACTCCAATTAATTCAAACAGAAATGCTCTTATTCCCTTTATTTTATGACCTTGTAATTCACTGACTTGATTGGAATTATGATGGTTTATATCAACACAAATGGTTGATTCTTGTTTTGTTAATTATTCAATTAGCAAAACAAGAATGTTCTGATTATTGATAGGTGTTTGGAAGAATAGAAATGTTTAAACAAAGCTCCAAGTTTGGATGAAATTTATCCTATTACTCTGGCACACTCATTAAACATTTTCAATTTTTTTATGGTTCTGTACTTAGGACTTGATCAAAATTCAGAGCTGTGTATTAATGTTCTCTTGTTAAACATTTCACTGGGTTCCGTAACTGATTGACTTGTACAGGTTTGGATGGGTTTTTCTTCTCTAATCTTGTCAGAAAATTCTACTTGTAGGTCAAGAAGTCCATCTAATATACAGGGGCTAGGAAAATATCATTATATGTTTGCCTTATTTATATACTTCTCTTTACAATTTTTTTAATGTTCCTTTAATATTCTCTGAGAAAAGACAAGTCCAGAAATGCTCAACGGGTGTGTGTGTGTGGGTGTGTATATGGGTGTGGGAGTGTATGTATGTGTCTAAGATGTTGATAAGTGTGTTATTTTTTTAAAGAAAATCTGTTGGCTATTACCATTATATAAAGAATATGAGATAATACCTTGTAAATCTGAGGCAAAGAAAGAAAGAAGAACATCTCCCCATAGAGTATTTTCCTTGTATTTTGAAATTCAAGGTTGCGGAAGGTTTATGGAGACAAATTCCCAGACTTTTTCAGTGTGTGATAAATTAATGAACTGTAGTGTAATTTGCATTTATGCAAACTAAGATAAAAATTCCTTAGTTGAAATTGGGAGAGGTAGGTCTGCTGCGTACAGAAATGATATTCTACCTCAAAATTTTGTGGTCCTATTTCTGTGCCAGTATCTGACTGAACATTGAGAGGACAGTAGATGAGAGATGGGTTCATAATTATTGATCTGTTACAGAGGGAGAATATTTTTCTTAAGGCCTGGCATGCTGTGGGAAATAGACAGGGAATATAATCCTGGATAGAGTCTCAGAGCCCAGAGTTTACTAATGACTGCTACAGAAAATACTTCATTGTGGGAAGTATCCAAGCCAGGAAGATAGAAGTCTCTCTTACCAAAGGTTTTCTCACTGGAAAAGTTACTAGAAAAATTACAGTCTCTGACTGGAATTTTAATCACATCACAGAGGCTATAAAAATATGTTTAATAGCTCCAAGCTCTGGGATTATGGTTTCTGTGTGAGATGGACTACAGAAAGGCAGCACTGTTACAGAGTCATATGCACTAGTTGCCAAACATGCAGCTTCCAAGACCAGTGGCCATTAATTACTGTCCTGTGCTTGGTATGAAGTACAAGTTGAAGCTAACAATACATGATGTACTAGCTCAAGGACAGTGCCTGGATGCAGAATGAGACTTGAACTGCAGATCCCAGTGGAGGCTGCAAAAAGATATATGTATTTCACTTCTAGAAAGCCCACACAATCTGTAGGAAGAGATTAAACTGAATTTTTGTCTTTTTGACAACATAACTTGAAAGACTATGCCTTCATGGAAACCACAGAAGTGTGTGCAATATGGAGTGCTAACGAGATGGTATTACATGAGGTATCTCAGGTCTCACACCAACTTGTTTGTGGAGTCTAAAGAACAGGATAAATTACCTCAGTATGATGTGGAGCCCCTGGTGGTCTAGTGGTTAAGGGTGAGGCGCTGTCACCGTCGGAGACCTGGGTTTGATTCCCGGTCAGGGGCACTCCCGGGCAGATGGAGCTCGTTAGCCCTTAAAGGTAACCCATCTACGTCCTGAGGACCTCGCTGCCACCGTCCAAGCTCGCTTGGCCCCAGTAGATGAACCTTAGGATTAAAGGGTGGGCTCAGTTCCGCGCACACTGTGTCTCACCTAAAAAATCCAATGCGCAGGCTGGAAGGTGTAAAGACCTTCCCAGGATCTTCGCTCGCAAAGACTGGCCATTATTATTATTATTTTATTATGACGTGGAGGCTGACACTGCTATAACTTGTATTTCTCTCTTATACTTTTTCCATTTGCTTAAAATTGCATTAATTATTTACTGCTGCCTTACATTATTATTTACTGCTAACTCTTTCTTCTACATTTCAGAATGTGTCATTCCAGTAGTCATTGGTTAGGAAGATGGAATTTTTTTTCCTGTGTTCAAAGCAATCTTCACTTAGGTTTGCATTTTCAAAGGTCATTCTTTATGAAACATTTACATGCCCAAAGCCAGGGGAAAAAAAGTCCTTCTAGATACCCAGCTGCATATTTAGATGCTTGAGTATCTTAGAAAATCTGATCCATGAACTGCACCTCCTAATTATGTGGAGAGAAATTGTAAACATGGAACAAGAACAGTATTTTAAGCAAGAACTACCACATTTCATGTTTTGTACTATGGGTAAATGAGCACATGTACACTTGTAATATAATTTATGTGTTATTTTTCTTCTTTAAGATTTGGAGAGGATAAGATGAAAAATAACATATAAAAATCGAAAAATAACATATAAAAATCTTTAAGATTTGGAGAGGATAAGATGAAAAATCCAAATCTTTAAGATTTGGAGACTACTTGGTTCTCAAACTGCTATAGTTAGTACTGTAACTAAAACCAAAATGTACTGATTTAAGGGGAAAGCAAGTGGAACCGGTCTTATTTTGAGGTTGTTCAAGGCCACATCTCCCCACTGCATTTCTCAGTGCAACTAGGAGGTAACAGACAAAGTATGTTAGTGGAAGAATATGAAAATATCCTGAAAGCATTTTTAAAAACCCATAAACTTATCTCCCAACCCTTTTGCAACTCACCAAACACTTAGAATTCTCTCTTCAGATGTTTCTATAGTCTGTCTGACATTCAGTTTCACTGAAAAAAATCCACATCTCTGTGGTTGTTCCTTTGAGTTTCAGGGTTGCTAATCATACCCTTGCATCGTACTCTTTCTTAGGCACGTGGAAACCCCTGATCATTAACTTGATAGATCAAGGCTCATCTTCACATGATGTAGAAGTTTAATAGGCCCTCAATTTCTTTTAATGTAAATAAGACTCATTAACCTTACTACCCTTAGAACATTTCCAATTCTCAGCTTCAGTGTTGCCCAGAGAGTTTGAATTTTAATTCTGATCCTGAATATTCAAGCACTTCTGACTATTTATTACTGAACCCATCCAGCCCTTTTGCGGAACCCACCCTGGTGCCTTTTGTATTAGGATGAAGAGAGAAACTCAGTGAGATTTTTTTGAGACATGAAAGAAGACTACTGTAGGAAAGAAAGAGAAAGCCATAATTGTTGCAGGCTAGTTCATCATTAAAACTGATGAATCTGAGGCTGATACAAGCACTTATGCTATTTATTCCATTTATGGCTATTATTGTGGTTGTTTTAGTGGGTATTACAAATAGCGGGAAGAGCAGCTTGTGTCTTGATAAACAGCCCTTTTGGGCATTGGGGCTGCTGAGCGTCAACAAAAACCTACCAAAACTGAGCGGCAACTAACAGCTGAGCATGGTCTGTGGCAGGTGAGAGTAATTTGATCCCTCCAATTCACCTTGGATATCCTGAAAATAGAACTGGCTCCTATTCTTTTTAAAACAGAATAGCTGTAGGGAACATCAGTGGAAATGGAAACCAGCGTGAGGCAGGCTTGCATTAAATAGCTTTATAGGAGGCAGACTTGTATTACATAGCTCTATAGAAGAATGTACTACATGCTACTGAAACCAGCTAGTGCTGTCATTCTTTATATCTACTTCAAATTAGTCAGTATTAGGATGAACTTTTTTCCCCGATTGTAAGGAATGAAGATGTACCATATCTTTTATAGCTCAAGGAAACACATTTTTAGGTATAAGAATTAATGATTCACATAAAATGTTGTTACCAAAAATGCAATTCAAAATAAGGCAGGGTTATAATAAAATCTCTGCAACTGACACTGAATTATTATTGTTTTCTGGCTAGCATTGTACATGCTCCAGTTTTATGTAGAATGAGTACTAAATCCATAGAGTGCTTAGTTTACTGATTGCCCACTCCCTACTATATATTGAAAATATTTTAAGTATTGATACTGGATTAGAAAACCCTAAGAGCAATCTTCTAATACTTGAAACACTCAAGTGTTCTTTGTCTTGGTGGACTCAGTTTCAAACCTTGTTCCATTTTCAATGCAATTTAATTGTTGCATACTAGACTCTGTATCTTTCTAACCATGTGTCAGCGGCAGCAAATTAGGCACTTAGGCACCTAAGTATGAATATTTTCCCCTGCAGTTCACTGCATCCACTAGGATCACATTTTCTTTTGTCAGAAAAGGATTAATTCTAGAGGCCTGACTGATACCATGCTAAAGTTTTCCTTTTAAGTTTTAGCTTTTGAAAACAGCAGTAGACAATTTCACTAAAATCTACAGAAAAAAAAAAAAAACCTACAAAAAAAGGGACACAAAGATTGAGAAAAACAAGCTATACTTCTTTTCTGTGTTACCTAGAAGTGAACATAGAATTTAATATTAATTTGCCAGATCTGTTTTGGAGAAGAAACATTTTTCAGTGGCACTGTTCCACTGATAGATCTGGATACAGGGCTCACTCATCTCCAGATTTCTGTCCACTCACCCAGAGGAGCTTGGTGGCATTTCTGATGTTGCAGTACCAACCCCTGGGCAAAACAATCATGGATTCAGTGACCTCTCTGGCCCTTCTCCTCACTTATGTCTCCTTGTAGGATGTGCTTCACAGACATAGTACAATGTCTTGGCCCTCAGCACTAACATAGATCTGCTACTGATTCCTGAGTAAGGTTGTCTTAACTAACTTGCAGGAGAATACATTTAGCACAGAAAAACTGACAAAACTTTTGCTTTCCTTCAGGAAAGAAAGGGATTTTGAAGATATCACATACTGTTTAAACAGGACGTGCTGGTCCAGACTTCACTAAATGACCTCTTGTATTAGGTGTATCAGCCACAATATGATATACTAATTTAACAAGGCTGAGAGAGCAAGAAGAGTGAGGTGGAATAAATACAGAGCAGAGATTACCACATGCAAATCATTTCTGGCTTCTCTAAAAGGTCAGTCTGTCCTTACTTTGCTCTATTCAGCATATCCGGTTTGCCACAATTATCACTGCCCTATTAGTTACTTTTTGTAAAAGAACACTACAAAATGCATACAGTTTCAAACAAATAACTCCTTTGTGTGTGTGTATATATATATATGCATGCATTTATAAAAATAGATATGTGTATATATATGTGCATATATAAACCCATTCTATAAAGAAAGGCTAGTTACATACAGATATAAGTTTATAGAAAAATTAATATATAGATTTGTATTATACATATAAAGCTATTAGTACATGGATTATTTATATAATTATTGCTATTATCATTATTCTAAACATGTAATATTGAAAATGCCTCCTTGAGTTTTCACACTGCTTTCATCTTATTACCTAGTGAGCTACTGCTTTTGATGTTGGCACCCTTCATATTTTTCAGTTTGGTGTTTGGATTTAAAGGTAATATTGCTGCAATGTTGGTACCATTTGCATTGGCCTTTTAAAACAATAATATTTTTTCTAAAATCTTTATTCACTGAACATATTTTTGCCAGTAGACGAAATCCTTTGTTGACCTTATACTGAACAAGGCCAGGGTTATCTCTTGTTAAGCCATGAACTCCTAATTTGAATTTGTAATGTTTTATGCAAAGACACTTTAAAAAAAGAGAAATGATCTTTTTCTGCATGCTGTACAGTAGCTCTGATGAAGCTAAATTGCACAGGGAAACATATTGGGCCATAGGAAATAAGCAATGAATATTGGGGTTTGCAAAACCAAAGCAGAATGAACCTCTGGAGAGGTGCAGGCTGTACTGGCAGCATGCTAAACACGGTGCAGTGATGGATGATAGATGATTGCCCATGGGAGAAAGCAGAGAATGAAAGACATGTACATACACCAGCACAAAGCTGTACCATATGGCAGCACCCGGGAAGGGAGAGCTGAGGATGTGTCTTGTTCTGTTGCTTCCTCCTATCATTCCCACTCCAAAACACCTTGCTAGTGTGAGAAATGCAAGCAGAAGTGGCATGAAATGCCCTCTGTGGGTTCTGGCTGTCTTTTGGAAAAGAGGGTACAGCTTAGAGAGGATTTGTTTTTGTTTCTCAGGACTTGCAAGTTGATTTAGATTATTAACTTTAGGGCCAGGTTCTGGATGGAAGCTCGAAGCCTTAATTTTTTGAGATGAAATAAGTGCATGATGGCCAAAACAAAAAAGAAGCAAACTAGATATCTGTGTACTTGCATGTGGAATGAAACCCTGGATGTTGGATTTTATTTTTTTTCAAGTTTATTGTTTTACCTTTGTCATGAGATTTAATACTGGGAACCATGAGAAGAAAGGGGAAAAAACGACAGGTTGATTCTGTAAGTGTGGTCGTATTCTCTGGTCATTATGACTTAATGAGGATGACTAGACAAATTAGGATTTTCTGTAACTTTAACGGAAATTCTTTAAGTATATCGAAAGATGTATAAATTCTTCCACAGAGCAGACATGAAAACCAAAAAGTAAATTTCTTCACTCTTTTCATTATTCATTCCAAGTTTTCAGAAAATCCACTTAGGAAGTGTCAGCCTAATTACTTCTGCAGATTTTAAAATTGAAAGCAGAGATCCCCTTTGTAGATTTATGATCGTTAAATGTCTCAATATGATATTTTTTTATTAAAAAAGGTTGAATAAGGACTTTTTATTTTGAATAATGTTATTGCATTGGATGACGCAGAATAAAATTTTACCATTTATTTTAAGGGACTGCCAAATATTGCTTGTTAGATATTTTTATTCCACTTCATTAAAAGAAATTTTTAGAGTACAGTTTAGGTCCGTGATTGATCAAGTACTGATAAACTAATTCATTACGTACTTGAGGGATAGGTAAAATTGCAGTCCTGGCAACTGCAAAATCTCCCTTAATAATTTTCTTGGAGTAGGCTAAGCTGAAGAACTGCACATCAAACGATGATGCAGCATCACATCACAGGGCTCAATGTGCTGGTCTGCTGAGCTGTCTAGGTGAACCCAGAAAGAAGCATAATGATTTATGCATTCCCTTATTCACAGGTAAGCACTGAAAGAGACAATTCTCACCCGTCTAAGTCATTCCTAACTGTGTAAATGTCAATTTATCTCCAGGAATATATGTTAAATTTTGTAACTCTCAAAAATCTGAGCCCAGTGATACTCCTTCTATTTTTTAATTGAGGAATGATGCTAAAAACTGTAGTATTTTCTGGACTGCAAGTTTTAAAAATTACTTGCTTGCATGTGAAGACCTCAAGTACAACCTCTAGGAGACACATCTCTTGATTACCTGGCCATATTAAAGAGAGAAATTAGTCTGAAATATTTTGGATAATGAATTGTTGTGACTAAATTGATAATTGTAAGCAAAAAAGCTGAGAGTTGATATTTCCATCTCAAGGATGACTTTTAAATCCTTCTTGCGTAAGACTGGGGTCCTACTTGTCTAAAAAAGTGATATGCTGTTTATTGTAGTAGACTTTGCAGTATTTTATGTCTACTTATTTTCCTCAAAAATACAAGTCTTTCTCTATCCCAAATATCTATTTAAAAACCCTAAAGTATTGAGGGAAAGTACTGAAAGCAAGAGAAGGCAGCTGTCTTTCATAGATCCTGAGCGCTTGTAGCATATGAATCAACTACAATGTTATGAATACTCAGTGCTAGGAATTTCCATGTATATTTCAATGGACATTTCTATACATAGAAATGTGATCTTTTGTTTCTGAATGTTTGCATAAGAAAAGCATAGAATCATCAAGGTTGGAAAGACCTTCAAGGTCATCTAGTTCAACCATCACCCCAGCACTATCACTGTAACCCCTAAACCACATCACAAAACACCAGATCCAGACACTTCTTGAACACCTCCAGGCAGGGTGACTCCACTACTTTCCTGGAGAACCTATTCCAATTCCTGACCACCCAAATAGTGAATTTAATCTCCCCTGTCACAACTTAAGGCCATTTCCTCTAGACCTCTCACTGCAGGCTTGGCAGAGGAGACCAGCCCCCACCTCACTGCAACCTCCTCTCAGGTAGTTGTAGAGTGTGATGAGGTCCCCCTTCAGCCTCCCTTTTTTGAGACTAAACAAACCCAGCTCCCTCAGCCATTCTCATAAAACATGTTTTCTAGACTCTTCACAAGCTTTGCTGCCCTTTGCTAGACATGCTTGAGCACCTCAACATCCTTTTTAAAGTGAGGGGCCCAAAACTGAACACTTGAGATGTGGCCTCACCAATGCTGAGTACAGGGGGACAGATACTTCCCTAGTCTTGCTGGCTTTACCATTCTTGATAGAGACACTACTCTCTGATTCCAAAATATGGGGGAAATATTTGAAAGAAATCTGTAGTGGTTTTTTTCCAACCATTGTAGATGAATATTGTACACTTTCATGAGTCTGTGGAATTTCTAAGTAGGTGAAATAGTTCTGAACTTTTTGAAGGATAAGACATAATAATCCTTGTAGTGTCTCTGTCTCCTCTTAAGATTTCCTGACAGTTTCATTGAATTGTGGACATTTTTTTAGCTTATCATAAGAAATCATAATTTTGCATTATTGCCCTTACCCTTTCCACTCAGTTCATGCCTCTGTGTGAGAGAAGAATGCTACAAATTCTTTTTCATCAAACCCTACCTCTTACCACTGATGTTTCTGTAACATCTGACTTGCCTGCTTTTTCCTAATGTGATTCAGAGAAATGAGAATGGTACAGCAGTGGACATCTTACAGATTAATGCTGTGTCAGTCTTCAAGGACTTGTGTCTTTTGCTTCAGGGACTCCAGGAAAAATTATTTCTGAATGATCAGTTAATTCCCATTAACTGTATGTCCACATATTCACTGGACAATTGTAACTTGACAATTCTCAAATATGTGTGTCTGGGTAGACAGGAAAAAAATACTGCATTGTACAGACAACTGACTGCAGCTTCGTGGCAAGTCTCCATGTAATCACACTAGATGTGTTTCTAAAGTGTTCTTACAGCATACCAAATTGTTGTCTGAATTTTAAATAAGTATGAAAACAAAGACTCAGTTGCCATCATATACAGATACAGCTGTCTTTCTAAAGCCAGTTTCAACAATGAAAATTATAGCTCAGCTGTTCAATCAACACAGCAGCAGGCAAATGTTGGTGTGAAATATACTCAAAGTAATTTCAATTAACAATAATTAAATTGTATTGGGTTTTAAAATAGAATGCCAGGAGTGGATACGGAGGAGGGGTAAGGTGCCCAGGTCATAAATGCAGATCTGGTCTGCTGCTCACTTGGGTTTTTCAGATTTCTTCTAGGCAATGATAGTATCAGTTGGAACACAGAAATGAACAAAACAGTTAGTGGGAGGATATAATGTGAAGAGGGAAGGGAGAAGTAACATGTTCAACCTGATGGAAACAGAATGAACCCAACCTTTTCTCAGCATCTATTTTCCTCCTAGCCTGGGAGGAGAAGAAGAGAAGAGAAACAGTTGTCAGCCAGGATGAAGATATCACACAGTGGAACAGCACAACTACTGTTCTCAATTTATGGCAGAAAGTATATTCATCAGCACAGAGATATCAGAGCTTCAATAATAATTCAGACAGCTGAATGTTGCTAAAGTGCACAGCTTGGCAGAGGTCTTGTAACTCTGTATTTTTTTTCAGCAAGATGTTTGTACTTATCCTGAAGAATTAGTTGAGCAAATAATTGAATCCAGAAGCACCTAGTTTTCAGTGATGTTCTCAGTAACAATTCTCTGTATGCTTGCAGGTGGGGAGTCCTGACAGATAGCTAGGCAATTTATGTTCTCATCAAAAGAAAAAAAAAAAAAACAACAAAATAAACACCACACTTTACTTTCTGTAGGGATTCTCAAATGCATAAAAATATGGGAGGAATCTTTAAACAGTAAAACAGAAGTAATATAATTAAAAATACAATGTACATGCCAACTAATGCCAGATATTTCTTACTGTTAAATTACAGTAATATTACATAACATGATCAACATACTGTTAACATTCCTATTTTATCTTCATAATTTTATTTCAAATTCATTAATTTTACTTAGCTGCTACATTATATGGTAGAGTCAAACTTGTTTAGCATTTGGGAATGTTGTTCTCAACCTGATTTCTTCTCAACCTAATTTGTTTTCAACTTGTTCTCAACCTGATTTCTGCCAAGTAGGGGCAAATGACAAGACCGAAGCTTTACTTATTAGCAGAACATCCACTCATTTCCTATACTTCTGACAATCTCATTACCATTAAAATCAGATAAACTCGATTTAACCAGGTGAGTCAGGGGGAAGGTAAGCCAATAGGAACTGTAATGAACTTGTCTGGTAGCATGTTCTTTGCTCATAGACAGCTGCAGAGAATGGCATTTTGTAGGAAATCTTATCTATTCCTAAGTTAAAAACAATATATATAGAAATAAAAAATATAGATAGTACTAAATAAGTGTATTACAGATAGTGGAGAGTGGATAGTAAAATGTGCTGAATCTCTGTTATAGATGCATGCATTTAGGTTGCTCATTTCCTGTGATAGTTTTGTTCCTCCAAAAGTTGTGGCAAATGTTAAGCCTAAACCCAACCTTAAATTTTTTTTATGTGAGAAAAGGAAATTGTGAAAAGATATTTACACTTCATGTTTTATGATATTTTTTATGAGGTTTCAAACATGAGATTGACAAACTCATTCCTGGAATAGCTGAGATACCAGTAATTATTAGCATAAACCATGGTGGAAGAAACCTTATGGTGTTTCAAGACCACCGTTAATCAGCTTTTTCAATACTTCTGAAAATTAATAGGATCAAAGTCATGTGTTGTGTTTTTTCCAGACCAAAAATATGTGTTAGGCATTTTGTAGGTGGATTCCTTTCTTTTGTGTGTTATTGGGGGCAGCTTGTTCAAGTCATATTACATAGTGCTTTAATCTTCATTTTAGGCACGGCCACAGAATGATTTTCAAGGATATTTGCTGTTGACCAATGTGAGCAAAGAGCTTGCAAAAGAAATGGCATAGTAAGAGCATAAAGCCAGATTTCTAAGGGGCCTGTCAGTGTGCAACAGTTGACACACTGATTTGCAGACGGAATGACAAAGAGCTCTTCTGAAAATCTGTCCACTTAATATCAGTCTGAAACCAAGTGAATCTGCACTATGGAAATTAAACTCTTCTTTATTATTCAAATAATATTTCAACTCTTCTTTATTTTTCAAATAAAATTATCACAAATATCATCTTCATAAACTCACTTTTCCCTGGAGCAGTATCTCCTTGCTGATCCCAAATCAAACCTTTTTCTTTTTTTCCTATGCATGCATAGATCAAGCTGAATGTTAGATAGATAAATAATAAATCAAGTTACTTGGGGTTATATGTGTTGTTTACCCAGTTGACCAAATTGTTCCTACTACACTGTCCTTCTCCATTTCCACAGCTATTAATACCCTCAGCATGACTTCAGAATTAATTGCCTATTTAGTGCTGTTGTTCTGAGGAACAGTTGAAAACTTATACTAATAAATTACTTGATTAGTGTCATTTGACACAATGTAAATAATTTGTCAATGGCAAGTGTTGTTCCTCTTGGGAGAGCGAAGGTTAAGCAGAGACAAAATAGAAAAGCAAATATATGAACATCAGCATCATTATTCCTGGAAGAGAACATGAATATCTTTTCTTTTCTATGCCATGGAGGTTCTTGTTTACTTTTTGATAGCATTTCCTGATACCCAAACTATTTTCATTGTCTTGCCTGATAAAGGACTAAAAAAGCTACTACGAGTCTGAGGAAATAAATGTTAAAATATTTCCATACTCTGGGTTACAGTAATTGTTGTCCTTAAAAAAAATATACATTACAGTAAAAATATTTAAAAGGAAAAGGTGGATTGTTTAAAAAGTAAACTTTCAAACTAAAATCTCTTTTAGAAAACTTTTTAGTTTTTTTTTTTTCTTTTTTTTTTTTCTGTCTGTATGGAAACTTGTGACTTCCAATAGTTTGCCTGGTATATAATCAATAGGATATGAATTTTGCCATCTTTATAGAACATTTGAGAGGCAGATTTTACAAGATGTCTGTCCTTTTGAAGCTGTGGGATGTACCAGAGTGTAGTCTGAAGAGATGTGGCAAACCCCTTAGAGAGGCATGCACCTTATTTTCCTACACCAACACATTTTTATCTTGTTGACCTCAATATGTCAATTTAAGCCTTACTATACAGTAAATGAAGCCTTCTGAAGGTGATTTTACTTGTTCTCTTCTTGTTTTATTACTCAGTCTCAAGTAATAAAATTATATAATATGTGTTTTCCTTTATGTATTAATTTTAAACAAATACTTTTCATTTGACTTTTACTGTGCAGTGAATGTGGTTTCATGATTTAAGGCTGAATATGTAACACAATAGCATTTACGTTCTCTAACTCTGCCAGATCACAATTACAGTTCTGCTTTAATTTGTTGCAACAAGACGCTTTTGTGTTAATATGCAAACCAAGCTGAAATACATCCTTTCAAAAGAACTGTTGTCTCCATTATCTATTGCTTGTATTTCTGTAATATTTAAGTATGCTAATCTTGGATGATGGTCCCACTGTTCTAGTTACTCTAAAAATACAGGACAAAAAAGTGCCAAATAGTCTGTGCTTGAAGTTTATCACATGAGATAGACATGGAAGGGATGATTTGTGATCATAAAGAAAAAGCAGAGTAAATTACAGCATAGTGGATATGGTGGGTAATCATTGCTCCACATTTTCAACTTTATTACTGTTTCTTAAGAAGGTTTAATGGATTGGGAGGTTTGCAGAAAGATATTGTAGTGCTGATTTTCAAAAACTGAGTGTCAGCATGAGGGAGAGAAAAGTGACCAAAACCAAAAACACACACAAAACCAGCAATGACAGCTGTCACCATGAAGCAGTCAGAATTGAAACTGATATTTCTTATATACTGTAGGAAATGTTTAGAAGGCAAGTGGAATTGAACATCAGTTGTAGAATTTTAATATTACAGTAAAAGGGAAAAGGTGATAAAAGCATTCAGAGATATGAATCATATGGTCAAAGAGACAAATCAGGGATCTGATCTGTCAGACAAAAATCAGAATGGTTAGCAACAGAACCCCAATCTTGTTCAAAGAAAAGCTTTTTGCATTAAATGGAATATAAAATGACAGCTGAGTGAGAATTTCAGTTGTACAGATGGAAAGGAAAGTAGATCCTAGACATCTTCTGCTGACTGATTCTGAAAATATGATAACTTTCAGTGTTGCTAAGTTTCTTGACTCTTTTTGCAGGTGTTTTAGATGATTTTACTAATAGCTACATTTAAGAATAGGCAGTTGTCATAAATCATTCTTAGACCTCTGTAAGATAGAAAGCAGAACATAACTAAACACAAGTTTCACCTGAGTTTCAGGATTACAGAAGCCAAATGATGCTTTATTAACTAAAGTTTATTTTACAAAATAAGTTGTTCAAAGCTAATATTCACCAACAGACTGGACAGTAATTAGGAATGAAATTGTATGACGTTTTTCTTTTGGAAAAAAAGGAACTCTTGAGTTCTATCACATGCATGGTTCTTGTTGAAGACTTTCACATGCCTTAGAGAGATGGTGTCTTTATGAAATAATAAAAAGAAAATATAATACATCTTATTAGAAAGTTCAGGAGATAGGAGCAGACTTGGCATCAGTCTTTACACCAACAGTTTGGAAATTAGGGAAGAAAATTTGTTGAGAGACCATCAGCCTGGGACTTGATGGATCAGTAAACAGGGAAGTTGTTGAACTGAGAGCAGCAAACAAGTAGGGTTTTGGGCCATGTGAGAAGGGAATTTGATGAAGATGTAATGAGTAGAGACACATAACACAAATAGTTGTAGGACAATTATTTCTTAGCCTGACAAGAAAAATCCAGTCATCCTGAAGCTGAAAGTCTGCATGATTTTTATGCTGTATTCTAGTTCAGAGGTACAAAACAGGGAGTCAAGATGTACATACTAGGAAGAAGATCAGAGATGATAAAGATGACATTTTCTTTCATTTAGACTTCATTGTTCCAGACAAGTGAATTATTGACATGCTTTGTGGACCAAAAGAGCCAGCAACCAAAACACTTACTAAGAAACTTGGAAGCATCCAGATGGAATGGTATATCCTGTACATCACATTCACTGAAAACCTACCTGTATCCACAAAGAATAGAAGAGTTGAAACAATAGATTACATAAGGAGAAAGAATGACTAAGATGGTGAGATCTGCCTCCAAGGCAAAGATATTTGCTTAGCAAATGTCCTTATAGATCTAGAGCATTGGCAAGAACTGTATAAGATATTTAGAAAAAGATGAAGAGGAGTTACACTTAAAACTTAGTTCCAAAAATCAGAGAAATCCACACACAGATTTTTTTTGTTTTCAGACTTATCCTTTCTAGTCATCCACTGCTGTCAGCTGGTGAAACATCAAGCAGTAAGCAATATCATTTCACACTATTCAAACATTGATATCGTGGTCATTTACACCATCTGTCACACAAATGTTATTGGACAGAGAAAGCACTTCCTGAGAGCAGTGTTGAAATGGCACTGAGACTCAGATGAACACTTCCCATGGCAAAAATCAAAGAAATCAAAGATACTGTTGCAGACAAAACAGAGGAAGAGAATAGAGGAACAAAATACTTCTGTTGAGTCCTGAAAGAACCTGTTTCAGCTCTATTCCTACCATTCTCATTGAGTCAAAAAGATGAAATCCAGACTAATGCTACAAAAGATTGGCATATTTTGAAGACAGAAATAATGCAGAGCACACACCTTCTTACGTGATATCATGATGCAGAGGAAGAGTATGCATTGCATGCTGTTATATGCTTTGGACACTGCCACAGTGATGGATGACCTGTAACTGCTAGTAAGCATGCCTCCCAGTGAGACCATTCACCATATTCACAGCTTTCAAGCCTCAGTGATTTCTTTTACACTGTATTTCCCTGCACTGTGAAGTTACTCAACCTAACTTGAAAAAAGCAGGCAGGCTAACCACGCTAATGCAGAGCTCAGCTGGAGGGAATTACCAAGCCTTCTCAGCAAGGTAAATTTATATACATTTGTGCAGCTGCAAGAGCCCTGTGCAGCTGCTGTTAGGCTGCCTCTGGTACCTGAACTAGATCATTTAAACTGTCTACAGTACCAGTATGATGCAATGCCATCCAAAGCATGAACATAGCCTACCTCTATGGCAATAAAGATATCTTAAATTCAGTGCAATAACCATGAAACCTCTGAAGCTCTCTGACTGGAATAATTATGCTCCCTTAGAAATTTCTTCTTAAATTTCAAACTTATAGCAAGGCAGTATTTGCTAAAATCAACGCTAGTGGATAGTTCCCCAAGCAACTACTTTATTTAAAAGGCAGAATAAAAAATTATTTCCTGTGTTATCATCACATATTAAGTATTTGTGTCACTGGTATCTCTGGTTGTTTTAAGTAACAGCCAATGTAAAAGTAGATATTTCTAGAGATTTTCCCCTCCTGCTGTTCTAGCCTATCCTAATTAAGCATGTTTGATTTTTAGATTTGGGAGATTATCTGTGGTATTAGGCCCCTACTTGCAAGGGTTTGCAAATCAAGAAACTATGAAGGGGTTTAGGTATTTTCTTCCTTTCCCTTTCCCTTTCCCTTTCCCTTTCCCTTTCCCTTTCCCTTTCCCTTTCCCTTTCCTTTTCCTTTCCCTTTCCCTTTCCTTTTTCATGTTAACTCTCATATTCCAATATAGATATTGTTACTTAAATCCCATAAACACTACTGAACCCAAAAAGTTTCCATGAGGCCTAAAAGGCTTTCTTTTCAGGCAACATGAAAGCAGATGGAGTTAGAGCAACATATTTTGTACAGGTTAGCCTGTTCTTGCAGTACAAAGAAACTCAAAAAAAAAAAAATTGCTAAGTGTCATCACATGTTACTGTCACATGGAATTCAATTTGAGAAGACTGCTTATTTGCTAGTGTAATTAGATTGCATTTCCTGCAGTAGAAAGATGCTTAGCCTTAAGGAGCTAGGGATGCAATTTCTCTGAATGACTGCCTTATGGCTAGAAATTGCCTCAGGAGAAAAAGGAATGACTGTACTTTTGTGCTCAGTGGTGCAAGTAGAATATGGATATCCATCCCATGCCTGTTTAACACACTTTTTGAGGAAAGCTTGTACTTTAAAAATCTTCTATGATCACTATAAGTATTCTGTCCATATGGAAGTTGGCAGATAAACATGGATTACAATATCTATGTTAGTGAAAATAATGTTTATTAATAACTTCCATCTAATATAATTTTACATCAGTTTATAATCATTTTGTGTGCAATTGGTAAGTAAGCATGTGCTTGTATGTGTGAGAATGTGCTTGTATGCATTTCTTAAATTCTCCCAAAGTTTATGCTGGTGCATTCTACAAAGAATACACAGTGAGCAAACCATTCAGGCTAACAAGTCTGACTGGTTAAAATAATGTACAACAGAAAGGGCCCTGAATTTTTTGTCAAAGAAAGGCTCTCAATTTTGAGAAGTGTCATTTCTGGTGGTACAAAATAGTTCAATACATCTTGGAATACTTTAGTCCTGAAAAAAATTGAATACTCAGCACTCATAACTATTTGGATCAGTTAGTATAAAAGGATTCACTACTAAATTTAGGATAGCCCAATTTCTACCAAAGAGAAAGTACTAGTAAGTGGAAACACCTTTGCTGATTTTGCAGGATATGTTTGTTTGTGGAGTTCCTTGAGCTTTCGACTTAGGGGCAGTCCCTTTGTACTAATGACACTGGTGAACACAGAAGGATCATGCTAATGAAACTTGTAGATGACGTAAAGTTGAGAGACAAAATCAGCACAGAAGAGGATTGGAATATTCTACTAGAAGATAAGGGCACAGAGCTGTGAGCAGAAGGCAGATGGTTGAGCTGCAGGTCCACTAGGACAGCTCTTACGAATATGAAAGGCATCTAAGCCCTGTGAAGTAAAGAGCCAAGCATCCTTCTAAAGGAATGGGGGAACAGCAACAAAATCCGTGCAAAACCACCCCACTATTTGTCAATTCCCTTTATGAAAAAGACTGTATAACACTGATGCTTATGATGGCAGGACACCATTCCTATGTTTCTATGTTTAGTAAGTGTTGCTTTCCATAACAGAGCTATAAGTTGCACAGAGACAAGAAGAAATACAAAACCTATTTCATTAAAACTCCTAATAACTGCACTCAGATAATGTAACAATACAACAGTAAGTTTAAGATCCGGTCATGGTTTTGTCTCTGAAGATATTTTTAATTTCTACTTAAATCCCACTGTTGATTTCTAGTTCAAAATACCTATATTTGGAACAAAAATGCAAATGTATATTACCCTGTGAAATAGGTTTTGAATGGGGAAAATTACTCCTTTATCAACTCATTGCAATACTGCTTGGACATGAATTAAATTTCTCCAAGAGATCAATAAACCCCAAAATATTTGTGGTACTGAGGCCTACAGTACAGTAGGAAATGCTTTTCCTCAGAGGTCATGATTCAAAGCTAGGTTAGAAACATCCTTTTTGAGGTGGGAAGAGAGGAGAAACATATGTTTTAACATGCCTGGATTTAGGCTGAAGGTAAAACCACAAAAAAGTAGTATTAAGAAACTACTGTCTTTTAAATGAAGTGATAACTGAAGCGATAAATTGAATCATTACCATAAAAAACCCCATCCCCACCCCAAACCCTCAACAAATCTGAGCTCTGTAGATAGTTATTTGTGTCTTATTCAAGGCAAAAGTTTTGAATGCTGCTTCAGTTCTTGAAATACGTGCTTCACTTCTCTGCTGTGATTTGTCTGTCACTTGGTGGGAGTAACGAATATTTCTCATGAACTCTGCATTTCTAATCTATGGGCAATGTGTGGATAAAGAATAAAGGGTCAATAAATGGCAAATAATCTTACCACTGACAGTTTGAGAAACACAAGGAAATTTCGGTGATTGCAGTAACATTTGTGATTTTTAAGTATTTTTGTGCATCCTTTGCTGTATTATTTTCTTCAGTTGTGCCATCAATAAAATATTAAAAGCATAATACTAAAGTACAGAAAAATATCTTTGACCTAAAGATTACAGAAATTTGTGAACTTCTTGAAAATACATTTGAAAATTGAAAACCAGGTAAAAATGTCAGCTCTCCTAACATGAAAGTTGCTGTCCAGTATTCTTTGAGAGTGAGATAATCAATAAACAATTTATATAAGCACTAGACAATGCTGTGACAAAAGTATACTCTAATTTACAATAGTGAAAGAACCTTAAATAAACAAAGTGCCTGAGCAGATTGAAAGGCTCTGCTCACTTATATAGATATCTTCAAAATTATATATCCACTCAGTGGAGAGAGATTAAGATAATTGCTTTAAACAATGTGAGTTTTTATAAAAGGCTTTTCTTCCCACTGCGACATGAAGCTTTGAAGAGGGTTTCCACAGAGATATGAAGCTTTTTCTTATGAAAGGAGTTGCTCAGACTTCAAACATTTCTCACTTTAATGGAAAGAAAAATAATTGCAGAAATTATAAGCTTGCTCCAAAGGCAAAATTGAAGATCGGAATATGTACATCAGACAAAAATCAAGAGAAACAAAAAGTAAATGTCTCTACTATGAGTCTGTCTTCAGTAGAAATACAATATCTGTATTACAGCTTACTGTAGACTTTACACTATTACCATTTTTCCTCCAGGTAGCATAAAAGATAATTTCCATGCTCTCTAGAGAAATCTCAAATATTATTTGTCTTGAGTAGGATAGGTGCTGACTACTGAAGCTGGCTTTACTTGGTAACTAAGGTAAGTTCCTCTGGTTGTGGGAAGTGTTATACAATTTTCCAGACAAAACTAAGCTCATGAGTTTAAACTTTCTCCAGCCTATTAGAAGCAATAGGTAGAGAGGACAAAGGTAAAAGCTCCCCTTGAGTTTAAGTCTCAGGCTCCTCACTGCTAGAAGCATAAGGACTAGGTCCTGCCACAGCTTTTCTCCTAACCTGCTGCCCCTCTCACCCAGTAAAGGCCTGTGCTGAAGAATTAGGAACCATAATTGCTGAAGGTCAACTAACAAAACTGCTTCCTGACACCCAGAAAAACTATTAATTATTTAAATATCTGCCCATTTTTCTCCATTTCTGTCAGCGAGCAGAGGGGGCTAGCTGCCCTGAGGGATGAGAAGCCAAGACTTTACAGTGGCCCAGCACAGACTGTGCCTTCAGTCAACCTTTAGGTAAACTTCCTGCAGGAATCTGTTGAAAGGATGCGTCTATGTGTCTCTGGAAAGAAAAATATGGAGCGATGGTAAAGTGAAAGAAAACCAGCATTTGTCCAAAAAGGTATTTTTCTTCAGGCTGGAAATTCCAATATTTCAAAATATTTGTTCCAAATTATCCCAGAATTGTTAATTGATTTTTGGTGCATTTTTTTTCTGTTTTAAGTATTCATTATGTCAAAAACCCCCAACCAAACAATGAAAAAATAAAAAATAAAAAAAAGAAGGAAAATGTAAAGCTGAAAATGTTGATACCATTTTTAATTATTAAAGTCGAACAAATGCTTGAAGAAATAAAAAAAAAAAATACATTTTTATTTTCCCTATTGATCATTTGTTGCTTTTTCTACCAGCATGTTTCTTTTAGAATGTTTTGGGTTTTGACAAGTCTGTTTTTATGATTGACACCTGCTTTGCTGAAAAAAGTTCAATATGCCTTAGTGGAGGATTTTGAGTTACAAGGAAGACTATTATAGAACGTAAACAATATAAAAAAAAGAAGCAAAGGGAAAAGACAGAACGTGATACAAGATGAGTATGAGATATGAGAAAGAAAAAATTCTGTGACAACTACATTTATTGGTACAGCCAGAAAGAGCTTGTACAGTTTGAAACTCAAGGGACTGACAGATTCACTGTGTTGCTGAAGACTGAAAAGGGATATAGTATAGCCCAAATACTTCTTCCAGATAAAATTACAATACTTTTATAACTGTGTGAAATACATATTTATATCCTAATTTACTTATATAAATATAGATTCATGTATGTCTTCATGTGATATATACGTATATATACGATATATATGCGTATATATATACATATATGTATATATACGATATATACGTATTAAACACTGTAAGAACTGTAAAGAGTGCTTGTGATGAATAAAGCTGACAACCCAGACAACCCACGGAACTGTGTCTACTTTGAATATATTTTAAAAAATATTTGTGATAGAATAGTGTACTCAAAAAAGCCAAAGTCACTGTTTTGTTCTGGAGAAAGAATATGTGGATTAGCATGCTGCACTATACAAATTGTAAAAATAATGACATTCATAGTACACCATAATTAGCATTTCTTCACACAATGTAACAAACTACTTCTATTTCTTATTACCCTGCTTATCCCTCTTTCCTTCCTCAGCCTTACTGAAAGATTGTCATCAGTTTTTGTGCCAAAGAAGACATGCACAAGTGGTCTAAGAAGAATAAAAATCAAGTCTGAAATGACCAAACCCCTGTTGCCAGTAGCTTCAAGAAGACCAAAGTTATGGGAAGCAGGCTGAAAAACTGAGGGATGAAAAGACTGCAATTGCAGACCAGGGCTGTGTTTCAGGACATGAGCTGTTGAGTGATTTCTTCTAAAAAGGAGCTCTTTCGTGTTAGGAAATTATTTTTAACATAATAATTTTTATTTTTTTTAATATATATTTTTCAATCATAATGAAAGACAGCTCTATTGCTGTAAGCAGTGAAGGTAGAGTATAGACCTGGAAGTCAACGAGTAGAGGAGGCAGACTGGAGAGGGACTTGATATAAAAAAGTCAAACACTTCCACATGTTCTGGTTTCCTCATGAACTTTGTATATTAGAAAAAAATCATCACAGTATCTAAGGAAAGATCTTCACTACAGCTTCATAATGAACAAAAATATAAATGGGATTTTATTAACTTGTTCTTATGATATGTCAGTAATTTGACATCTTCCATGTAGAGCAAAAGGAAATGCATAGGATCAGCAACATGACTGTTGCTTTAAAAATAAAGAATAGTATTAAACTATACTAAGTTTCTAGAATAATATGTGGCAGTGTCTTCATGTGATTCAATTAACTTGTGCTCTTGTTTTCAATAAATTATTTGCTCCACCTACCTTTCAACATCAAAAAAAAAAAAAATTTAGCTATGGATTTTGTTTATTCTTTCATCCTTTGCAGTAACTTGCCTTATGTACAGAGGAAAGTGCTGACAGTTCCAACAGAAAATCACCAATTGGCAGACATAGAGGATTTCACAGATAGCTGGTTAGGTTGTTTCTATAATGGAATATTCACAAAGTTGTGCCAATAAATTAATGACAAATGGAGCTCAAGGCCCCTGCAAGATATGCTTCTTTGCTTCACTGTAGCTCTTACTATTATTTTACTAGTTTTATTACTATTTTACCCCTTCAATGCACTGACTTATTTGTCACAACATTTTATTCAAATTGTTTTGTTTATATCCAAAGCCTTTAAAAATACAAGTTGCAACACAAAACGAGGATCTCAAATGATTCTTCTTTTACAGCAGTATATCTGCATTCTGAGTTAATCATTCCATGAAAAATAATTGGGAAGACAAGAATGCTCTTTGTATTAAAGACTCATAGAATACTTGGATTTGTTTCTTTTGGACAACTTTGCAGCTTGTTCGAGATATTGACGCAGGAACTCTCAGCATGTCCATTCTGTAGATAAATATTTCTACTACACCAAACCAGAAGTACTCTGATGTTTAGCACTGAGACATAAGAATATTTCATGAATCAGAAAGAAAAACTGTTTCTGAGTGCCAAGTTATTAAAAATTACAATTAATAATAATATGCATACTCATTAACTTAAAAGATATAATATTAAAATACATACATTGAAAAATTAGTCTTTGTATATAAAAGAAAGCAAATAAAAAAAAAAAGAGCCTAAACTGTGATTACACAGGTGAATTACTGAAAAATTTTAACACTCAATCTTGACTCCTGTGTGTCTTGTAACATCTCAACACCACAATTAATGACAGAAGTTCACATGTTGTCAAACCAGCAGAACTGACTTAAATGTCTGTCTTTCCTTTTCATGTAATGAAGACAATTGCACCTTTTTGGAGTTATTACCTGCAATTACTGCTTAATCCCAAATAAGTTTAATTGCTCACATAGCAGGTATTGATGAAATATTTAAATTTTCAAGAAAGTTCTTGAATATACATGGAGGAGTACACTGGTAATCCCTTTTCTGTATGTATTCATTGTATTAGGATGGACAACAAATTTAAACTTCTGGACATAAGGAAAGTCCAGAATAGCAGCCAACACAGCTCTTCAGATAGAAATGACCCAGAAAAAATGTATAATATTTGCTATAAACTATTTGGCAAGCTACAATTTTCTCCAAAACTTCGTGAAATAAAATGCATCTTGCTTGGCTGATCTATAGCATACCTTTCCAACTGATTGATCTCCTTGCAGGTTCATGGAAAACCTGAAGTAACTGAACACTGTTTTCCACTGCATTGATCAACATCTGATCAGTTCTCTGCCCTGATATTTATTTAACAGCAACCTATAGAGACTGGCTGGCACAGAAGTCCACAAGGCTCTTGCAGTATCTCAGGGGGTGGTCACCCTTAGTACAGATGGAGAAGTAAGGAAAACCCTATTATGGAGTTATGACCCTCAATTGTAGCACTAGTTTCAAAGAATGAGATGAAGTATACACAGAGAAGAGGAGGTGCACCCAGCTCTGAAACTGTGATCCAAAAAAACCCACACCTTGCTGATCCCATATTGAAGTTTCCAAGTTCCCTAAGGAGGGCTGAGATCACCTTTTTCACTGCTAATCTGAGCCAGAGGTGCCATGAAGTGATTTGTAGGGCCACTCAAAACAGTCAGGTACCCTCATCTGAGAATTTGCACCTGCTTCTTTTTAAAAAAATGAGCCAAGGGATGCAATGCAAGCTTTTTTTTTTTCTTTTTTTTTTTTTTAATATAAAAGTAAGGGAGAGAGAGGAATTCAGTCTCCACTCTAACATCATGTAGACCAGTGCTCAATATTAGTTTTTTCAGCCTATGCTTCTGAAACTCCTAGTCAAGGAACCCATTTTAAAATTTGTATTTCAGTCCAAGGACCTGGCAAGCAAAGTGCTGGCAGAGCAGCACTAACCTGTAGGCCCCCGTGTCTTTTATTGCATATTGTCTCCACTCTGCTGGAATCTTTTAAAGGCAATCCATTTACCATAATGTATTAACATCAAACTTTCCTGGTAAGACTTTTATGTGTTAATTCACAATAAGGTTACGGTGTATTGGTTTTCTAATTTTAAAGACAGATTAAATTCTTTGCCTGTAGTTAATTACCTTGGATTCCACAAAGGATTGACAACTTGCTTTTAATACAAGTATTTTCTTGAAAAGAAAACATGGTTTTGTATCCTTTGTGTTGTGTAACTGATCTGATGGATCTGTTTAACAATCCTTAAAATGCACATGTTAAGTGCCCATTCCTAATTCTTGAATTTTATAGTTTAGATATTAATAGAGGCAATTATCTTCATTACTTTTTTAACATCCTCTGCCCCCCCCCCCGAAAAAAAGTTAGTCCTGAAAAAAACGGTTTTTAGTAGTAAAGTTCATATTCAGTTTCTCTCCCTTCTCACCCTCTCTGGTGTAGAGGGAAGGCAGCTGTGATGGCCGTCTTGGGCAGAGAAGTTGTTTCAAACAGGAAGTCTTGAACATTATTGAAAATTCATGATACAACTGTCTGTTGAAAACAGTACAAAGTCGGAGTACAGTTAAAGAAAAAAAAAAGAGCTATTTTTGAGTGAATGCCTTACTCCTAATATAAATTATATACCTTTGAAATATTGTGCTACAACTCTCTGAAAAAATTTCTCTTTTGTTACGCATAGAGAACATAAGTAACTGCTGAATTAAACATTTCTGACAGATAAAGCACAGATTTTGTACAAAAGTACAGTGAACTTCACTGTACTGGCTTTCACAGAGAAAAGACCAGAATACAGATTTGGAATATGGGAAGTTCTTCGGGATTTCAGCTGACACTTTATATTAAGCCAGTTCAAGAGTATAAGCCAGAATCTTTGATAAAGAATATATAATTTAGCAAGTGTCAGCAGCATTATTTGGGATCATTGATTTCAATGTGTCTAATAAAAAATAAAGTGTTTCCTTAAATAGGACAACCAGCTTGTAAAGTATTTGTAGACCTAACTAGGACTATTTGAGGGGTGGGTGGAGAGGGAGGACAAGAAACAAAAAGCTTCCACCACAACAAAATCAAAGCAACACTGAGACAAACAGCTCTCAGACACCAAGGCCAGAGAACAAGGAGCAGGAGGATGTGCTCCAGGCTCTGGAGCAGAGATTCTCATGCAGCCCCTAGAGAAGACCATGGTGAAGAAGATTGTCCTTCACCCCATGGAGAAGCCCGTGTCAGAGTAGATCTATATTCCCTGAAAGAACTTGCAGCCCATGGAGAAGCCACACAAGAGCAGACATGGAAAGCATCTGAAAGGAGCTGTTACTGGACTGACCACAGCTCTCACTCCCCATTCCCCTGTGCTGCTCATGGGGAGGAGGTAGAGAAGTTAGATGTGAAGGAGAGAAGTTGATCCTGGATGGAAGGGAGAGGTGAAGGTGATTTAGTTGTGTTTTTTTGTTTTGTTTTGTTTTGTTTTTTTTTAATTTGTAGTTCTGATATTTTTTAAGCACATAACCATGTGCAAAGGTAATTTTCAAACCCATTTGATGTCCATTGCCAGCGTGCACCAACAGAGCATTGTTATAGGAAGCATAGCAGCAGCAAAAGTTTCGACTGTTGTTATATGCATACATCTCAAACACAAAAACAGGACCAACTTTGAAGGTCATAATTAAATCTTTTTGTAAACTCACGTCAACTTCTCCCTAACCTCTGGCTATGAAACCATACTTATGAAAACAAAACCCAATGCAGCATTACAACTGGGAGATGACTATCAGAGAAAGTTCACAGTCCAAATATAGGGGAATGGACTTTCCACTGAAAATTATATTTTCTGACTTCAGGAACACAGGTCATGTAAGGCTGATGCAACTTCAGATCTTGCCCCCTTTCTATTGTTTTTATGTTTTCTCACCAAAGAGAGTAACACTGCTCATCTTTTCAACCTATCTTGCTTTTAAATAGTCAGAATATAGAAGCTTAAAATTTCCTTGGTTTAGAGGATATCATTCTGAGGTCATGTGTGTACCTTGTTAAACTCTTCTAAGGGGGGGATTTCCCTCTTGAGTGTATTTAGCAACAAAGCTTCTCTTAAATGCATTTGGACATCAATTGTTTGGAAATCAAATGTTGCTGATTTTAAATGCATGTGTCAGCAGGTCACATGTGGCTCATTGTCAAGGTTATTTTTTATTGTAACTTTTATTCTTGTACTGTCCTTTTTTAGGGTCAGGGCACAGAAAGCTAACTTTATTCCAAAGTAAAAAAAGTATAAAATAATATAATATATATAATATAAAATATATTAAAAAAGTATATCCTTTTGATACTTGTGTGTTCTTAGCCCATTTAATGATAATATTTTGAAGATGCTCACTGTACAATTTACGGCTTTCTTGTCATTAAGCTTAGAATCATTCATTTTTCAGCTTCTGTATAATTGAGAATCAGCCATTTTAAAGATATTCTTTGGTACTTCTCTCAGATTTCTGTGATAATGTGTGTCAATTTCTGTAATGTTCCTGTTTTGATTCTACTTAGAAAACAATAAGATTAGTTGTCTTGAAGACCTATTGTAAAATATTTAAAACTGCTAAATACTCTTGAAATAACAAAACTTGAAGCAAATGAGTACAACAGATATGCTTAACAATTTACTATTTCTTCAAGTAAGTATTTTAAAGATTTTTTTAAAAGAATATTTAGCCTTTTAAAAACTTGTGAATCTCAGGACATCATTTTAAGTGTTCCCTGAGTGTTCATGAATTATATTCTCGTGTTTTAGCACCTATGTTTCACTTTCAAAGACTATATTAAATTGCTTATGTGCATGTTGAACATAAACTTATTTTCCATTTAGTTTACTTGGTACATAAAGAATAGTATACCAACACTTCTGGTTAAGTCTTACGCATTTGTTATATAAGTTTTTTGTCTTCTTCAGCCAATTTTTTTTAAATGGTGTAGTGATATTTTAAATGAAAAATTAAATTATTTAATACTCATAAAAATGCTGGGAAGATCAATTGCCCCACTGCAGATTTATCTCAGTTATTATTTGTTATCATGTGGGTTTCTTGCTTAAATTATGGATATAAAGGCTGAGAGTCACCTAAATATAGACAGCCATTCTTCTATCTCACCTTGATATGAAGATAGGCAGTTTTGTCTTTGATTATGTTTAGCTTTTATGACTGACCAGTCAGGAGTACAGGAATCTTTAGATGCATAATGTTAGGGAGGATATTGCATCTAAAGATTCTTTTGGTGCATGTTTTCTTGTTACATCCTGTATCATTCCTAAGCTCTGTTTCTTCCCACAGTTGAAGAACAAGTCCATTTTTGGAAAGCAGTGTGGTCAGAGACCAACTTACTGCAAAGAAGTACAGCAACAGTAAATATCTCCTCAAATAGGCACAGTGCAAGCCAAACAAATGCATTAAAAGTATTGGAAGAGACAAAAGCAAATAATGAAAAAAATTAAATCTAAAAAAAATATGCAAGTATACTCTGAATTTTGCATAGCTAAACTCTAACACGTGCACTCAGATGACATAAATTACAGCAGTTGTACAGTAATATGGAAAGTCTTAGAAAGGTTGGAGTGATTTTTTATAGGGCATACTAAAATCCTAATTAAATAAAGGCAATCTGATATTTTAAATATCCTATCCAATGCTTATCCTTTAGCTTCAATTTGCTTTTGCAGAACATCACAGCCCTCCTCCCAAATCCAAAGTAAACATAAACTTGTAATTTTTCATTTGCTGTCATTACGCTGTGCATTGTGTGAGTTATTCATCCAATAAATTCAGTTTAAAAATAAAATATTGATGTTTGAGGAAGTCTCCTGAGAAAGACTTACGTGTTTTGAATTTTGAAAATAAACAACTCCTGTTGCTTTTGTTAAGAAACAATCTGCAACTCAGAAAATGAAGTAGATTGCAGAAAAAAATGTTTTTCTTATGTTAGAAATGGGGGAGAAAATTTTTGTTTGTTTTTGTATTCAATCACTGCAACTAATTTAAGCCATCAGTCTAGCTGCTGTCTTAGAATTTGTGGTCACTTAAAGTCAATATAATTATCATCCCCTGAAACCTAACATTTCTTCAAGATACTGTATCTGCATTATACACTTTTTAAAGATTTTTAGTCTAAAGAGAGACTTATCATTTCTAGTCATAAATTATTTATCTAGAGTTTTGGCCATTCTCAATATTTCACAACAACATAGTGTAAAAATATTAAGAATATAAACTTAACATGTTGAAAGAGAAGTCTAGTAAATCTTGAAACCCTCTTTAGCTATTAATTCTTTCAAAGCCCATAAGATACACTGAGAACTTAGTTGAAATTGCTAATTTTGCTGCTTATTTAAATATAATTTTTTTCGACAAGGATTGCATAAGATTTCATCCCATACAGATAAGATACGCTATCAAGCAGGGTAGGGGACTTTTCCCTTTTTACTTGGAATTGCTCAGAAGAACCTAGCTTCTAGTTTGGGTGTTTTTTCCTAAATATAAGTGCAAAGGGATGACTAAACTTCATTATTCCCTCAACCAGGAAGTGTTTTTTTCCTGAGGAGGGAAAAAAAAGTGAACAATTTAAAGGAGATTCAGTGAGGCAAAGAAAATAGAAACTATCTGTTGTCTTTGTGAAATGATAGAGTGCCTGATCAAGTTCTTCATTAGAACAGAGAGAATATTGCAGGGGTGGAGTAGATCTTGTTTTCATTCAGCTTGTTTTCATTCAGACAACCCTAGCGAGCAACAAGTATTTCAAGTGGTCAAGTGTGACAATCCTGCTTAAGAGAAATCCTTTCCCCAGCTCCACTGCAAAGATTTTTGCACTTCTGTGTCTTTCACTCAATTTTTTTTTCCAAGCAATTTTCAGTCAATGTCAGTGAATTAAACCTTTCAGAAATGTTGTGAGATATTGAAAGTAGGTCGTCAACTCTTCCTTCACCTACAGTTTAACCCTGGTGATGCCAAAGCTGTATTGATAAATCAAATTAATTTATTTGGGAGAAAGAAAATATTAAAGCTAAATAATGAGCATTATAATAGTTTAATACATAACTGGAATAAAAATACTAAGTTATTGGAATAGCCATTAGAAACCAGGTTTCCTTCTTCTCAGATGAGTAGATAGTGAAACAGGATGAGTCTCTTCTCCTCAAATTTTTCAATCCAATGAACTTATAGTTCTCCTTTGCAGTGTATATGTCTTCAAAAATAGAAATAGACAGAGATTTCCTACTGCCATGTAATGAACTAATTCCCCAGGAAAATAGGAGAGAACAGAACCAGATTCCAACATCCTGAGTGTACTATTCTGAGTTATGGGCTGACCTCTCTTCCTAAACAAAATTTAAAGACGGAATACAAAAACAGGGAATGCTAAAAAAGAAAAGGAAAAAAGGAGGAAAAAAAGAAATATCAGATTGAAAGGGGATTGGGCAGTGAGAGATAAAACTGAGCAGGTGTGTCCATATAAGATACGCTAATAAATTAATAAATTTATTATGTTTAATGGGTATAGTGCTTCCTATTCTTTAAATAGATTGGTTATATCTGTAAAGTGTGGCTTTGTGCAGTACTGAGAAACGCATCACAGTACCTTTGAAAATATTATTAAAAGCAAGAAAACACCAGTTGTGTCCAGACCAATGTTATTGTGAATGCATTTTTTCCTATTTCTATACTACTATTAATTAGAGGTAGTCAAATCCAAATGAAATATATCACAACATTCTCCATGAGATGAAAGTAAAAGCAAAGCAGGAAATATATTTGTAAAAGGTTTTACATGAAAGCAGCATTGTATTGCAGCTATGGCATAGCTTCTTCTCTTAGTAGCACGAATGGCCAAAACTGACCATTGTTTCTTCAACAAAATTCTGGAAAGGAAATTCCTTATTTTATAAACGAAAAGAAAATTCTAAGTTTTTATTGGCTGTTCTCTGGCCATCATCCAAGCGTTTACACTTTTTCCCATAAAACTGATGACTCAGTCTGACTTCAATGCTTCTGATTCTGTTAATAACATCCAGGCTGGAATTTACAAAGGAATCACAAGTCATGAATTAAGAATAATGATGTGCAACTGAGCTCTTTCTGCTTCCACTGAACAAATGAACACTAGCAGAATAGCTTTGAAAGAATGAAGAGAAGTGTTCACGTGTTTTAAAAGGAAAATAAACACAGGAACTACTATTCCTTTTATGTATAGTTAAACATATTTAATCAAACTTTTCCATTTGTTTTTGCAAAGTCAGCATCTCTTCTAAAGTTAATAAGAAACTGAATGCGTTTTCTGTGGTATTTGCATATTTTCTTTCCTTATTCTATTCCAGGCTGTATTAATTTTAATGGGTTGGCTTATGATTTTCCATTATACTGTAAACTTATTTTTAAGGTTGATTTTATTTTGTCCAGTGAAAGTAAAGATTCCTACACTGTGCTTGTAGAGAGTTATTTGCACTCTAAAGGAATTATTCCACAGTAATTTACATCTTCAGTGAAAAATAACTTGTGCTCTTTTGTTTGCATGTTCATCATCTTGCACATCAGGTTTTTAAGAAAAGGAGATAATGCTGCTTTTAAGAACATGAGATTTAAACTGGTCATTATTAGTATAAATAATATACTGTAACAAAAATAGCTTATAAAACCATTTTGTAATAGTATATTGAGCTCAAGAAGCATTTGGATGGTACTCTCAGGCACATGGTGTGACTTCTGGGGATACTCCTGTGCAGGACCGGGGACTGGACTTGGTGATCCTTGTGGGTCCTTTACAACTGCACAAATTCTGTGATTCTGTGATTTTCCATTTCCAGTATGCTTTTTATGTGCATGCTTTTCACAAACTGTCTCTCTATATATCCCAGATATATGTCCTAGAAGTTACATACTGATTAGAACCTCATGAATGAAAATAGCATAAAACTGTACATAGTAGGCATTTGCCTATGTGTTCTTAATTACATAAATCAAATTTTAATCATCCAAGGATTTCTCCAACTCTGAAAAATTGATGTTTCTTCATGTTCTTCCAACTGCTTTGTAGAAACTGTTCATTTCCAAGGAAAGTTAGCTGCCATTAAAAAAGTCAAGCAAGAAAATTACTATTTCTTTTTTTCCTTGAAAGAGTCAGTCATATATTCAATTTTCAGATAAATAATTTTGAGTTTTGTATAATTTTTAAATATATACTGAAAGCAAAAGGCATCAAGTTAAGATTGTCTTTCAGTAATATTCAGAAATTCAGTCAAACTTTGTCTTTTAGAGACATCTAATGCATCCCTCATATCAGATGGCACAACAAGTTCCAGTTATCTTAGCTCATTATCACATTTGCTTTGTATCATGTGCTGAAATAGTTCAATACGTTTGGGATGTATTGGATTCACTCTTCATGCGTGGCAGTGCTCTGTGCATGTGCTGTGCTCATTTCCCAGGACTACAGCGGACCTGTAGCCCAAGGAAACAGAAACTGAGTATCTCACTGCTAGAACAGGCAGGTCTGTGACTAGTATTTTGCACAAGGGCAAGACAAAGAGGATATCATACATCTTTCTCTCTTCCCCCTTACATACCACCCAACAGTATGCAATATTCATGGTAATTTTGAAAGAAATGGTAAAATTATTAGTCTAGGCTTTGTGTGAAAAACACAGTCTCCACTTCATCACTCGTAATTGCCAGTTCTTCCCTGGAGTGGAGTGATGCAAGACAGCTTTTACCTAATATAAACCTGAACAATTCTGCTATAGTAAATGCTCAAACCAAAGATATTCTTTCAACAGCCCCTTAAAGCTTAATTTTACTCTTTTGCTCCTTTGTGTTTTGACTGTGGTTCCTTTAGCTGGAAAAAAAAAAACAAAAACAAAAACAAAGGTGTAAGCCTGCAATTATTTATGTGCTCTGAGATGCTCTTTCCTCTGAGAAGACTTGGATATGGGAAAGAAATCTTTCCTGTACAATATGATCCTGTGCTGCTACTTTAAACTCCAGAGGGCAAGTACTGATAATAAATAATTTTGAGGTTGTGTCTTCTCAGTGGTTAAACAAACATGCCTAATCGGCATTATAACCACCAGTGCCATAAATATTAGGGCCCTGGAAAGGGGGAACACAGGGACTCCAAATGACTTGTCTGTTATCTCATAGCAATTAAAAAAACACAAAGCTGCCAGACTAAAACTGGTATTTTAGCTTACAGGTCTCTGGCACTATTGCGTCTCAACCTACAGGAGAAGTCATGTTATCTAGATTCCATGTCATCAAGTCAAGTCTGAAAACAAATTCTCAGTGTTGCAGTGGACAATGGATGTCAGGCTAGCAACACATTTAATTTGAATTAGATGGCAATATGTATAATTACAGCAACATCTAAATTCATGGTTGATAATTGCAATAATAAAAAAACTACATAATACAGTACTCAGTATAAACATTTTCCAAACCCACCAGTTTATGGCAGACCACTCAAAGGTACATTTTGGTGAAGATTATTTCCATTCTGAAATTTAACCCCTAGTCCCTGGCCATATAACCTAGGTTTGTTTCAAGAAACTACACCTTTTCTGGATAAATACAAAATACTTCCTAGGATGTATGATGGCTTTTAACCAGCCATTGCAGTAATGCTTTCTCTCTCTATTAAATAGTTAATAAATGAGATTGCAATCTAATCTGCTAGGTGATGAGTTCAAGACCCTGACTCTAGTGATGTGTACAAATTTAGATCAGGGCTTTGCCCTTCAATATAGAAATAATTTTATTACCTATTACTTGCAAAAACACTAGGATACATTTTCTAAGATTGTATGACACACACTGCAGGCACCAAAGGCCCGGATAAGCACCCTATCTATCCCCACAGATGCCCCAGGAAAAAAAATATAAATTGGTGTGAGTATGCAGTAATACTCCTTTGATAAATTCTCAATAACCATTGAGCTGAGTCCCAGGGGCTTGGTGACAGAAGCAGGATATTCCTTGGTGTACATTAAAGGCCATGTATCCTCTTCTGTGAAACCATCCAAGCCCCTTAGCACTGCTAAAGTTTTGCAGCAAGGAGTTCCACAAGTCCTCCATGCATGATGTATGGACACGTTTTCTTTAGTTCCTTCTGTACTATTTTATTTGATGCCCTTTTGATCTTGTAGTAGAAAAGGTGGTGGAAAATATTTTCTTTCCCCTTCTCTGCATTAGTCTTTTTTTGGTTTTTTTTTAAATGTGAGAAGCAGCCAGTCAGAGCATGAAATTAAACAAGATGTTGCGCTCTTCAAACTTCAGTAATACTCTTTGTTTCTTGTAGCTTATATCAGATTTAGATAATTTTGTTCTGATTTACTTAATTGGGTTTCAATCTCATGTAATGTAAGAATTTAATATAGTTTAGGAAATTTTGGGGACCAAATTAAAAACTGAAAATATTGCCTTAAAATGGAAGTTTTAAAATGGGCTGCAATATTTCTAGCATACAGCAAAAGATATTGAGAAAGCAATTTGCTTTTCCCTTATAAATATATTTGACAAGTTTTCTAATACTCCATTAGAAGTCTGACATTTGAGTCAAACACACCTAAAAAACATGTAGACAAAAAAAATTGATATAATAGAAGATGGACATGAGTTGATTTGTATGAAGATAGCTTAAGCCAAACTTAACTACCTAATCTTTTAACCAGTGCTTTTCTAATGATGATTTGAGAAAAATACTCTTAGGCAGATGGTGTCATTACCTGAAGACGTAAATCTTCATAAAACTACTAATGAAGCCAGACATTTTCCTACAAGGTTAAAACAATGTTATATTGTTGCTTGTCCACTTTTGTGAAGCAAAATACATTTAAGAAGAATGTGCTGAACTCTAGAAACCACTTAATTGAGATTACCCAGAGGATGACTCATCATTTTGATTATCAGTCTCTTAAGGTCTGCAGTCAGGTAGCAACAGTAGCAACTATTTTTCTAGATCAACAGAGCTTTAAAAACTCTGTAGCTACAATTTGGTTTGTTTTTTCTCTCTGTCAGTCCTTGAATTAATTTGGAGCTTTACAAGAGTTTACTCAAACCACTTGTGAGCATCACGTTTGGAAGTATTTAGGGAATAGCATAGCAAGAGGCTTATTTTGCAGTAGATAATGAGAAATCTTTCTTGGTGTTCTGTAGGAAAGATGACATTTTGAGCAGCATATAAGGGGCATTTGCCACACAGGATTTCTATTACATCTTCACTTCCACTGGTAATTAAGCTAATTTTGCAGTAAAAGTCTCATTTTAGGCCAGATGGTGACATTATTATGTTTCTAGGTAATGATAGGTGACAGTATGTAAGAGGTGAGAGGACAAGATCTCTTTCCCTTATTGTAATGTCCCATGCCTTCTTTTGATTCCAGTCAGAAAGCACAGAGTACATCATGACTGCAGAGAGTACTCTCCTTTGATTTTATCTTTACTTGTGAACTATGCTGTAGAGGTTAACTAAAATTTACTTTTTATTTTACTGTATTTTCTGCATAATTTTCTGGACGTTTAATGCAATTTTTATTGAGCCAATATATTTCAAAGGTGTCTATCTGTGTAACTTTCTGTGCTCTTTCTTTTTCTTGTGGTCACATTTCTTTATATTAGCCAGTAAAATAGGATATTTTCATATAGTAACACTGACTGCTAACAAATTACAATATTTAAACTCAGAAAAAAATTCCACAATCTCTGTGCAATAAAAGTATTAATTAAAAAAAGACTACTTAGTAGAATGTACCACAACGCCTGATTGAAATATGTTTCGCACATTCATGTTTATTTAAGTTGTCAGTGGCTAACAGTGTTTTACAAGGTGCAGCAATCTTGTCCTGGCAGAAATTTAATTCTTTATATTACTGAGCTTTCAAAATATCTTTATGTACCTGGAAAATTAATAAAAAAAAAATTAATCTAAAATCTGAACTACTGATATGAATCCATCACACTGGATGCAAATTATGATTCCATGTAATATTACAGTGAGGCAGTTTCTGTCTTATTTAAGCTTCAGTCTCATTAGCCTTAGGCTAATATTAAAACCAAGATCTAAGAAAAATATTTCTCTATTGCCTCTCCTGTCTTTGGAATGTATTTTCATTTTAGTATCTTCTAAAATGTTACATGGTTTATTACTTTTTTTTTCTTTGTGGAAATTATTAGTCTTACATTCACTGTAAGTTTGAGAATATTTTGTTTATCGAGCCTGGAAAACATCTTTTTCATTGAAAAGTTTTCCAGCTTTTCTTGGCAGGAGTTTTCCTATCTTCTAGCAGATCTAATATCCACCAGGCAAATCATGTCTGATCACAGAATTCGTACATGCCATAGTACCCTCTTCAGTTTATGACCGTAGCTCATTTCATTTGTCTTTAGATATAATCCATCTAATCCCATCAGTAACTGCCTTGATATTTTTCACTAATTTTGTCTGTTTCACACTATTTTTTGCTATAAATGCCCCTCTATTCTTCTTGTATCAGTGTGTAATTGGGTTCATTTTCTCCACTGGTACTTGCTGAAAAACCTTTTGATATTTTAATTCTGTAATATTTTATACTTCAATTGTTCTAAGACTCAAGATAATCTTCTCAATATTACTGTGACAAGAAACGTGCCACCATCTTTGCACTTCCCATTTGCTGTCTGCCCTGCCTCGAGAGTCTCTTCTTGGTTCCTGTTCTGAAATCTGTCTTTTAAGTGCTGAGATTTTCATAGGGAACTGCACAACAACAATAGATCAATAAATAGGCCAATACTTCTTTTCCCCCCAAGAATATCTTAAACAGCTTGATTCACTTATTTGTTTGCTGCCAGCCAGCATGGCAGAGAGCATCATTCTTCCCATGTCACTACTCCTGTCTTAACCACCTGAATAGAGAATCACGGAATGGTTTAGTTGGAAAGGACCTTAAAAACCATCTAATTCCAAACCCCCTTGCATGTGCAGGGACACCTTTTGCTAGATCAGGTTGCTCAGAGATCCAACCTGACCTTGAACAATTACAGGGATGAGGCACCCTGAACTTCTCTAGGCAACCTGTGCCAGTGCCTCATCACTCTTACAGTAAAGAATTTCTTCCTAATATTTATTCTAAACCTACTCTCTTTCAGTTTGAATCCATTCCCCCTTGTCCTGTCCCTACATGCTCTTATAAATAGTCCCTCTCCATCTTTCTTTTTTTCTTCCTTGAGATCCTGGAAGGCCACAATTAGGTCACCCTGAAGCGTTCTCTTCTCCAGGCTGAACAAACCCAACTTTTTCAGCCTTTCCTCATAGTAGAGGTGCCCCATCCCTTAATCATCTTGGTGGTCCTTCTCTGGACTCACTTAAACAGGCCAATACCCTTCCTGTGCTGGGGACTCCAGATCTGCATGCAGCACTCCAGGTGGGATCTCACCAGAGTGGAGTAGAGAGGGAAAAATCACCTCCCTCAATCTACTGGCCACACTCCTTTTGATAGGAAACATAAAATATGAAAGGAACTTGGATCTCACTACCACCAGTTTTCTGGTCTTCACTTGTCCTTACGGTATATACCTAACTGCTGGAAAGGAACCAAGCCTCTTGGAAAGTTTCCAGCTTGAATGTTTTAAGTATATCTACCTAGATCTCAGTGTTCAAAATGTGTTCTTCTTAGAAACATAAGTGATTTGCTGACAAACTTGCTTATGGAGTCTTTTTCATGCTATTTATCTTGCTTGTACTGTTGACCTTATGTAATATTAAGGTTTAGAATTTAGTTCTAGGATCCTATCAGTACTTCATTTTAAGTTGCAGCATTTAAACAGTGTAATAATGGACAAGAAGAATATCCCTATGCTTGAAGTTGGAAAGTATTTCTCTGACATTTTTGTGGCACTTCAACACTGTTGTGATTGTTTCAGTAGAAGGTATGAGAGGTGGAAAGGAAAGTTTTGGGTTTTTTTATTTTTGTTACTGAAAAGTACCTTGGGTATTGGTTTTGTATGCTACTGAGTTTCATTGGAAACTTCGTTAATCATGTTTCATATGTTTATTGATATCATAATTTTGAGTAACTTCAATTTCTCTTATTCTGACTCCCAGACTCGCATTGACAAAAATTAAGCTTTTTAGCTTTATCTCATAAAATATCAAATATACAACTATCTTTCCCCACCTCTTCTTATATGTACAACCCAGTTTCTGTACAGCTACTGTACACTACAAAATATGTACATGCCATCTTGTGGTTTTCTGATATGGGGGTTGTTTATATCTCTGTTGTACCCTTTTCCACATGTAAGTGATAATGTTGGATAATGATGGTTTGGTGCATTCTTAGGACTTTCTCCTCTCAGGATGTCAGTGTTCCATTTTCAGGATAGGCTGCAGACACTTGCTTAGACATATAATATAGCAAAGCATAAAAACAAGGTTTCACCTCAAATGATCTTTATTTTTCTCCGGTAATTTTTGTGATAGAAGGCTTTTAGAATTTTCTAAATTTTAGTAATGAATAATGGATGGTGTAATTACACAGAAATAGTATTTAATTATTTTTTTTTCTCTGCACAATATGACCTATTAGCTACACTTATTGAGGCTCATTAAACTGCAATAGACAATAGCACTCACAGTGTGTCTCGGTCGTGCCAGAAACCTTTGATACCATTCTGTACTGTTTGACATTGCTTTATTATGTCTGAGTGACTGCAATGAAACATGAACTCTATTAGAGCTAAAATTAAAAATTAAAAACTAATTAATATTTGAAATAAATCTTACTTCACAATCCTAGCATTGTTCTCGAATGATAGCACATTGTATTCTTTCAGTATAATTTTCTAATGTATTGAACTACAAGGAATAATTATTTATTAATGGAAAAGCATACAGAATGTTAAACACATTTAACTAATTCTACTCATGAGCCATAAACCACCCTTTGCCCCAGATTAACACCTTGAAAAATGTATAGGATTGCAAAGGGCTAAAGAAACCTGAAAATATGAATATGTAAATGAAAACTATCCACTCAGAGTGACAGGTAGCAAATTTTGAAAATGGAAAGGATTTTTTTAGAGGGAAATACCATATGGATGAGGAATTGTTTGGACGGTCACATCCAGAGAGTAGTGGTCAGTGTCTCAATGTCCAGATGAAGATCAATTATATGGGATGTCCCTCAGGGGACAGGCACTGTTTAATATCTTCATCTGTGTCATAGGCAGTGGGATGGAATGTACCCTCAGCAAGTCTGCAGATGAAACCGAGCCAAGCGGTGAGGTTGACATGCCTGAGAGATGAGATGCCATGCAAAGGACAAATTCAAGAGGTGGTCCCATGTGAACCTCATGAGGCTCTGCAAAGCCAAATTAGATTAGATTAGATTAAAATAAATATAAAAAAGAAGTTCTTTACAATGAGAGTGATGAAACACTGTAACAGGTTGCCCAGAGAGGTGGTAGATGCCCCATCACTGGAAATATTCAAGGTCAGGCTGGACTTTGCACTTAGGCAGCCTGATCTAGTTGAAGATGCTGCTGATCATGACAAGGAAGATTGGACTAGCTGACCTTAAAAGCTCCCTTCCCACTCGAGCTATTCTATGATTCTGTTTCTATGCTACAAAGCAAAAGAATGAGTAGAAAACCTTCTTGTATTAGTAAATAAGAATTCATTCACTCATATCAGTGAAAAAGCTGAAGGACTGATAAAAAAATAAAAAACTTCCAGTGAACTGAGGACCCAAAATATCATAAATGGCAAAACTTTATAAAGTTAATGCTAATAAAGTGCTATGAGTAATACTGTTCACTATCTGCCTGAGACAATCTGATTTGATTTCTCTATTTGTTCTTTTTCCTTATCAGACCACCAGGATTCTAGCCAACATCCCCTTTTGCTAAAACAAGCCTATGTCTTTGGATGTTATCCAGCCTTTGCTGAAAGCATAGTGACTGCTTTATTTTTCCATACGGCTGTTACCCCTCAGTATTTAACCCATACTTGGTAAAATACATCTGAGTACCAGGAGTGTGGGAAGAGCTACTTAGGAACAAAACTATTCCCTTTCAGTTACTTGTGGGAAAGGATGCTGGAAAAAGAGGTATAATTCCAGGGTATAAATACTCAATCAAATTCACTCTGTGAAATCACAACCTGACTTTAACAAGAGCAGGAAAAGTCAAGTATAATCTCTGTAATGAATATTAAGAAGCAAAGTTGTGAGGTTGCTATCAGAAACCTGTGTACCCAACAGCTGAGCTAGTTTGGCAAGCTTTATTGGATTACGAATCAACTAATACAGAACTACAATACAAGAAAGATCATACTTTCCTTAGCACCTCATCTCACTGGACTTCTTTGAGAGCCTGATGATGTAATCCCAACCCAGACAAACATCCTTTATACATCGTGGCTAGCTCCATCCTGTGCAGTGGGTGTCAGATGAGAGGAACAAGTATTTCTGTGAGTAGAGTGCACAAAGGTTTAAATATCTCATTTGAGAAGCAGTTGCTCAAACTGAGCTGAAAAGGCATAGAGATATTTAAATGTGCCTATTTAAATATGTAAAACAAACACAGAGTTAGATGAGTCATTTAGAGAAATCTTTGCAAGGTCTTGGAGCCTTACCGAGCTGGTTAACCTCCTTGAGGATGAACCATCTCCTTGAAGTGAAATAAACTAGTGACTACAAATATGCAGGGGACTGAAGTATCCCAGATATACTATTACAGTCTTCATTTACATCTACCAGACTCTTCCAATATATTGCAACAAGCAAGAATTACCAAACTGAACTTTAATTCGATTAGACCATCAATCAGGTTTTAATCTAATTTCTATTCTGAAATGTGTAATTATCTTGGAATCTAATCTTCAGATTAGATAATGGCAGACTGAAGTCTTTCATTTACCACTTGAATTTGTGTCAGTACATACTACAGTAGTGCTGGGAGAAAAACAGACTGCTTAGTAGGAAATACCATTTTATGCTGATACAAAGAAGTAGTTTAGAGATGTTGTCTCTAGCACTGCGTGTAAATGTCTGGAGAACAACTTTCTCCAATGTAGTGTTGAGGATAAGAAGGTTGCATAAGGGTGAGAATTGCCTCCAATTCCACAAATCTACAGGTATTGAGTCAGATTTTTTTCTTTTTGGTGACTTGAGAAATAGTAGTTTAGATGAGTAAGATAGCTGTACTTGCTAGTTAATTTTAGGAAAAAGAAAAACCACTTTAAAAAGCCTAGGAGAGTCTCTCATCTGATTATCTTTTCATTTGAAAAGCAACAAACCAAAGTCACTTGTACAAATATTTGGCAGTGATATCGGCTAAGATCATTAGGAGCTTTAAAATCCCAATGAATTCTTGAGGACTGGCAAGCTGCCAGTGTGACTTTCCGAAGTCACAAGCCTAATGCAGATTATGTAAGACTACATACAGACAGAAGACTAGATAATTCCAACTGTTTGACACAATTTAGACATACAGTATTCAACTATACTGTATAAGAACAGTTACTATATGGGATGTATTTAGTATGCTGCAGGTGCCAAACTCCAGCCTTCAAGTAATGAGAGATATGATGCAATCTGGGATGGAGCAGCTGCTTAAAAGTATTAATACTGCATAGGAAAAGCAATTGTTTTTCTGGGCCTGTCAGGCTGGCTTTGATTAGAGAAACACAGCAGAAATATTCAATTAAACAGTTTTTTTTTCAGAAAAATGGCCTATTCACCTTGTTCTTTGAGCATTTCCAGTGTGGAACTGGTCCTGTATAATTTCCTGTCAGACTTGCCAAATCCTGTTGAGTTTTAGCTTTTGTCTTGCTTCCTTTAAATATTTTTCATTTACAGGCCTTTTAACAAGTTGAATTAATGTGACATCGCAATCATTGCTGAGTGAATAACAAAGCCACACCACAAGGACCACAGCAGAAGGTAAGGAGAATGCACTAGTAGCTGTTGCAGAGATCTACATAATTTTAGTTAAATTAGTCTTGTCTATATGGTGTGTAGGTGTCTTTCAATTTTGTATATTTTTATAAGCAGTGGATGAAATGCCTTGTTATATTTAAGATGTAGCAGTATAAATCTCCTCTCATCAAACTTTCACTATATGACTGGTTGGATTTCCTGTAAGATGGAAGTTCTTTTCTAAGGTTCTGAGACATGACTGACCTTAGGAGCCCAGAGTCCTAGTCCAGACACAGTAGAGGCTTTCAGGTTCATTAGACAGTCCTTTGCCAGTTCACTTGGGAAAATATTTGAAAGCACTAGTCCGGAGCAACCATACTCCATCAATTTCTGTTATTCAGGGCTTGTGAGTCAATGAGGAACCTACCATCTTCTCAGAGGTATTTTACACATTTAACTCACTGTTTGGTTGTAGGAAGGTTTCCGGTCAGAGACAAAACAAACCTCAGATCCTTTCTGTTTCCACATTTCTTTTCAAATGTTAATTAGAGATAAGACAAGGAGGTGGCATCTGGGCTGTGAGTTCCCACACTATAGTTTGTCCCTCCTTTCAAAATTAGAGGAAACACAACAAGTGGGCAAAGAACATGGATATTCTATCTTCATGTTGGGGTGAAGTACCTCCAGACTAGAAAAACTCAGTGCATTGAGGGGCTGGCACTGAACTTACCTGCTTGACTTTGAAACCAAGGACATAAGTTTGTAGGAGTGCACACTTTAAACAAGCATGTTTGTAATAATAGTTGTACAAATAATTGGCTGATTTTCTTTCCACTTGCCATCCCTGGAATGAGTAACTAGTGCATGCTAGATTTAGACAAATGAGTAGAAGTGTGAGAGTGCATTACAGTGTATTTGCAGAGGGTAGCAACTGTATTTCTTGAACTACTAATTTCTTTTGTGAGTCTCTAATTTTTTTGCCTTAGTATTTACCTTCTTAGATCTGTCCTACTCCTAACTGTGATAATATTGCCATAATCTCTATGGAGAAGTATGATTTTTACAAGACAATAGACAGCAGCTGTCAAAATGGAAATAGTTACTATTTGTGGCACTCTAAGAAAAAAAAAAAGTCCTCTGCCAGTTAGAATGGCTATTCCTTCCTGATTCTGAATTTTCTATAACCTGTGCATAGCTTGTTTGTTTCTTTGTATATATTTGTTTTTATACCTTTATCAAGATAACATGAATTGTGGAAACATTTAGATATGATTTCTTCAGCTTTGCTAGCTTTGCTGAGCATGACAGGGTGGAGGATGCTAATTTTAGCAGAGATCAGCTGATGCATATTGTTATTCCTGGAGAAATTTGGTCATGTGCCCAAGTCCTTTCAAAGTACAAAGCATGAAAAGTGATGTTAAAAAACTCTTATTCCTTGTGAATTTGTGGCAGTAGGTCTAGTCTTTTGCTTCACAGTAGCCTGAGTCTTCCTAATATTTTTCTGATTCCTTTACTTTCCAGACTGCTCAGTCAGAAAACCAAAGTTAAAAAATTAACAAAGTGTTAATGTGTAGTCTGTAGGTTCCCTCATATTCAACTTATAAGGAATACAACCTTGTTCAAAGCACTGAAAAATACATGTACAGCATTGTGCATATGGAATGGGTAGAACTAACTGAAGTTTCTCATTTTTGCTTCTCTTTTAATGTAAAAATGCCAAATAGATCTCAGATTTTTGGACACTAATTGTTCATACCCTTTTCTAGTCAATATGGTATAAAATTTAATAATGTTCCTTTTCATTTTTCAGTTACCAAAAGACTCAGTTATCTGTAGGAGAGCAAAGTAGTAACTTAGAGTGAATCTTTTAGACAGGAGTGTGTCCTAGAGGGACATAAAAACTGGAATCTTGATGTCTTGCTGTGTAAATGTGCCGAGCCTTTTTATCTGAAAATTTTGCTTAGTATAAATTCCCAATTCTTGTATTTAAAATAAAACAAAACAAAAACATCCCCCAAAAAAAACCCACAAAAAATACACACACAAAAAAACCTACAAAAAAACCACAACAACAAAAAAAACCACCACAAAGAAGAAAGCTGTCCTTCCTTAAACCTTTTAAACACAGCTGTCCATCATGAGATTCATTTGCTGCTGAAATTGGATCACTTTGTGCCTGAACAGATACCCTGGATGCTCTTTCTCTCAAATGGTCTCTGTAGAGTCCTTAAATATAGATCAATGTTTCTGTATTTTTATACAGGCTTTAAGGGGAGTATAGAAAGTAAATGCTCTGTTCCTAGATCTAGTAATGGGTTGTTATATTTAGAGAGATTTCACAAAGCAATTCCCTACTGGTTTATCACTTATTACCTAAAGGACCCTTTGGACTTAAGTTGATATCCCTCATTCTTTCCTACTTGTCCACACTACTAGACACAGATAAAATCCCCGAATTCTTTGTAAATATGGAAAGAGCTTCCACTGATAAAAAGACTACTGGAGACAGCAAGCAGAGCTGATAAAAGACAATTAAGGGATTCCTAATAATAAATTAACAGTGTTATGGAATAGGAAGGAGTGATAGTCTTACTTAAGACCACATATGAAATACTTTCTGGAATCAAGGTCAAACCTCACCAGGTGTAGTATTTCAGTTTAAAGTATCATCCTAATTATCATTCTTCAGGCCTGGTAATTTCAAGCAAACAACATGAACAAAGAGAATTGGACAAAACTCTTATTTTAGATTTTTCAAGAATTCCAAAACTCCTTGTGCTCCTAATTCCAGATTAAGTCGCAGTCTTATCAAACTGGTTGCCAATAGATTTATTTTCTCTTCCAGTTCAAAGGAATAAACCCTCATTCTTGTAATTTTCTTTGATGTCCTTTGAACTTTCCAAAATATTAATCTATTAGAATCTTGCATCTAGTGTT